>NC_133421.1:78416250-78724843 GCF_049350105.2 Macaca mulatta
CCATCTTCATGCTCCCCCTAGGGGTTTGAGCAGTGGGGCACTGAAGAAGTGAGCCGTGCTCCTGTTTCACGCTCTGCAAGGGGGATAAGGAAACTTCTCCCATTTCAATAGTGTCTAACTTGGTGGTAACTATGGTTGCACAAGACTCACACAGTAGGGCCTTCGTGCAGGTGGATTCTTGCATCAATTTGAGCAGATTGGCTGAGTCAGCACAGATCAGAAGTGGGGAACAGGCTGCTGGACAAGCAGAAGGGAGAAGTTGCCTTGCTCCTCTGGAGGGTCATTCAGATGTGGGCAATGTGATCCTTCAGCATCATGGTCTGCAGACACTTGTAGGAGAGGATGCCCTAAACCTTCACCGTAAAAGAAAGAATAAAAGTCAACGTTTCCGTGAGTTTCTGGATTGCCTTAATGTTAAAGAATCCTATGTCAGTCATTCTTATGCAGATCAGGAAATCCATCTAAATTCCCTGTGCTTGTGGCTCTTGCATTTAAGTTCTTTTATTTGAAGATCCTAACTCACTTCTAAGAGGCTTATGTACCCACAACATCCTGAACATTAAATATATAGTAGTGTGTTGGCTGTGATTCATTCAATGACAACCCGTTTAATTTGATGGCCAAGATATATGTATAGAAAAGGAAAAGAGCCTTATGCTGATGTTATCTGTTTAAGAAGGATGGCAATTGCTTGTCTCCAGCAGCCAAAGAAAGACATAAATCAATAATACATTTTAATCTTACTTTTGTCTGTATCATTTAATAAACATTTATTGGTACTGACTATGAACTAGGTTCTGGGAGAAACAAACATAAAATATAATCCTTGCCCTCAAGAAATACTCAATGTAGCTAGAAAAACAGACCTGTAAACAAATAATTAAAATATCATGTAAAAAGGGTTTATTTTAAAAATGCAAACAAAGGCAGGGGATGGTAGTTCACTCCTGTAATCCCAGCACTTCGGTAGGCTGAGGTGGGTGGGTCATGAGGTAAGGAGATTGAGTGCATCCTGGCTAACATGGTGAAACTCCATCTTTTCTAAAAATACAAAAAGATTAGCTGGGAGTGGTGGCAGGTGTCTGTAGTCCCAGCTACTCGGGAGGCTGAGGCAGAAGGATGGAGTGAACCTGGGAGGCAGAGCTTGCAGTGAACCAAGATCATGCCACTGCACTCCAGCCTGGGTGACAGAGCAAGACTCTGCCTCAAAAAAACAAAAAACAAAAAACAAAAAACCCCAAACAAAAAGTGTCTTCTTATACATTAGGAAAATACTAGTTTTTTTTCTGAACATAAAGATGCTTAAACTGAGTCCAGTAAGATGAATAGAGGAAACAAGATGTGCAAATGAAAGACTAGAAAGACCAAGATGAGTTTAGGGAGCTTCAAGAAATTAAGGAAGGCAAGGCAACAAAAATGCTTGACAGTGGATGTGGTGTCTCATACCTGTAATCCTAGCAACTCAGGAGGCTGAGGTGGGAGGACCACTTGAGGCCAGGAGTTTGAGCCTAGCCTGGGCAGCATAGAGAGACTCCCATCTCCAAAGCAGAAACAAAACCAAAAACCCCCCAAAACAAAAACAGAATGTTACAGGCAGAGAGAATGTGTGAGAGATTAAAGAGAGTGACTGTGTATGTGTAGCTCACGGTGGTAAAAGTGATAGAGTGAAGCAGATATTGAAGCCAGAAAGATGAGCAGAAGACCCTTAAAAACCATATTACAGAATTTGGACTTTATCCTTTCAAGAGGTTTTAAGTATGGAGGTTATATAATCAGATTTACTACTTAGAAAGATCCTTTGAGAAGTAATGTGGAGGTTGACTTAGAGATGAGAGCTCATGAACTAAGATTGTGGTTGCAAGGAGAAGGTGAGATCAAACTGACCTGATCTGCAAATCGATTGAATACAAGGAACATTCATGAAGCTGAGGAAGGAATCATAGGCTGACATCAAGGTTGTATGCATGCGAGGGTGGGTGGGTGAATGATGAGAACATTGATTAAACTAGGACATAGGTAAGGAGGAGCAGGGCTAGACTGGGCAGAAGAGAAGACATAAGGCATCCCTAATTTGGAACATGGTGGACGTGAAGAAATTTCTTCTCCAACAGAGACTGTGATTTTTCTCATCTAGGTTCAGGGCTCCTTTGCTCATTTCTGTATTTTACTAGTTTGGGTCCTAAGTTATTCTGTTTAGACATATGTCTTTTGATTTCTGGTTTACTTGTCTGTATCACAGATACTCCTTAATTCTCGTTGTTTCTGATCCTGAATCCCACAAGGGAAGTGATGATAATTTCCTCTGCAGGTGGTCAGTCAATAATCCGTTTGAGGTCACTGTTGAGAAACACAGCATCAACGATCAATTAGCTGCTCTAGTGTTGGAGAGCAAAGTGTCAATCTTCCAGAATAGTAAATAAATGAACACACACACACACACGTAGGCTTTGGAACGGAATCTATCCATCTCTCCATCTGTTTCAATAAACGTTTATTGAATACCTACAACATGTCATTATTGTGGTGGACACTTGGGAATTGTGAGGGCTACAAGAAAAAGTAAACAAATGAAGAAATAACATACTTTAAGAATAAACCAGGGTAGTAGGCCGTAGAAATGGGAGGTCAGTTTTAGACAGATGGTAACTAATGAGAAGTAGCCACCCATGCAAACATTTAGAACCTAAATTTAGAACAATATAAGCCCAGAAATTTGTGTGTACAAGATCAGCAGGATTGGAGCATAGAGAGCAAGAGACAGAGAACAGGAAGAGAAGGGGTCAGAGGTGAGATCAGATCCTGTGGCCCTTGTAGGTCAAGAGAAAGAGTTTAGATTTTACACCAAGAATGAAGGGGAGCCACTGCTAGATTCTGGTAGGAGAGCAACATGACCTGACTTAGGACTTGAAAGTCTGATTTTAGTTATTGGTCAGAGAAAGGGCCCAGGGCAACAAGGCAGAATTAGGGAGGCCAGGTGGGAGACAACTGGAAAGATGAGACAGTTCTTGGCTGAGTGTTTCCAGTTAGAGAAATGCAAAGTGAGGTCATCAGTTGGGAGAGAGCTACCAGCACACTTGATATGGTGAAAAGTCATGGTATTTCAAACTATGATTAATATTATAATAATGAAAGCAAAATGCAACATTTATCAAATGTGTTTCATGTGACTTTGCTCCTCTCTATAAGAAGGTTAGGACATGGATTAGCTTTTCTTTTTTTAAATTTATTTTTATTTTTATTTTAAGTTCCAAGGCACATGTGCAGGACGCACAGGTTTGTCACAAAGGTAAATCTGTGTCCTGGTGGTTTGCTGCACCTATCAACCCATCACCTAGGTATTAAGCCCAGCATGCATGAGCTATTTTTCCTAATGCTCTCCCTCCCCCCATCGCACCCCCTGACAGGCCCCAGTGTGTGTTGTTCTCCTCATGTCCATGTGATCTCATTGTTCAGCTTCCAGAACATGCGGTGCTTGGTTTTCGTTCCTGCCTTAGTTTGCTGAGGATATTGGCTTCCATTTCCATCCATGTCCCTGCAAAGGACATGATCTTGTTTCTTTTCATGGCTGCATAGTATTCCATGAAGTATATGTACCACATTTTCTTTATCCAGTCTATCATTGATGGGCATTTGGGTTGATTCCATGTCTTTGCTATTGTGAATAGTGCTGCAATGAACATACACATGCATGTATCTTTGTAATAGAATGATTTCTATTCCTTTGGATATATACCCAGTAATGGGATTTCTGGGTCAAATGGTATTTCTGGTTCTAGGTCTTTGAGGAATCGCCACACTGTCTTTCCACACTGGTTGAACTAATTTACATTCCCACCAACAGTGTAAATGTGCTCCTATTTCTCTGCAACCTCACCAGCATCTGTTGTTTCTTGAGTGGATTAGCTTTTCTAAAGCTACCCTCTTAGTTGGTGGCACAGCTAGAACCAGAACGCTGGCCTCCTTGCTGTCAAAGCTGAGCCTCTACAAGCTGCTTCTCATCAGCCAGTGAGTTCACATGCTGCGTTTCCAAGTCAAATTTAGGACATTTTTTAAAATTGTAAAGTTTGTTAACTTTGGAATCTCTTTCAACAGTGTATTTCCACTTTCTGAGATTAAAGAAGGCAGATTCTTTCCTGTCACACTTGTTTGTTCTTCATCACCATTTTAATTTGCATTAGAATGTACATAAACTCAAGGATAATCTTAAACTCAGTAAGTGATCTTCAGCAGATGAACAGAAATGGAGGGCTTGAGGGGGCATCTGTGAATATAACATAATAAAAATACTACTCTCTCATTTGGAATCAGCAGTACTCTGAGGGCTCTAATTGCCGGAATTAACTGTGTCTATGCCTCAAACAAGAAAACAAGCCCATGAGGGCTTAAGAAGGGAAGGTTACTGAGTTTTTCTGTTCTGTTTAGAACTCCTGGCCCTCCTCCATTCTAGCAGAAGATTGTCCCAGCCTGAAGTGAGGCTAAGAACAACTGTAAAACCACTTAGACCATGTATTTACTTTCAGAATTGGGTGATGACGTCAGTTCACGCTTGGGCAATAGTTGTTTGCGAGGGAAGATGGCTCAACCAGCAAACACCTAAAGGCATTGACGATCTTACTCATTCAACCACTCCCTACCCCGACCCATTACAAATGCAACCCAAGAAATGTTGAAATTATGTTTTCTCTCTTCTTCTCCAGGACTTTTGAAACTCTCTAAATACAAGTTTTTAGAAATGAGGAGGCATTGAAAACTTATCACATGACCTTGTGCAAGTTGCTTAACACCACTAAGCCGCGGTGTCTTCTCAGTTTTAATCGGGAATAATATTGCATCCTCTTAAAGAGTTTTTTGAGAGGATTTGATGAGAAAATCTATGTAAGTCACTTAGTATGCTGTCTGGAATACAGCAATAACTTGATCAATGATGAACTATTATGGAAGTTTGTTTGTTGTTTTTGAATCTTTATCAATTAGTTGTGATTCTTTGATCCTGTACCCTTCAAATTCTTTATTTATTTATTTATCTTTTTGAGACAGAGTCTCACACTGTTGCCCAGGCTGGAGTGCAGTGGCGCGATCTTGGCTCACTGCAACCTCCGCCTCCTGGGTTCATGCGATTCTCCCGCCTCAGCCTCCCAAGTAGCTGAGATTACAGGCACACACCACCATGCCCGGCTCATTTTTGGTATTTTTAGTAGAGACGGGGTTTCACTGTGTTGGCCAGACTGGCCTCGAACTCCTGACCTTGTGATCCGCCCGCCTCCGCCTCCCAAAGTGTGGGAACCACAGGCGTGAGCCACTGCACTCGGTCACCCTTCAACTTCTTTAAAAAGTCTTGTTGGTTTGGTTTCATTTGAAACTATTCTATCCCTCTTTAAAGGTATTTGAATGTAGAACATTGTTAAGAAAATGAACCAGGATCTTTTCTACACTAGCGCCATATCCTAATAAACTTATCAGACTGCACTGGTGTTACATGTGATGAGCCACAGGTCTGGAAATCCTGGCACTAGAGCTGTCCAAGGGCTGCTGCTGCTGGTATAAGCAGCTGTGAATCTCCAGATGATCTAGTAGTGGCCCGCTCCCTAAAGGAGGGAGGTGCAGGATTTTCTCTACTAAGGGAAAGCAGCCAGGAGAAACCATCTTACTCTCCCTGGAGCATTGGGAGAGCACCAGGCGTGTGCCATGGACAGTGAGAGTCCGTGAAAGCATAGCCTACTCACTGCACCCTGGGAATCGCTGAGCTTGTGCCCTTGAGCTTCATAGATGGTGACTCCTAGAATCTCTCTGCAACATCCTTGGAGAATGGCTGTTGGGTGATTGATGATGCAGGAACTTCACGGTTGTACAGACCTATGTACTCCTCCCAGGGAGGTTCAGAGACTTGCAATAGTCAAAGTATGTGACTTCTTGGAGAGTAAACAACAGTAACATAAGAATGTGTAAGGGATATACCACAAAAGTGTGGCACTCTCCTCCTGCCCCTTTCACGGTATCTGGGATAGATCTTGATCTCACCCTTTTAATACTTCACTTGTAGGTTTTTCTCTTTTGGTTGATGTCTATGATTACAATGGATATTTGGGGACTGGTGGAGAATGAAATGACCTGCATTTTTTGAATGTACAGGTTGGGAAATGGCTTTATAGTAGAGACTAGAGATGTAGTTAAAGCTGAGAAAGTGGCTGTGCTTTTTTACAATCCTGAGCAGGGGTTGGCAGGGAGAAGAAGAATAGTAAATATTATTTTTAATAGAGAGTTTAGTATCTGTTAGATATGTTACAACGTATTTTGTTTGCATTATCTTATCTTCATGATAAGCTTAGAGACAGGGACTATGCTTATTCCATTTCATGGATGAGGAAACTAAAACTTAAAGAGGTTAAATAATTTGACTGTGGTCATGCAGTTATTACATGGTGGAACTGGAGCTTGAACTGGGACTCTAATATAGAGGCTGTACTCTTCTTAATGACTGGGCTAAAAATCTTGTAGCTGTTTACTTAGGGAAATATTGGCCCAAGTGTGTGATAAAAGAACAAAATTTAGACAAATTAAATTTAACAGAGTTTACTGAGCAAATAACAATTTATGACTCGGGCAGCTGCCCAAACTAGAATAGGTTCAGAGATCCTCCAGCACTGCTGTGTGACTGGAGACGATTTGTGGACAGAAAAAGGAAAATGACATTCAGCAAAAGAAAGTGAGGTACAAGATAGCTGGATTGGCAACAGCTCAGTGTTTGTCCTGTTTGGACATGGTTTGAATAGTTGACTGTCTGTTATTGGCCAAAATTTGGTGATTGATGTAAGACTAGGTTACGGTCTATTTATACATCCAGTGAGGTTACAGTTCACTGTGTACAGAGAAACCTTTAGGCTGAGCTTAAAATATGCAGGGAGGCAACTGTAGGCTAAACTTAATTTACACTTTTTTTTTTTTTTTTTTTTAAGAGCAGCACCTACATCTTTGAATGTCCTTGACTCTGATTAAACTACCAAAGGACAGGGACTATGTCTTCTTAGAATGTACCTGCCCCAAGGGGTTGGCCAACAGTTGGTAACCAATCAGTGTTTGTCAGTTGAATTGAATTGACAGGTTCTATGTAACAGTTTTTTGTTTTGTTTTGTTTTGTTTTTGTAATTCCATTTTTATTATAGGTTCGGGGGTACATGTGCAGATTTGTTACAAAGATATATTGCATGATGCTGAGGTTTGGAATATTAATGAGTCCATCTCCCAGGTGGTGAGCATAGTACTCAATAGGCAGCTTTTCAGCCTCTGTCCATCTCCCTCCCTCCTGCTCTTATATTCTCCATCTTTATATTCATGTGCACTTGATATCCTCCCACTTATTTTTTTTTCAAGTCCATATAAATCTTTTACTTAAAAGTCATAAAAAAGAATAAAAAATGCAGATTTCTGAATCAAGTGTAGATAAGGAAGCAAATTATGTTGAAAAGTGCCCATTAATTTAAAATTTCATCATAGGAAGTTGGGTGACCTTTTGCACTCAATATTTTTTTTTCTTTTTTTTTCTTATACTTTAAGTTCTAGGGTACATGTGCACAACGTGCAGGTTTGTTACATATGTATACATGTGCCATGTTGGTGTGCTGCACCCATTAACTCATCATTTACATTAGGTATATCTCCTAATGCTATCCCTCCCTCTACCTCCCACTTATTTATTTATTTTTTTTCGAGACAGAGTTTTGCTCTTGTCTCCCAGGCTGGAGTGCAATGGTGCGATTTCGGCTCACTGTAACCTCTGCCTCCTGGGTTCAAGCAATTCTCCTGCCTCAGCCTCCTGAGTAGCTGGGATTACAGGCATGCGCCGCCATGCCCAGCTAATTTTGTATTTTTAGTAGAAACAGGGTTTCTTTATGTTGGTCAGGCTGGTCTCAAACTCCCAACCTCAGGTGATCTGCTTGCCTCAGCCTCCCACAGTGCTGGGATTACAGGCATGAGCCACTGTGCCCAGCCAGTTCCCACTTATAAGTGAGAATGTGTGGTATTTGGTTTTCTGTTTCTGTGTTAGCTCATTTAGGAGAATGACCTCTAGCTGATTCTCATTGTTGCAAAGAATATGATCTCATTCCTTTTTATGACTACGTAATATTCCATGGTGCATACCCACCATATATTTTGTTTATTTGATCCAGTGTGGATGGGCCCCTGGATTTATTACATGCTATGTGACAGGTTTTGAAAGTTAGACTTAAAAAATTAAGAGACATTGTTATCTTACATTCTTGCAAACAAACTAAAATCACTAACCTTCCTCAAGATTGGAATCCAATGCAATTAAAAATATTTATTTAGTCAGTTAGTTACTAACTATGCTGCACTGGCAAGGGATCAAAGTTAGAAACATTGTCATTCTTTCCAGGTATTTGCCATAAACTGTAAACTTTCTTTGGTCAAGGTGCCTGGTGTGAGTTTAGATGATAAGATAAAACTACAACTTAAAAATACTTGTTGAAAAATGAATGTACTCCTTGCAAAGCTTGACTTACATATGTAAAAAGACAGCATTGGTTGCCACCAATGCACTATGAGGAATTAATCTGTTTAATGTGGTTGTTACGGTCAGGCAATTATCCTGTTATTATCAAGACCTAGAGTTGATTGGTACCAAACTCAGACCTTTATCTATGACTGTGTGAGCTTCAGTGGGCCCTGATCAAGATGTAAATGGGAGGCCGGGCTCACGGCTGTAATCCCAGCACTTTGGGAGGCTGAGGCAGGTGGGTCACCTGAGCTCGGGAGTTCAACACTAGCCTGTCCAACATGGTGAAACCCTGTCTCTACTAAAAATATAAAAATTAGTGGGGCATGGTGGCAGGCACCTGTAACCCCAGCTACTCAGGAGGCTGAGGCAGGAGAATCACTTGAATTTGGGAGGTGGAGATTGCAGTGAGCCAAGATCGTGTCACTGTACTCCCTCTCAAAAAAAAAAAAAAAAAAAAAAAAAAAAAAAAAAAGATGAAAGTGTGTTTCTTTCACTGGTGTCCTGGCAAAGTTTAAACAAATCACTCTCCTAAAAACAAAAAAAGTCCTGGTTTGTAGCATTGGCTGGTTTGCATGATGAAATTCCTCCATGGATGATTTCAACTCTACTGAAGATGGGTAGAAAAGAGATGCATACAATCGTCTCTCTTGAAGTGGTCTGAGTGGTCTCCGATAAAGTAGTCTCCACTCATTCCTCTACACCCTGTACTGAAGTCTGTCTGAGATTCTCTTGCCTCCATCTATGCATACAAATGACCTGTTTGATGCTCTCCTTTTTCATGGATGATGCTAAACATCTGCCTTCTGTCTGAAAGTGCCACCGACATGCCCATTTTCGTGGCTTTTGCCTACTGAACATTTGAACTTCATTAGCTGAATGCTCAGCAGTAGGCCCCAGATTCAGAGGCAATGCAATTTTCTGTGAGGTTGTACCTTGGAGAGGGTAGAAGCTAGCCTGCAAGATGATCCCCAATGGACTCTGCCTAGTATTTACATCCTGTGCTGTCTTCTCTGCACCACACAGAACATGGCAGAAGCAATGGCATATCACTTCCAAGATTAAGTTATAAAAGTCATTGTGACTTCTGTCATGGTCATACTCTCTATCTTGAATTATTCTCTCTGTGGGAAGTCATCTGCTAAGTCACAAGCCAACCTATAGAAAGTCCCATGTAGCAAGGATAAAAGCCTCCTAAAAACAGCCATGGGTATGAATTTGGAAGCAGATCCTTCAGGCCCCCAGTGAAGCCTCCAGATGACTGCAGCCTTGGCTGACAGCTTGACACAGCTTCATGAGAAACCCTGGGCCAAAACCATCCAACTAAGTGGTTCCTGAATTACTGACACCCAGAAACTGTGAGGTAGTATATATTGGTTGTTTTAAGTGGCTAAGTGTTGGGATCGTTTGATACACAGAAATAGATAATTAATGCAGGAAGTTACTTATTTTTAAGATAAGTATTTTGTCTTTTATAGTAAGATTTAACCTGCATCACTTCTACCAGCATCACTCAAATTAAAAGTTCTGTCCTTAATTTCTTTCAAAGGAATTAATTTAAAAAAATTATCCAGTTTATTCTTCCTTTCCTCTCTGTATTAGTCCGTTTTCACACTGCTGATAAAGACATACTTGAGACTGGGAAATTTACAAAAGAAAGAGGGTTAATGCACTCACACAATTCCCTGTGGTTGGGGAGGCTTCACAATCATGGTGGAAGGTGAAAGGCACATCTCAAATGGCAGCAGACAAGAGAAGAGAGCTTGTGCAGGGAAACTCCAGTTTTAAAAACCATCAGATCTTGTGAGGCTTATTTATTCACTATCACAAGAAAAGCATGGGAAAGACCTGCCCCCATGATTCAATTACCTCCCACCGGGTCCCTCCCACACATGTGGGAATTCAAGATGAGATTTGTTTGGGGACACAGACAAACCATATCACTCTCCCTTCTTTTTCTTTCCCTCTTTGTCCTCTGCCTTCTCCACCTCTTCCTTTTGTATTTCAATTTCACATTTTAATATATCTTCTATGATAGCAGTGGAGTTTGGTAACAGAAGACAGACAAACTTTTGCATGAGTGATTTTCAGTGATTTTCAGAAAAGTCATTGCCTGGAGTTGGCTTTCATTTGGGGATAGATTAAAAAAAAAAAGCTCAATATCACTGATCATTAGAACAATGCAAATCAAAACCACAATGAGATACCACCTCACATCAGTCAGAATGGCAATTATTAAAAAGTCAAGAAATAACAGATGCTGGTGAGGTTGCAGAGAAATAGGAGCGCTTTTACACTGTTGGTGGGAATGTAAATTAGTTCAACCATTGTGGAACACAGTGTGGCGATTCCTCAAAGATCTAGAACCAGAAATACCATTTGACCCAGAAATCCCATTACTGGGTATATACCCAAAGAAATATAAATTGTTCTATTACAAAGATGCATGCATGCATATGTTTATTGCAGCACTATTCAAAATAGCAAAGACATGGAATCAACCCAAGTGCTCATCAATGATAGACTGGATAAAGAAAATGTGGTACATATACTCCATGGAATACTATGCAACCATGAAAAGGAACAAGATCATGTGCTTTGCAGGGACATGGATGGAGCTGGAAGTCATTATCCTAAGCAAACTAATGTAGGAACAGAAAACCAAACACCACATGTTCTCACTCATAAGTGGGAGCTGAACAATGAGAACAGGTGGACACAGGGAGCAGAACAACATACACTAGGGCCTGTCAGGGAGTGGGATGCGGGGAGGGAGAGCATTAGGAAAAATGGCTCATGCATGCTGGGCTTAATACCCAGATGACGGGCTGGCAGGTGCAGCAAACCACCATGGCACTTGTTTACCTATGTAACAAACCTGCACATCCTGCACATGTACCCTAGAATTGAAAATAAAAATTTAAAAAAAGCAAAAATTGTAGTGGTTTTTTAGGAATATCCCATTAATCAAGTCACCTTTCAAGAATTAAGGGACTGAAAATGACTGAAGGACATTTCCAAAGGATTAGGAGTAGGAGGCACCTGTTGGTGCCAAGACTGGAACAGCTGGAGGGGGCTCAAGGGGACCTTGGGAGATGCCTGTGTGCTTAGGAAGGGAAGGGCCCATCCATAGTAGAAGAGAGTACTATTTAACCCATGTAAGCTGACCTCTGCTCCTTAATTTCAGGATTAGAAAACTGCTATGGGATTTGGCTTTTGTCAACTACTGGGATGCCTTGGGAAGCCACAGAAATCCAACTTTGCTCCATCCCTCGGAACTGCTGATGGGCCAAGTAGGGCTCGGCAGTGCTCGCACATAGCTCAAGGTGTCTCTAAGACTAATTCTGTGAACTCCGAAATTCCTCTGCATAGTAAGGTGGACTATTGGAGGGGAGGGGTAGTCACGGTCTACATACCCAACTTTATGCTATTAAAAAACTCTAGTTTTATTCAGCATTTCCAAAAGGGTGCTACATTACTTTTACTGATGTTAAAGTAAAGAGTACAGTGCAAAAAAGTGATCTCTGTTCAAGTAAATTAGGAAATTATGTGATTAAATAGCATTACATTTTTTATTTTGGATAGGACTTCTCAGGGCTTTCTACCTGCTATTTTGAATTATGTGTCTTTAAGAGGGAGACTGTGTGTATATTCTAAAAATCAGATTCTGATGTAAAAGATGCTAATTTTGGGTCATGGCAGTAGCACTGCACCATTGGCACAAGGTTTAAAACTGCAGGAACACAGACATTGATCTGTGTACTTACGTAAATGTGTACACTCTAAAAAATAAACAAACACTATATGTATAAAGTGAAGGTCGGCAGTGGCAGGGAAGAGGGAAGACTTTCATGGGAGACATTTAGGGAGGTTGGCACCTTTAACTGAAGGTAGGAGTACTTCATTCTAATTCTGAATCACTGCATTATGTTCAGTGTGTCTGGTCCTGTTTCCCCATATGCAAAGCAGAAATTTAAAAAGTAAAGACATCTCAAACTTATCTTGCAAAATAATGCAGGGATTAAACAAGCCTGTACCATTAAAATGTTTTGCACTCTGTGGTCAAGGACACGGCCTAATGGCAGGTTATGGTCCTGGCCACCAGCAGGATTAACCAAGGGGTTTGCAGAGCAGGCACAGGCAGAGTCTGTCTCTCTAGGACCGCGGGTAGGGCAGCTGACATCCTGGGGTCAGGGTGAGTCATGCCCTGTGTGCATAAACATGCAGACATGCATGCAGCACCCTCGGGCTCCAGGAGCTTAAATTTCCAAAAGACACCCCTGAAAACTTGAAAAGTAAGAAAATCTAGAACAATGAATAGGTGGCCTAGCTTTTGTGGCAGGCAGAAACAAGACAAAATGGCGAGTCAACCATGTTCCTATTATGTGGGGGATTTTGTAGGACTGTCCAAGTGATTATTTGCTTAGAGTAAGTTAAATCCTACCAAAGAAATAGGGCTCCCAAGAAAGCATTCATCCCCAAAGTGAATTTTCCTGTTGATAGTGATGGCAAACTTGTGTACATTGGATACGTTTGCAGTATGCACGGTCCAAATTTTATGCTTTCCCTTTCCTGTTGCTGAGTCATTGGGCTGTCTTGAAATCTCAGGGAAAAAGTCTGTGAGGCGTGGCCAGCAACTAGGAAGCCTGGCTCTTTCGAGTAGAGCATGAACGCCACCTTGAGTTATGTGTGAGCACTGCCGAGCCCTACTAGGCCAATGGATTCCCGAGGGATGGAGCAAATGGGACTGGTTTCCTTTTGCAACAAAAAGCAGCGCGATCAGGCCTGGGTTGTGTCTTGACACCCTGAATTATTTTTTAGCAAAATGGAATAAATCAATCAGAGTTCCCAAGAGAAACAGAACCAAGAGTATATGCATGCATAAGGTGGAGAGATTTATTTTAAGGAATTGGCTAGTGCAAATGTAGGGGCTGGAAAGCTGGAAATTTGTAGGCCAAGTCACAGGCTGCAGACTCAGGCAGGAGTTGATGTTGCCATCTTGAGGCAAAATTTCTTCCCTGGGAAGTCTTAGTTTTTTTCTCTTTAGGTCTCCAATTGACCTAGTGAGGTTGACAAATTTTATCTAGGATAGTCTCCTTTACTTTAAGTCAACTGATTTTAGATGTTAATCATATCTGCAAAATACCTTCACCGAAACATCTAGACCAGTGTTTGGTTAAATAACTGGTACTAGCCCAAGTCGACACATAAACCATCACTCTTGGCCGGGTGCGGTGGCTCACGCCTGTAATCCCAGCACTTTGGGAGGCCAAGGCGGGCGGATCACGAGGTCAGGAGATCAAGGCCATCTGGTTAACACGGTGAAACCTCATCTCTACTGAAAATACAAAAAGTTAGCCAGGCGTAGTGGCGGGCATCTGTAGACCCAGCTACTCGGGAGGCTGAGGCAGGAGAATGGCGTGAACCCAGGAGGCGTAGCTTGCAGTGAGCCAAGATCACCCCACTGCACTCCAGCCTCGGCTGGAGCAAGACGGAGCAAGACTCCGTCTCAAAAAACAAACAAACAAACAACAAAAAATCTAACCATCACTAATAGCAACATTAGCATAAGTGAAAAAATATTTTTGAACATTACCAGATATAAATAGTTTTTCATTTGATTCATTAATATGGATTCAACAACACTTCAGGTTGTACCAGGTGCATTACCATTTCTAGTTATATTCCTTGTAACATTAGGTTAGATTCTGATGTGTTGTTACCACCCTACCATATGCATTGTATGACTTCCCCCAATACCATCATAACAAAGACATGTAGATCATGTTTCATAGTAAATAGGGTGGTTTCCCAGGGTTGCTGTTGTTGCTATTTCAGGATATTTGCCTACAAGTGTTTGCAATTCTCTCATCAGAACTCTTGGCCATGCAAGGTAAGGCAAAATTTAAAAGACTGGTCAGAGCTCCTCCCCAGGAGTGACCCCCTTTGTCCTCTGACATTGGTATTTTTCTGTCCAGTACTTCTGACAGAAGTTAGAAGCAGGAAAGCGTAGTCTGGATAATTGTCCTATTTGAATCTGTTGTAAAAAAAAGACTCCATAAGATTCCACACTGTTTTGATATTTTGATGAATTTTCTAAGGTTTCACCTCATGTAACTTTTTTTTTTTTTTTTTGGACACAGTCTTGCTCTGTTGCTCAGGCTGTAGTGCAATGGCATGATTATAGCTCACTGTAACCTCAAACTCCTGGGTAACTCCTGGGTTCAAGGGATCCTCCCACCATGGGCTCCTAAAGCACCAGGATTATAGGCATGAGCCACGAGGCCCACAGGCCCAGTCCTTCATGTGACTTTTGAAGGAGGCATCTGTGGTTTTCAAACACTGAGAAACTCTCTTTTATAGACACTCAGAAAGCACAGAAAAGGAGGATAAGAAATGGCCAAGTCTTTTGGTGTTTGCTCTTGCTGGAAAGAAAAAAGAGAAACTGGATTTCTCTGGGATTCTCTGTTCAGATGGCAAAGGAGGGAAAGTCCCAGGGAGTCTGCTAAGGAAGGAAGTAGAAGCTATGTCATCTCGATAGACAGCAGAGGGGACATATGTATTGGTGTGTATCTCTAGTTTCTGTAACTCATCCAGCCAGATATTTCAATATTACCCAAACCCCAACTGTTCACTGTCCATTTCCATTGCTATTGAACGTGCTAGGTATATTTTCCTAATATAAACACAAAATTTTAAAAATTATCCTATGTACCGTGTGGCATAGTCTTGCATATTACAGTGGTTCACATCATAACTCATCTGTTTGAAAAACTCTAATCAGATGCATATGGTTAATTCAAAATGTTATGTGTGTAGAATTGTTGTATAATTCATGAGAATTAGAATGATGTGACACTCTAAAATTCTCTTTTCTCTTAGTTTTTTAAGATTATTAAGATTAATGTCATTCAATAGGTCTGAGTTTGCATGTGTAGTAAAGACTCGCTCTCCTTAAGGCAGCAGTGGCTTGCAAACTTTTTGAAATGCCTGTAGTAACAAATTTATTTTATTTATTCATAAATGCATACATATTCACAGATGTAATAGGAATGAAAGTCTCATTAAAACTAGAATGTAATTTTTTTTCTTTTTTGAGGCAAGGTCTCACTCTGTTGCTCAGGCTGGAGTACAGTGGCACAGTCACAACCCACTGCAGCCTCAACCTCCCAAGCTTAAGCAATCCTGCCTGTCTCCTGAGTAGCTGGGAATACAGGCATGCACCACCATGCCTGGCTAATTTTTTCATTTGTTATTTTTTGTAGAGACAGAGTCTCGCTATATTGCCCAGGCTGGTCTCAAACTCCTGGATACAAGCAATCCTCCTACCTTAGCCTTCCAAAGTGCTGGATTTACAGGTGTGAGCCACCACGCTTGCCCCAGAATGTAAAATGTTTCATCAATAATAATTGGTTTTCATATCAATTGCATCTTGGAATAAAATTTTGGACATATGGGAGAAATAAAATTTTATTAAATCAATTTTACCTGTTTATTTTTTTATTTTTAAGAGACAGGGCCTTGCTCTGTTACCCAAGCTGGAGTACAGTGGCACAATCAGCTTACTGCAACCTTGATCCAGGCTCAAGCAATCCTCCCCCACCTCAGCCTCCTGAGTAGCCGGGACTACAGGGGCACTCCACCATGCCTGGGTAATTTTTTAATTTTTTGTAGAGATCGGGTCTTGCTATGTTGCCCAGGCTGGTCTTGAACTCCTGGCCTCAAACAATCTTCCTGCTTTGGTCTCCCAAAGTGCTGGGATTACAAGGCATGAGCCACTGTGCCCAGCCCTTTAAAACTTTTTTTTTAAATGAGACTACTAGAAAATTAAGAATTAGAAATGTGCTCACATTACATTCTTATTGGGTGACACTGCTGTCCAATATGTAAAAATGAAAACTAGAAATTCTGCAGGCTATCACTATCACGAGGGGTGTTTGTTACCCCGAACGTGGAACGGATACAGACAGAAGGACAAAGCTGATGGAACTGTGGAGGAATTAAAGCAGAGCCATGTTCCAACTGTACCTGAAACATTTCATACCTCAAGTCCTAAGAACCAATAAATATGCTTTATTGTTGCAACTGGATCTCCTGTTACAAGCAACAGGAAAATTCTAACTGATGCTGAGTCACAGAATACATCCTGGCTCATCATTTCAGACTTCTACTCAAGAACTTTTATGATGATGCTCTGTCGACTCCCATAAGACCTCCCAAACCCAGGCTCCAGGCTGACATCTCACAGTTCCTCAAGGCGGACCATATCCTTCTGTCTGACCAACCCTATTCATCATCCTCCTTGCATGCTGTGCTCATTCCTTCGATGACTCATTCTACACTTTTAGCTGTTCATGGACCATTGAACACAAATGTGCAGCCACTTCTAGGGTTTTCTAGGAGACATTGTGTCATTCACTTTCATTTTCTGCTGGGTCAGCTGCAGGTATGAATTTGTTCATCACAGATTTAGGCCAACCTGGGGTGGCGGCACGTTTTCAAGATGGTTTTACCTTTGTCCATGCCAATTTCATTTTTTTCTTTTACTTTGTTGTTGTTGTTGAGACAGGGTCTCACTCTGTCACCCAGGCTGGAGTGCAGTGGCTCAATCACATCTCACTGCATCCTTGACCTCCCAGGCTCAAGCGATCCTCCCATCTCAGCCTCCTGAGTAACTGGAACTACAGGCACATGCCACCACATCCTGCTAATTTTTTGATTTTTTGGTAGAGATGGGGTTTTGCCATGTTGCCCAGCTCAAGTGATCCACCCACGTCAACCTCTCAAAGTGCTGGGACTACAGACATGAACCACCCCGCCCAGCCTATAATTTCATTTTTTTTCATGGCAAATTAATATGTTGACAATGGATTATGCTTTGGCCCCCTGAGTATCTCACTTACAGGAGAAAACTCACTGGCTAGTGAAATGGGTACCTAGTGCCCCTGGAAGTTGCAGTACTCATTGGAAATTTTAAATTCTAAATTACCATTTTGATTGTCATCATCACTTTGGAGCTCCCAGTTAATGTTTTCCACTCTTGAGGCTCATATTTTCTCCAAATACATAAACAGATGGGGTTCCTGAGCTTGTACTCCACAGCTGAGGGCCAGCCTCTGGGTCAACCCAGATCACATTCGTGGCGTTCTCTCCTGGGGCTTCTTGCCAGGTGGCGACTTCTGTTCCTGGTGACTGGTCCCTGTCTTGCCTCTTGCCTTTTCTCCACATTATCCCCAAACTCAGCCTCTAGCTTTGCCCACACTACTGTGAAGCCACATAAATGTTTGCTTGTGTACATTCTATACCAAAGACTGTCCTGATACGGACTAGATAACACTGGGCAATACATTATTAGTTTGTGATGTGTCCAAGCAATGCCAGCCAGTGGATGTGCAATGGTATTACCCAGGAATGTCAGCTACAGGGTATTTGTGTTTAATCTGGGCTTGCATCAGAGGGTCTCTGATCTAGTTAAAAAGACCTTCTCTTCTTCTGGAGGGCACCACAGCAATCACGTTGTCAAGAGCTGAGACAGCCAGGGATTGAATCTCAGCTTTACTAATTGATTCATTCAGTAAGTGTTTACTGAGCACCTGCCACATTTTAGATATTGTTCTTTGTGCTGGGGATTTATCAGTGAATAAAAAAGACAAAAATCTAAATCCTCATGGAACTTCCTTTCTAGCAGAAGGCTAACCACAGGTGTTAACAATGAGGAAATTATTATATTTGGAAGCAATGGATCTATGTGGGAAAAAAAGCCCAGGTAAGGGGGAGAAAATGAGGTTGCAGTTTTCAGTAGGGTGGACAGGGTAGGCCCCTAAGAAGATAACATTTGGACAAAGACTTGAGGAGGTGACAATGCAAGCTGTGAGATACACAGTGGAAAAGCCTTCCAGGTGCAGAGAACAATTCCGTCAGAGGCAGGTATTACAACCAGGTAAGAGATGATGGTGTCTCAGACCAAGGTGATGACTGCAGAAGTAGTGGGAAGTGCTCATACTCTAGAAAAATCTTGGAAGTAGAGCCACCCATATCTCTGAAACACTGAATACGGAAGATGAGAGAAAAAGCAGAGTTGAGGCAGGGCGCAGTAGCTCATGCCTGTAATCCCAGCACTTTGGAAGGCCGAGGCAGGCAGATCATTTGAGGTCAGGGGTCGGGGCATGGTGGCTCATGCCTGTAATCCCAGCACTTTGGAAGGCCGAAGTGGGCAGATCATTTGAGGTCAGGGGTTTGAGACCCGTCTGACTAACATGGTGAAACCCCATCTCTACTAAAATGCAAAAATTAGCTGGGCATCATGGTAGGCGCCTGTAATCCCAGCTACTTGGGAGGCTGAGTCAGCAGAATCACTTGAACCCAGGAGGCAGAGCTTGCAGTGAGCCGAGATCTCTCCACTGCACTCCAGCCTGGGTGACAGAGTGAGATTCCCTTTCAAAAAAATAAAATAATAAATAAATAAATAATAATAAAAATAAAAAAGTAAAAAGCAGAGTTGAGTATGATTCCAAGGATTTGGGACCAAATTCCTGAAGAATGACACTTCCTTTAACTGAAATGGAGATGGCTATGGTTAGAGAAATCTGAGGGAGCCAAATCAGAAATTTAGATTTTTACCTATTATATTTGAGATATAATATAAGCAGAGATCTTGATAAGGTGGCTCGCTATATTATTCTGGAGTTTAGGGGAAGTCTGACTTAGAAATAAAACTTGAGGAGAAATCAGCATGTAGATGGTATTTAAAACCGTGAGGAGGGGCAACATAAGAAAAAGAAGATTCTGGAACAGAGGTTCTTGGCCACATTGGCCAAGGGTTCTCACTAGTCCCTTAATGAAGAGGATCTGAATTTTCACAGGAGAACGTAAGTATGGCATGTGTCTTAGTCCATTAAGTGTTGCTATAAAGACATACCAGAAACTGGATAACTTATAAAGAAAAAAGACGTACTTGGCTTAGAAATTCTGATGTCTGGAAAAGTTCAAGATTGGGCATGTGCATTTGGTGACAGCCATAGGCTGCTTCCACTCCTGGCAGAAAGTGAAGGGGAGCTGGTGTGTGCAGAGGTCACAAGGCAAGAAAGGAAGCAACAGAGAAAAGGGGAGGTGCCACACTTTTTCACAACCAGCTGTCGTGGGAACTATTAGGCTGGTGCAAAAGTAGTTGCGATTTTTGCCATTAAAAGTAATGGCATAAACCACAATTACTTTTGTGCCAACCTAATAATCAAGAGAGTGAACTCACTTACCCCCAAGGTAGGGAATTACTGTAATAACAAAGGATCCATCCTTGTTGACTCAAGAACCTTTCACTAGGCCTCACCTCCCAACACAACCACATTGCAGATTACATTTCAACAATAAACCCAGGGAAGAGGGGTACCCATCCAAGCTATAGCAGCCTGTTAGAGTCAGTTGTATTATTTGTGCTTGTGACTGTAAGTGGAACGTATACAGATGACTTAATCACCTGAGTTTGGGATATTTCCTTGGCCATGTATAGCTTACTTCCTTAAATCTCAGTTTTTCCTATCTATACAACGGGGTTAATTATAACTCATAAAGTTATTGCAAGGATTAAATAAGAATGTGTAAAAAGAGCGTTTAGTACAGTTCCTGGAAAAAAAATACATGTTCAACAAATGTTAGCTCAATAAAATAGATTTTAGTAAATTTGAGTCAAGATTCTGCTGTTCAGTGTGGGAGACACCAAGAATAGAGTTGTCTTTGTAGATTCTGTCTTAGCGAGGTTTATTCTGTTTCAATTTCTATAGGCCGTAACAAAAATAGATGGAACAGATATAGGACAAAACCACAAACTCTTTGAAGAAAACCCTGCCCAAAGTAATGGATGTATTCATGTCAAATATATTCGGGTACTAAAAGGTCTATGAAAATTTTGAACAAGAAATGATGGGGATGATGATGATGATGGAAATGATGAAGATTTCGATAACTAAATTTACAGAGCATTTACAATGTGTCAGACACTGTTTGAAGTATCACACATTCACTAATTGAAGCCTCACAACAACTCTATGAGGTAGGTATCCTCATGTTACAGTAGAAGACAATGAGACACAGAGAGGTTATGTGACTTGTCCAAGGTCCCCCAACTAGTAAGTGGCAGAGGTGGGGTGGAAGGAAGGCAATGTGACTCCAGTGTCTGGGGAAGGACAAGGATGAATCTTGGCATTTGAAATCATTCTTTTTTTTTTTTTTTTGGACGGAGTCTCACTCTGTTGCCCAGGCTGGAGTGAAGTGACGCAATCTCAGCTCACTGCAAGCTCTACCTCCCGGGTTCACACCATTCTCCTGCCTCAGTCTCCCGGGGAGCTGGGACTACAGGCACCTGCCACCATGCCCGGCTAATTTTTTTTTGTAGTTTTAGTAGAGACGGGGTTTCACCATGTTAGCCAGGATGGTCTTGATCTCCTGACCTCATGAGCCGTCGGCCTTGGCCTCCCAAAGTGCTGGGATTACAGGTGTGAGCCACCTTGCCCGGCCTTGAAATCATTCCTGAAGGAAGCAGAGGGGAAGAGGATACTTCTGTTAGTACTGAGCATTTGTTCAAAACTGGAAAGGACATAAAAATATGCCTAGGGAATGTGAAGATTCTCATTTGCCTTGGAGAGGCGTTTGTATAGGGATAATCATGGGTTATTGCCAGATTGTAGAGGGCTTTTGGTTCAACATCAACACATTTGGCCTTAATTTTATGGCTAATGGGCGGCACAGACTTGTGTTGCTGTAGGATTAATTTGAAAGGGATTATCTGGGGCAGGCATGGTGTCTCACACCTGCCTGCAATCTCAGCACTTTGGGAGGCCGAGACGGGTGGATCACCTGAGGTCAGGAGTTTGAGACCAGCCTTGCCAAGGTGGTGAAACTCCATCTCTACAAAAATACAAAAATTAGCTGGGCATGTTGGTGAGCGCCTGCAATCTCACTTACTTGGGAGGCTGAGGCAGGAGAATCACGTAAACCCGGGAGGCAGAGGTTGCAGTGAGCCGAGACCGCACCATTGCACTCCAGCCTGGGCAGCAAGTGTGAAACTCCGTTTGAAAAGAAAAAAAAGAAAAAAAAAAGAAAGAAAGAGAGAGAGAGAAGAAAGAAAGAAAGAGAAAGAAGGAAAGAAAAGGGATTATCTGAATAGCTTGAAAGAGAGTACAAGAAGAGGTAGACAGATTAACTATGGGGCTATTTCTGTCAACTGGAAATCCTAGCCTAACTTTGAGGCTGGGCTGCAGTAACGGATTGAGTAGATAGTGCAAAAACACAGAGGTCCCATTTGCATTGTGATCCATGCACGGCTCTATGTAGGCACTTGCCTGGGGGGCAGAATGAGACGGTGGGAAAAGCATGGGACTGGGGTAACGCAGACCGGGGTGCAAGATTGTTCCTCCACATCTGATGGGCCAGGAAGCCCTGGGAAAGTTCCTTAAACTTTCCTAGCCTCAGTTTCCTTACAGGATTATTGTGAGGAATTTTTTTTTTTTTTTTGTGGCGATTGAATGACGTTATGAAAAATTCATTAAATTTTAATGCATAATTTAATTAAACTCACTAAATACCTATCCCCTTTCCCTTTTAATCCTTTCTCTGCCCCACACTTCAAGAGTGTTGGCTCTAAGAAGGAAGGGACATATCCCTAGAAAAACATGACATCAAGCAGGATGAGCCATTGGATTGGGTGAATTGCTGGGTGTGGGTGACAACGCTGAGTCTTGGAAACAATAGTACTGTTTACAGATAAAGGAAAGGTGGGAGGAGGAGCTGGCCCTCTAAGGCAGACTTTTTAGTTTTTATTTATTTTGAGACAGAGTCTAGCTCTGTTGCCCAGGCTAAAGTGCCGTGGCATGATCTCAGCTCACTGCAACCTCCACCTCACGCGTTTAAGCGGTTCTTCTGCCTCAGCTTCCCGAGTAGCTGGGATTTCAGGTGCCCACCACTGACTGCACCCATCTAATTTTTTGTATTTTTAGTAGAGACAGGGCTTTACCATGTTGCCTAGGCTGGTCTCGAATTCTTGATCTCAAGTGATCCGCCCACCTCGGCCTCCCAAAGTGTTGGGATTACAGGCGTGAGCCACTGCTCCTGGCCTAAAGCAGACTTTTTTTTTTTTTTTTAAGGGGCTCAGATGTAAAATACTTAGAGAACCCTCTAAAAATCTCTTTTATATTCACAGAATATGCATGAGAAGCCTTTTCTCAGAAGCCCTGACCTAGGTGAAGATTTACATCCACATTTAGATATTTGTAATTTAAGATACAGAATTAAACTCCATGCATTTGGTAATTATGTCTCAAGGACTCCTGAAGCTTTTGCCTTCTAGTTTTTGACTTCAGTCCAGCCTTCCCTGCTGGCTAACAGAGGCTGCTCTACATAGAGTTTAGCACTAATTACTTTGCCTCAATATTTTCTAATCGATCCACTGTTTTTCAGGCTATCTTTAGCTTTTGATAATTCCCTTCATTTTTTTTCTTTTAAGAAAAAAACCATGTATTATTTCTTATATTTTCTCCAAAACTTCTGTTGATTAGGACTGTATGACCATGGAGGTAAGTATTTATTTTCACCTTCATAGTGATTTTACTTAACTGAAGTCATAGAGACTCACATCATGACATTCTCTTAATTTAACCTTGCATTTTTTTTTTTTCTCTTTTGAGACATAGTCTTGCTCTGTCATTCAGGCGCTGGAGTGCAGTGGTGTGATCTCGGCTCACTGCAACCTCTGCCTCCCAAGTTCAAGTGATTTTCCTGCCTCAGCCTCCCGAGTAGCTGGGATTACAGGAGTGTGCCACCACGCCCGGCTAATTTTTGTGTTTTTAGTAGAGACGGGGTTTCACCATGTTGGCCAGGCTGGTCTCAAACTCCTGATTTCAAGTCATTTGCCCACCTTGGCTTCTCAAAGTGCTGGGATTACAGGGGTGAACCACTGATCCAGGCCTAACCTTGCATTTTTAAAGAGTTCTATTGTAGCTGATGTGTGAGGCTACACATTAGGGGATACATAGCTTCTTATTTTCTGTGCAGGATCTGGAAGGAAAACCTGAAATACCCGTGACACTCCCTTTCCTGCTAGCTGTGTGGTGTTATGATATGGACTGGCAGGACTTAGCTTTCCCAGCAACACTGAAGGACTCACCAACTTCAAGTTCAAACTGTCCTCATGTTCACCTGATTTTGGGAAGTATTGCATCAACACATTTTTGCAAAAAGAATGGAACTTTAAATGGTTTTCTTGGCATTCTCTTTCTCTTTATACTTGAGCAATAAATGTGTGTGGAAGTCATTCCAGCCAACAAGATTGTCACCAGCTGTATTAACCTAAAAGTAGAGGAAGAATGAAGAATCCCTGAAAATCACATGTACTGTGCCGGTGAGTGATTGCCTTTAAAACGTTGAGATTCATATGCCCTGCAGAGGGCAATCTTTCCCCTTGCCTAAAATGTTTTCACTATTCAAAATGCATCAGTAAGTCCAAGGAGCGACATCCCAAGAGGGCAGAAATTAAGAAGGCCTTCTGGGTTCAGTATTGACTGTAAATGCCCACTGGAAAGGAGTAATCATTGATGATACCCTTGATTATTGCTACAATCTGTTCCTTTAGATTCCTGGGGCTGGAGTTGAGGATTTCACTTTAAGAAAGATCGAGACAGACTGAAAGCAAGAGAGAAGCTTGTAAGAGGAAGTGGGAGGATGTTAACGGTGAGAGTTGGGAATTTGCTCATGAGGCCGAGTGGCTACCACGATCTCCAGTATAGGCTGAATGTGTGTCGCTCCGTTCCCCTTCTACACTCTGTAAGAGGCCTGCCCTGTTCACAAGGCCAATAAGGAGTTAGATTTTAAGGCTTGTTGAAAATAAACTTTGGTAATCCCAGTGCTTAGAGCCCAGTGACATAGAAAGTAGAGCCTTCTTCAACTTTTGGAGAGCAGACTTCTAGGGGGATGAGGTAGGAAATTTACCTGGGGGAATCCTGCCCAGGGCGTCACCTCAGCTTTCTGATCCTTGGTTTTTGTTTTTTTTTTTCCAGGATCCCAAAGAGAGGCACAAATGGTGTGTTCAAGCTTCAGACTGAACTCCTCTGAGACTTTTCTCTTCTCCATAATCATAGCCAGATGAAGAGAAGGACGTGGCCCCACAAATTCAATGAGTGTGTCTACCTTTAGAATACTTGTGATTACACAAGTCCCTAGAGGCAGGTGGGGCAGAAACTTCTTTGTGAAAGTCAAAAAGTATCTTAGAAATGTACAAAAGTACAAGACTTACTGAGGCACAGAAAGCAATGACTCTTATTTTCAAAGGGAGCCCAAGAAAAGTTCTTCGAATTTTTCATCTTGGCCCTTTTACTTTTCAAATGCCTTATTTTGTCATGCTTTGTGTTTGTAGCAATTTGTGAGCAGAGGGCATCTCATCCTTTGTTCAGCGTGGACAGAAAAGACCATGAACACCTCCTTGGTTGCATGTAGATTTTTCCATAGAACAGTGAAAAAAGAGTGGAAAACTTTGTTCCAGCATCCTTGCATGGAAGTAAAGACTTCCCGTGAAACCAAAAGTATAGCTTCTCTCTGACATCTCTTGAAATAAACACTTCTCAGTCAGAACTTAACCCCCATAGATGGCACTTCAGGTTGGGCCAAAAATGGTAGAAAGCATATGGGATCTCTGCTTCCAATAGCATTTGACTATCGTTCTGCTATAAAAACACATGCACAGTATGTTTATTGCAGCACTATTTACAATAGCAAAGACTTGGAACCAACCCAAATGCCCATCAATGATAGACTGGATAAAGAGAACGTGGCACATGTACACCATGGAATATTATGCAGCCATGAAAAAAGAATGAGTTCATGTCCTTTGCAGGGACATGGTTGAAGCTGCAAGCCATCATCCTCAACAAACTAACACAGGAACAGAAAACCAAATACCACATGTCCTCACTCATAAGTGGGAGTTGAACAATGAGAACACATGGACACAGGGAGGGGAACATCACACACACGGACCTGGTGGGGGGTGGGGGGCAAGGGGAGGGAGGGAGAGCATTAGGACAAATACCTAATGCATGCGGGGCTTAAAACCTAGATGACTGGTTGACGGGTGTAACAAACCACCATGGCACATGTATACCTATGTAACAAACCTGCACATTCTGCACATGTATCCCAGAACTTAAAATGAAAAAGCAAAACAACAAAACAAAAAAACTTCTCAGGGGTTAATGATGACTTTTAGTGCATTTGTAAGTATTTAAGAAAGAAGACCAATAAGAGTAGGTTTTCAGAACATGGTGCTTAATCTTCTTTTGCTTGAAGTAGAAAAATAAAGGAGAAACAAATCCTTGCAGAGGAGTTCTCTGTGGGAGATGAAGGTCAAGCAAAAGGGAAAATGTAGCCAGTTTATGATTAACTTTACTCTTGAGAGGTGAAGCAAATTGAATTTCTCCAGGGTGATTAGATTAACCCTTAACAAGTTTCACCCAGAGAAAACCATTTGTGAATTCCTAGAAGATTATTATGGCACTCTGTGGGCGGCAAACCACTCAGGCGCCAAGGCAAGAGACCAAGGGCACGAGCTGTTCCACTATAATAAAGAAAATACGCAGAATAAGAATAGTTGTGCTAGAAATAGATTATAGATATTATATATGAATATCATTAATCATTAGTTTGTAGCATTACTCTTTATTCCAATATTATAATAATCATTGCTCTACAATTATAACCTAGGAAAAACCAGGCCATACAGAGATAGAAGCTGAAGGGAGATGGTAACAAGTGACCAGAAGACAAGTGTGAGCCCTCTGTTACACCCGGACAGGGCCACTAGAGGGCTCCCTGGTCTAGCGGTAACGCCAGCACCTGGGAAGGCACCCATTACCTAGCGGACCTTGGTCTAGCGGTAGAGTCAGTGCCTAGGGAAGGCACCTGTTACTTAGCAGACAGGGAAAGGGAGTCTCTTGTTCCCCAGTGGAGTTAGAGAAGACTCTGCACCACCACTTCTTGTGGAAGGCCTGACATCAGTCAGCCCTGCCCACAGCCATCTGGAGGCCTAAATGTCTCTCTGTGATGCTGTGCTTTAGTGGTCATGCTCCTGTTTCACCTTCATGTTCCACACTGTACACCTGGCTTTGCCTTCTAGACAGCAGTAGTAGAATTAGCGAAAGTACTAAAAGTCTTTGAAATGTGTAGAAGAAATAATGGCATAAGCTGTTCTCTCTCTGCCTTGGCTGTTAAACAGGGAAGGGCCCCCTGTCTGGTGGACACATGACTCATGTGACCTTATCAATCATTGGAGATGACTCATAGTCCTTACCCTGCCCCTTTTGCCTTGTATCCAATAAATAATATCACAGCCAGACATTCGGAGCCACTACTGGTCTCTGTGTCTTGGTGGCAGCGGTTCCCCGGGGCCCAGCTGTCTTTTCTTCTATCTCTTTGTCTTGTGTCTTTATTTCTATGATTTCTCATCTACACACACGAGGACAAAAACCCACAGACCCTGTAGGGCTGGACCCTATATCTGGCGCTCCAAAGTGGGTTTCTCCCTCACTATGTGAAGTTGCGGCTTAAGCGTGGGATTCAGTGGAGGATTTCGATGACAGATTCCTGAGGATTGCGGTCAGTAAGCTTGGTGGTAAGCTTGGGCACTCAGAGTATCCCGGGGACACCATGGGACAAGCCAGTACTAAGTACTCGGCTTATTGAAACTTTATAAAAACCCTCCTGTACTATCGCAACCCTGTCCCTGTTCAGCCCTGCCATAAGGCTTTCAACCTCGCCTGTTTGGCTGGGTTTGGCTGGTAATGAGGCCCTCAACCCTATTCCCCCTCCCAGCCTAGTTTTCCATTTCTCATGCCTGTTTCTCTTTTGGAAAATTGGGCTCCCTTGAAGCCTGGTTCTCTTTCGACAAATCAGGCTCCCTTGAAGCCTCAGCCTCCCTTGAAGCCCGGTTCTCTCTCAGTAAATCAGGCTCCCTTGAAGCCTGGGTCTCTCTGGGAAAATCAGACTCCCTTGAAGCCTGGGTCTCTTTTGACAAATCGGGCTCCCTCGAAGCCTGGTCCGCAGTTACCGCGGCAGCCTGGATTTCAGGCCCACGAAAGACCTGCTCAGCAGGTAATCTTGTCTCATCCTGGTTTACAGGTTCTCAACTCTTCCTCCATTCAAAGTTCCAATCTTTTTTCTGCTTCTGGTCCGGTCGCTACTGTGGTTGCCACCACTACCCTTGCCGCTCACAAGCAATAAGTTACATACATTCCTCAAAATGATACTCCTCTTATGAGGGCTATAGCACAGGCAAGAGAATATGGGGATCCCGAAACCTGGTAATTTCCTGTAATTTTACAACCCCCAATACCTGCCGTCCCTGTGGCACAAAATCAGTCACAGCCTGCTGATCGCGCGGCACCTTCACGCTCCGTGTTAATATGTTATTTTTCTGCAGTACAACAAGCAGTTGTAACAGCCAGTTTGATTATTGCCCCAGAAAAAATCCAAACTTCTTCTCCTTGTCACTATTTAGGAGTGCAGCTAGAAGACAAGGTTATTAAGCCCCCAAAATCATTGTTCCCCTCACCTGATTACAAGTCTAACAGGCTTTTGCAACCTGTATTGCTTGGCAAGTACATTTGGCTGGTTTTCCAGGTATAACTGACAATCATTTTAATGTAAAACTATTCTCGTTCCTTAAACTCACTTCTTGGATCTTGCCTAACATTACTAGAAACACCGCATTAGCTGAAGCTGTCACTATTTTTACTGATGCTTCCTGTAATGGCCAAGCAGCATATACAGGGCCAAGAGAACGTGTCCTTAACACACGAGCTACTTCAGCACAACCAGCTGAGCTGATCGCTGTCATGGCTGTTCTTGAAGCTTTTCCTGAACCAGTTAACATTGTTTCTGATTCGGCATATGTAGTACATGATGCTCGCAACATTGAAACTGCCTTAATCCAGTTTCTGCTTGAAGATCACCTACTTTTTCTTTTTCAAAGGTTGCAGTCAGAACAAGGTCTCCTCCTTTCTACATTACTCACATTCAGGCTCACAGGCCCTTCTCCGGACCCCTCTCAGCAGCAAATGCCAGAGCAGATACATGAGTTGCTCCTGTTTTCACAGACAGCAGAAAATTTTCACGCTTTAACTCATGTCAATGCTGCAGGACTCCGAAAGAATTTCCCCTTCACATGGAAACAAGCTGAGACCGTTGTATGTCACTGTCCTACTTGCCAAGTATTAATTTTACAGCCACTTTCCTTACGAGTTAATCCTAGAGGACTTTCACAGAATGCTCTTTGGCAAATGGACCTGACTCATTATCCAGCTTTCAGCAAACTCTCCTTTATACATGTAACTATTGACACTTTTTCTCATTTTATCTGGGCCACATGTCAAACAAGGGAAAATACGGCTCATGTTAAATGGCACATACTTTCATGTTTCTCGGTTATGGGCTGTCCTGAGAAACTAAAAGCTGACAATGGTCCTGGCTACACTAGTGCCACTTTTAAAAAGTTCACTCAGACATGGGCAATTACTCACACAACTGGCATCCCCTGTAACTCTCAAGGACAGGCATTGGTAGAACGAGCTAATAAAACACTCAAAGATCAACTTCGAAAACAGGACACTAAAGCGAAGAGAGATGCTGCTACTCCTCATGCCCAGTTAAATCTGGCTCTTTTTACACTAAATTCCTTAAACCTAGTAAGAAATCAACCTTTCATAGCAGCAGAACAACATTTCACTGGAAATAAGTTTGATCCACAAAAAGGAAAGCGGGTATGGTGGAGGGATGCAAAAACTGACAAATGGGAATTAGGCACTGTGGTAACATGAGGTAGGGGTTTCGCTTGTGTTCCCCCAGGAGAAGGACAACAATCCGTGTGGGTTCCCTCCCAGCAACTGAAATTGCATCATAACTCCAAGGATGAAGGGCTATCAGAAATACAAGGACTGCCAGACTGCTCCAAGGAATCTACAAAGGGACTTTTGTTTTTATTTTTAAAGTAAATTCAATTGTATGGAATGATTGTAATGCTCCAAAGGCCATAGTGTTCCAAAGGCCATAGCGTTCCAAAGTCCAGCTATGGGTGTTGTTATTGACTGGGCTACAAGAGGGTATTATTGGCAGAATTGCTGTGGCCAAAATACAAAATCCTCGGAGTTTAATTATTTGTTAGATTATGTAGAGGACGGATGGCAGTCTTACAGGTTGAGGGAATGGGTGTCTCCTTACCCATTTAAATGGATGGACGCAGGTATCGTTCCTCCTAGACCAAAAATGATTCATCCAATTGTTACCCCAGAACATCCTGAGTTACGGAAATTATCTGCAGTCATGACAGGAATAAGGATATAGAAAGCTACCTATCAACTCTCTCCTACTAATACCAAGACACCTATATTCAAGATCACCTTGATGTCAGGACAGGTGATACCTAACAGGAGCTGTGTCAAACCCACCTATATGCTGTTAGTTGGAAATATTAGTATCATTCCCAATACACAAACTACAGAATGTGATCATTGTAAGCTGTCCACGTGTATCAATGCTACTTTTAATCCCAGGACAAATATTCTCTTGGTGAGGGCTGGGGAGGGGGTATGGATACCTGTTTCTTTACATCATCCATGGGAGTCTTCCCCCTCTATACGTATAGTTAATGAAGTTCTTAAAGGTCTCCTCAAAAGAACTAAGAGATTCATTTTTACTCTTATTGCAGTCATTGCAGGTCTAATTGTAGTTACTGCAACAGCGGCAACCGCTGGAGTTGGCCAACGATCCACAGTTCTGTTCAAACTGCTCAATATATTGAAGCATGGCAGAAAAACTCCTCCAGACTCTGGAATTCTCAGACTCAAGTTGATTAAAAGTTAGCTAATCGAATTAATGACCTCCACCAAAGTGTAGTCTGGTTGGGTGATAGAGTTATGAATTCGGAACACCATATGCAATTATAGTGTGATTACTGCATAACACCTTATGCTTATAATAAAGATCAACATAGCTGGGAAAAGGTCTCAAGACATTTAAAAGCCTGGGATGATAACTTAAACTTAGATATTTCAAAACTTAAATAACAAATTTTTGAGGCCTCAGAGGCTCATTTAACTACTGTTCCTGGCTCAGACATTTATGAAAGAATAACTAAAGGATTATCTGATCTTAATCCCTTTAAATGGATCAAACCCCTTGGAGGATCATTGTTGTCATTGGCATTATTAATATTGGTATGTTTATGTTGCCTACTTTTAGTCTGCAGATGTCTCCAAGGAGTCTGAGGACAAGTCCGAAGTCCACAACAAGAAATGACGGCGAGAGCGATCCTAGTCAATGAAAAGGGGGCAGATGTGGGTGGCAAGCCACCCAGGTGCCAAGGCAAGAGACCGAGGGCACAGCTGTTCCAGTATAATAAAGAAAATATGTAGAATAAGAATCGTTATGCTAGAAATAGATTATAGATATGATTATATATGAATATCATTAATCATTAGTTTGTAGCATTACTCTTTATTCCAATATTATAAAAATCTTTGCCCTACAATTATAATCTAGGAAAAACCAGGCCATACAGAGATAGAAGCTGAAGGGACATGGTGAGAAGTGACCAGAAGAAAAGAGTGTGAGCTCTCTGTTATGCCCAGACAGGGCCACTAGAAGGCTACCTGGTCTAGCAGTAACACCAGTGCCTGGGAAGGTGCCTGTTACTTAGCAGACCTTGGTCTAGCCGCAGCATCAGTGCCTAGGGAAGGCACCCATTACTTAGCAGACCAGGAAACGGAGTCATCCTTTCCCTGGGGGAGTTAGAGAAGACTCTGCTCCACCACCTCTTGTGGAAGGCCTGACATCACTCAGACCTGTCCACAGCCATCTGGAAGCCTAAATGTCTCCCTGTGATGCTGTGCTTTAGTGGTCACACTCCTGTTTCACTTTCATGTTCCACCCTGTACACCTGGCTTTGCCTTCTAGACAGCAGTAGCAGAATTAGCGAAAGTACTAAAAGTCTTTGAAATGCGTAGAAGAAATAATGGCGTAAGCTGTCCTCTCTCTCTGCCTTGGCTGCCAAACAGAGAAGGGTCCCCTGTCTGGTGGACACGTGACTCACGTGACCTTATCAATCATTGGAGATGACTCACAGTCCTTCCCCTGCCCCTTTTGCCTTGTATCCAATAAATAACAGCGCAGCCAGGCATTCGGGGCCACTACCGGTCTCTGCATCTTGGCGGTTGTGGTCCCCTGGGCCCAGCTGTCTTTTCTTCTGTCTCTTTGTCTTATGTCTTTATTTCTACGATCTCTCATCTCCACACACGAGGAGAAAAACCCACCAACCCTGTAGGGCTGGTCCCTATAGCACTAGATTTTCCTCTTTCTCTAAAACCAGAAAACACAATGTCCTATGACAGTAACCCAGAAATAAAAAGAAGTTACATCTAGTACAGAGAACATACAAAGAGGTTCCTTGCAACTTTAAAGTTCTAGGAAAGGCAGCAAAAAAGAAAACATGATTGATTTCTTTTTTACGCTTCATGAGCATTACAACTTCTTAAGGCAGAGGAGTTTTTCTAAGACTCTGCTCTCCGTGTTTTCTGATTTCACAGAGAAGAAATAGAAATCCAACCCTTTCTGGAAGAATAATCCTATGAGATTTAGGTGAAGACAAGATTCGTGTTAGAATCCAGCTCTTCAAATAGGGCTTGGTTGATTCATTCCTAAATGATTTATGAAGAAGCTGATTTTTCATTGCTGTTGTCATAACTACAAGCTGTGCTTGTTGTTTCCTGGAACTCAATTTTTATGGGCAAAGGCTTAGGAAAATGGTCTATAAAAGTCCTCAGCAGTTCAAGGACCTATTGGTTCAGTCTCCTCTCAGTTCTCCTGCCATAGAGCGTTGTTTTTGGTGTCATTGGTCTCAGTGTTGAGGCCTGTTTCTCCTGCTTCTGGGAAGTCGTTATCAATAACAATGAAAACCTCATGTATCTGCTTGTTGTATGAGCAGAATTTCCTGTGATGTGTTCAGCTCTTTGAGATCTCATTAGATGTTTCTCTATGTAAGTATTCCTTGGCCAATAAAGTTTGAACATTTTGAAGTTAAGCAAATGTAATCTGTTATTCCTTTACTTCCAAATTTCTCAGATTTTTTATAAGCTCATGTGCATTGTGAATCTCCCAGAAGACATATACAACACAAAGCATTTCTCCAAATTTTGGTTACAGATGCCCTTTTTGTCAAATATCTTGATGGACTAGTGTCCTAAAGAACATACTTTGGGAAGTGCTCTGTTACTTCAACCTGTGCGTTAAAACCAACTTCTCCCGGCAGACATCTAGTCCCCAAAAAGCCTACAAATTAAGGTTTTAATGAAAAAAATTTGTCAAGTAATAGATAGAGTCCAAGGATTCACCTCATAACAAATCATGGTATATACTTAAGCCTTTGTGTCTTCAGATCATGTTCCTTTAAAAAGGATCTGTATTGATGTGTTTCATAGAGAATAGCTAATTTGCAATGACATTTCCCTGTTTTTTTGAAATGGTTAATAGATTTTGAAAATATTTTTCTCAAAAAAATCTTAGGTGTATTTGGAGGTGTGTGTTTAATGTCAGCTATCTATGTCTAGAATAGACCACCAGCATAGTGATGTTTCAGCCAACTGGAAGGCAAACTTTTGGGTACTAGTTGTAAGTGTGTGTTATAAACCCAAGCTCTTTCAGATTAAACAAATGCTGGTGAATTTTGTTCTGGTGAAATATGCCAGCTCCAGGAAGAATAAAGGATGTTTAAGCATCCCTCTCTCCTCTGCTCTTGTTAAGAGAGGCATTGTTTAGAGAAGGAGGTTTCAGGGCCTGCCAGGGCCCCAGAGCTGAGTTGAAGCTGCTGTTGAGACACATTTAGGGGTTGGAGCCATTGCTCTGATACTGTGGGGCTCAGAGTCTGGGATTCTCTGCCTCCTGAGGTTTTGATTTTCCATGAAGTTTCGCTACTTAGGTGGATATGGGGCTGTTTCCTTCCTGGGTAAACCTGTGTTCTTTCTCCTCTATTTCTGAGAAGGCCTGGAATGGATGATTTAATCTAGGTTCTTTTGAAACTTTTTAAATTATGGGACTCTTTAACCTGGGTTAGTCTTTCCTTGCCTCTTCTTTCCCACAGATATTGGCTTAGGCTAAGATGTGGGTTCTAGGGAAAACACATCGAGGAGATCATTCCATTTTCTGTTTTTTGTGACTAAAGCAGAGGCATGGCTCATTCATAGAAAGAGTTCCGCATAGGGGTCTGGGCCCAAAACTCAGATGAGTTTTATAGATGAAGGGGTTTCTCTAGAGTGGCTCCTTTGCACGAATCCTGTAACAATCTTCAGTCATAATAAGTAGACAGGGATTTCAGATCCTGGATCTTGGTTCTCTCTCTTTCTTAATCTCCCTTTATTAGGGTTACAAAAGGAGTTGTGAGTGTTTCAGGCATCTGAACAACAACTGATTTACACATCTGTGAAGGTTGGCAGCTAACAGCATTTGAGAAAGGTCCCAATTTGATTTCCCACTCTAGAGGCTGAACCTACATCAGAGCACCATGAATAATTGCTCTTTAGTAGAAACATGTGCTTCTAAATACATAAGCAATGAGCTTTTGAAGCTGTCCCACGGTTTAATTTGAATTTAGTTCAAGATGATACCTCCGGAGAGGCCCAGCAGGCAGATATTTCCTGCCCCACTTCCCTGGTGGGGCAGAATCACTGCTGGGAAGGCATAAAGGAAATCTGTCACTTTGGTTTCCAAATTTGGCCAGAAGATGGCACAATCTGAAAACCTTTTTCTGCATCTCAATGGAAACAAGGGTTTTCTGTTTTTCACATTCAGGTCAAAGATCCCAAGTAGAACTGGAAGAAGACCAAATATTGTAAAAGACTATAATTCATATCCTGAAGATTCTTGCAGTCCTTGGGGGCATTTCTTTGGGAGGGCTTGGGAAAAAAATAAACAAGCAAAAGAAATCTCGTATGTACACTCTGAGAATTTTAGAGACAATTGGCCATGTTCTTTTAGACAAAGGTACAAAAACAAAGCACTTTTATGTTGTTGTAAATAACAAGTTGGGATAGGGATTGGGAGAAGGACTTTTAATTTCCTTTCTGGAAAGAAACAGCTTTATGATTGCAGCTCCGTGACCTTTCTTGCTGTCCTGAGGGAATAGAAACTTCCTGACTTCTACAATTAGACTATTAGACACTTCTGCTTCTCATGGAATTTAACAATTGGAAATGATTTTTGAGGACATTTGGTCCAAACTTTACCCAGCGCAGAAGTTGGTCTTGTTATCTCCCTGACTGATAAGAGAAACAGCACCTATTTGCAAACCTCGGTGGGGTCAATAGTACATTCACCCATCTTTCACGTCATCCTCAGATCCGCACGGCCAGATTGTTGTTTTAGTTGTGCTACTGACATCATTGCTAATGATGCTCATTGGGTACTTTGTTTATTAAACCCATTCATTAAAGGAATATTCATGTAATGATTATTTACCTGGGGCTTCATGTGCCAAACAATGAGTGAAACAGATTACATGGCTTACCTATTGAATCCTACAACCAATACCTGAGACAGGTGCTGTCTTTATCCTCCATTTGCAGATGAGGAAGGTGGTGCTTAGAAAGATTAAGTAACAGGTCGGTTGCAGTGGCTCACGCCTGTAATCCCAGCACTTTGGGAGGCTGAGGCGGGCGGATCACAAGGTCAGGAGATCGAGACCATCCTGGCTAACACAGTGAAACCCTGTCTCTACTAAAACCACAAAAAAATTAGCTGGGCATGGTGGCGGGTGCCTGTAGTCCCAGCTACTCAGGAGGCTGAGGCAGGAGAATGGTGTGAACCTGGGAGGTGGAGCGTGCAGTGAGCTGAGATCATGCCACTGCACTGTAGCGACAGTGCAGTGACTCCAGTGACCCTGGGTGACAGAGTGAGACTCCATCTTAAAAAAAAAAAAAAAAAAGAAAGATTAAGTCACAAAGGTTAAGGACAATGATTATTGCCCAAGGCAACACAGCTCAAAAGCGGTGGTGGTAGGTGACAGGGGGCTTGCTTTGAGCCGTGTTTGTCTGACCCAGAGTTCATACCCTGAACCACAGTGTTCTTGAGTCTCCTGAAGTGTGTGTGGATGGCCTGGTAGGGATCCAATTCTCTCACCTGCCACCTGAGCATTTTTATTTGAAGTCATTAGACGCACCTGTCTTCCAGGACACCAGGATCTATCCTGTGCCCTCCAGTTCCTCTGTCTGAGGTCTGTTCCTTCCTCCACATGACATCCCTTCAAATGTTTGAATGCTGTGATCATGTCTTGATGTGAACTCCCTTTTTTTAGGCTAAACAGACACAGCTTTCCAACTGCCCTCCTAAAAAACATGACTTTTTTTTTTTTTTTTGAGACAGGGTCTTGCTCTGTTGCCCAGGCTAGAGTGCACTGGCACAAACACAGCTTCCTGCAGCCTCGAGACCTCCTGGGCTCAAGCAGTCCTCCCACCTCAGCCTCCCAAGTAGCTGAGACTATAGATACGCACCACCATGCTCTGATAATTTTTGTAATTAGGAAAGACTGCTGGACCCAGCTGCCCATGTCTCTGCTTATTACCCTGTTGTACACATTTGTTGTTTCTCTTTCACAATGAGGAAACCAATGTTTTGGGTAACTTGCCAGAAGTTACTAAGCACGGGGGTTCGCCATGTTGCCCAGGCTGGTCTTGATCTCCTGGGCTCAAGCAATCCTTCTGCCTTAGCCTCCCAAAGTGCTGGGATTATAAACTCAAGCCACCATTCCCGACCCAAGACATGACTTTTGACCAACATGTAAGCCCTTAACCCCTTTGGGATACCGTTTTTTGTTTTTTTTTTTTTTTTTTTTTTTTTTTTAATTTATCGGTCTTGTTGTCCCTGCTGTGACTTTCTGAGACTTGCAGTTACTCGTTGGACATTTGCCTTCCCCATTAGACTCCTGCTCTGTGAGGGTGGAGGCCAGGTCTTTTCTGTTTATTACAGACCCCTAGAGCCTTGCTTGGTTCCCAGCATGGTGCAGCTGTTTAATTGATGAAATAATGAATCTCCAAAATGGGAATTATTATACCTTCTCTTCCTCTTTCACAGGATTGTTGTGTGAAACAAACAACACAATGCATGTAAAAGTACTCTGTCGTGCTAAAATATCATGCTGCTGCCATTATCAAGAGACTCATTGCATATCAAAAATCATATTGTTGATTTGCGTGGAATGCAAAACTCTCCATTCATTCATTGATTCATTGTTTACTTAAAAGCTACTATGTGCTCACACAATGTATTTTAGTTTAAAGTCCTTTTTTCTCTAAGTTCCCCTGGTTTTCATCCCTCCTGTTGTGTAGTAGATCCAGAGCCACAGAATCACTGCCTCATGCTTCCAGGTTCAGAGCCCACTTCTACCCATTAGCTCCCAGAAAACATATTTTCTTCTTCTTGAGCATTGGCACATTGCCAGACCCTGAGTCTCCCTGCTCCTAAGCCACGGTCAAGGGTGCTATGCCAGTACCCCTGATGGGCTGAGTGTAACCTTACAAGAAATGCTGCTCTTCGTAGAGAGATGTCCACTAGTGCTCTGTAACACTTAGTCCCTCAACAGTGGGCAGTGTGATCCAGGAGTCTCTCCTAATCAGTGATGATCAATGATAATCACATTCGGTTATTTGATCATGATCCTGCCTTAACTTTGACCCTGGAGGACAGAGACATGCAATTGGACCCACAGAATAGGCTCAGGGTCTTATAAGATGGTGAAGCAAGGAGGTTTTATACGTGGACTCTGGGGTCAGATTCTTCTTTGTTCCAGTCCCACCTTCTCTGTTCAATACTTAGGAACCTCTGACAAGTTATCCAAAGCATTGGTTTCCTCATTGTGAATCAGAAATAACAAATGTGTACAATAAGGTAGTATGTAGAATAGGATAATTGTGAAGATTAAAATCAAATACTGCACTTAAAGAATTTAGCATAGTGCCTGGCATACAGTAAGTTCTCAATAAATAATAATAAAAGAGAAGCATCAAAGAAGGAGCTTCTGGCTTCTGGTGTCTCAATGCCTGGGAGTTTCCATGGGTCCCAGGAAACAGGTTTATTATTAAGAACATCAAGCACCGTCTTTCCACTAGCGCAGGGCTTCTGAACAGAGACACTCTTGATATTTTGAGCTGGATAATTCTTTGCTCTGGGGAGCTGCCCTGTTTAGAGTGTTGCTGGCCTTTCTACACCACATACCGGTAGCACCACCCTCTGTGCTGCCCAAGTTGTGACAATCAAAAATATTTCCAGACATTGCCAAATGTTTCCTGGGAGGCAAAATCCCTCCTGGCTGGGAATGTCTCCATTAGACCAGAAACAGATTGCTGAAACATGGCTTGAATGTATTGTAACATATTCAGCTCTTCATGTGCTTCTAGATCAATACTACAATTATTTATTTATTTTTTTGTTTGTCCCCTCTATTGCCACAATACTGAAAAACATGCCATTACATATGAACATAACAATTAAATATATACTTAATAATAACAATAAAAGTGAATGTTGAATAAGAATTATTAAAATATTTTATATTGTAAATTTATCCTGGAATTATAAAATAGACACAGTCCCTTATAGAATATTATCAATTTTTAAAAGCATTTTTATTATTTTGTTTTTTATATTTAAATCTTTTATGTAATTTATTTTGGTGTAGAATGTGAGGTCTGGATCAGCCTTATTTATTTATTTTTTTTAGATGGTTAAACTTTGTCTTAACACTACTTGCTGAATAACCTGTGTTTTGCTAGCTAACTTGAAATGGCGTTGTATCCTATTAAAAAAATCTCCTGTTTCCCTGGTCTGTTTCTGGGCTTTCTGGTTCATTCTATTGATGCCTACTTATGGAAGTTCCAGCTGGTGACTGCTGATTTAGAGATTTGTTGAGCACTTACTGTTCTCTGTGTGTGGTTTTATCTTATTTTTATTTTTTTTTGAAAAACTGAAGATACAATTCTCTTAACATAAAGCTCACCATTTTAATGTACACGATTGAGTGGTTTTTAGTATATTCAAAATGTTGTACAGCTATCGTTATTGTCTAATTACTGAACCTTTCCATCACCTCCAAATGTTAGTAGTAACTCTCAACTCTCCCCTCACACCACCAGTCCCCCTACCAGTATCTCACAACCACTAATCTCTCTGGTTCCATAGATTTGCCTATTTTGAACATTTTAGATAAATGGAATCACACTATATATAGCCTTTGTATTTGACTTCTTTCACTTAGCATAAGATTTTCAAGGTTCATCTATATTTTAGCATGTACCAGCACTTCATTCCTTTTTATGGTGGAGAAATATTCCATTGAATGATAATGCCACAATGCCATAGTTTGTTTATGCTTTCATCAGTTAGTAGATATTTGTGTTGTTTGTACTTTTTGGTTATTATGAATAATGCTGTTATGTACATTTATGTGCAAATTTTTGTTTGAGCACACATTTTCAATTCTCTTGGATTCATATCTAGGAGTGGAATTGCTGGACCACATGGTAACACTTAACATTTTCTGGAGGCACCAGACTGTTTTCCACAGTGTTGAACCATTTTACATTCTGACCAGAAAGGCATGAAGACTTCAATATGTCCACATATTCACCAATGTTATTTTCTGTTTTTATTTGTTTGTTGTTTTTATTATTGTTGCTGTTTATAGCCATCTTAGTTGGTATGAAGTTGTAACTGATTGTGGTTTTGATATGCATTTCTCTAATGTCTAATAATATTGAGCATCTTTTTATGTGCTTATTGGACATTTGTATATCTTGTTTAGACTAATGTCTATTCAAATCTTTTGTGTATTTTAAAATTGGGCCATTTCTCTTCTTATGTCAAGTTTCAAATTTTAAAAAAATATATTCTGGATATTAGACTGTTATCATATGTTTGATTTACGAATATTTTCTCTTATTCTGTGCATTCTTTGTTCACTTCTTTGATAGTGTTCACTGATACACAAAAGCTTTTAATTCTGATGAAGTTCAGCTTATCAGTTTCTCCTTGTTTGTGTTTTTGGTGTAATGTTTAAGAAACCATTGCCTAATCCAAGGTAACTAAGATTTACACCTATATTCCTTTTTAAGAGATTTCTAGCTTTATCTCTTACATTTAATTTTGGGTCCATTTTGAGTTAACTTTTGTATATGGTGTGAGGTAGGGGTCCAATTTTATTCTTTTTCATATAGATATCTTAAGCTGCCCTCTCGTCTTGTACTTTTGTGTTGAGAAAAGGTCTATTAGAGTCTCAGCAACTAAGCAATTTTCAAATTGGGAATCTCATTATTTAAATTCAGTGTTAAACATGTATAGCTGGAACCATGATTTGGATGCCAATTGTTATGAAACAGACTCTCATCCTAACAAACCCCAAGGACTCTTGAATCATCATGATGGCTTTTCTGTATAGAATTTGGAGGCTTCAGATGATGTGCCAGTGGAGGAACCATTGGCTAGGACAGAGACATCTTTTAGGCAGATGGAGATTTTGGCTGAAATGGCATTTGAATAATGGAATTTGGCTTGCAGGGATCTTGCAACATTGAGTCCTGGGACTGAAGAAGGATAATGTGATGACATGGTCAGTTCATGGCCCAAGTTCAGGGAGGACAGCAGGCTTTCCTCTGGTGAGTGTCTCTTCTTTCCTGCAAGCCATAGGCACTTAAAAATATGAGATATATCAGACTCAGAAACATGCCAAAAATTCCAACATTTCCAGAAAAGGAGATGCAGAGATTAAAGTGAGTGACGTTAAGAGATTTTATTCTTATTCAGTAATAGGTAAGTGCTCTATCTCTCTCTTTTATTTTATTTTATTTTTTAATATTAATTTTTTTTTTTTTTTTGAGCCAGAGTCTTGCTCTGTCACCCAGGCTGGAGTGCAGTGGCGTGATCTTGGCTCACTGCAACCTCTGCCTCTTGGGTTCAAGCAATTCTCATGCCTCAACCTCCCAAGTAACTGGGATTACAGGCATGTGCCACTATGCCCGGCTAATTTTTTTGTATTTTTAGCAAAGACAAGGTTTCACCATGTTGCTCAGGCTGTTCTCGAACTCCCGAGCTCAGGTGATCTGCCCACCTCAGACTCCCAAAGTGCTGGGATTACAGGCATGAGCCACCAAGCCTGGCCACTGTCTCTTTTTAAAACACAATGAAAAGTCAGGCCTCTGAGAGCTTTGGTGGGGATGCCTCATTTTTACAGCCATCTCACTACTCTTAAATTTGATTACTATTACATGTCCAAAATTAAATTAGGATCAATATTTGTGGCAAGTCCCCTTCATCTCTACTGACAAAAAGTTGTCATTGGAGAGCAGTTAAAATGTGAGGCCTCCTTGACCCCTGGGGCTCAGCCCAAAAGGTCCCACGCAGACAGATCCTTTGAATAAGGTTAAAGCACTATTTATTCCTCTGAGCTGCTGTGTTTCGTATGAAACAAGTGTGAATTGTCCTGGCCCCTGTCCAAGGGTCTAGAATGGAATGTTGTGTCACCCCTTAGGGTGATAGGAGTTATTTTTCCATGAAATGAAGACTGCCCATCTGCCACCAAATGCCAGTCCTAAGGGTACAACCTTCCTAGAGAAGGGACCACTTGTTCCCTTGGCATGAATAAAGCCCATGCTACGTTTATGTGGCATTGTGTGACAGTTTCTAGCAGGGCTGAGAGGACTTCAGTGTGCCACAGTAGGACATCATCTAAGGCACCAGCTGCCCATGTTCTGTGGCCATTCTGAGAATACAGTGGCTTTAAACATTGGATAGAAAGGTGACAACGGAATAAGGAGCCAGGGCCTTTTTTTTTTCCCTCCACATAAACCAAAGGAAGCCCTTTATTCTGAGAACTTGTCTTGTTGGCTCTGAGACTTTTTTCCCAGCCTATTTCTCCTGATCACCTATTTGTTCATTGCAAATAGTTCAAGGACAATACACATCTGAGTGGAATTTATTCTGATTCCTGTTTTAAACTTCTGGTAGAAAACACAGACTTACAGATTTAGTAAACTCCTACTGTGAAAGAAGTATTTATTATCTTTACTCAAGGTATCGTAAGACACCATGTCCTGGCATGCAGACATAAACACATGCAGTCGCCCCTGCTACCTGATGTTTACGGCAACAGGGATTAACAGTTCTGCTATTGTCCAGCTAAGTACAAATGTAGAAACAGTTTGGGTTAATATGTAGTTTTACCCCCACAAGTGAGGTTACTAAGGAAACAAACATATTTTGAACATGTGGCACATGATTTTAGAAACAAGATTCTCATTTCACCTAAAACACAGACCAATACTGCAGTTGAGATGGCGGGAATCTCATTTAGCTACCTGAAATACTTGCAGTATCAAAATCTCATCTCCAGCCTTTTTGAAAAACAAAGCCCAAGGTCTGTTATTTCCTGATCACATTTTAAACCTTGACTACCACCAACTTTTGTTACATGAAACGGAGGTAGTCAGATATCTTCATTTACATTTTTTATGCTTTAGAATTTTATACTTTGTGCTAGAATTCATGGCTCTTAAACCACATGGGCTAGGTTTAATGTTCATAATTTGCCTACCTTATTACCTACAGTTTGAAATACTTTTCTACCTTTTTTTCTATTTTCCTCCACTGAATTCGAATACATTTATTAAATTAATAGCCCTTGAAAATGAAAGAAAAATTGAGAAAATTAGCAAACAGTAATGTCTATGACTGTGTGTCAGTAATAATGAAATTTCCATAGTAGAAGCTTGAAGTATCCATGAATTGTCATAAACTGTTGTTCAACTCTAGAGAGGTGATGATGATAGTGATACTTTGGCTAACATTTATTGAGTGCTGACCAGGAGCCAAATACATGCTATTAATAGGCTTTCTGGGTCTTACCTTACTTAATCATTGTGATTGGATGATAAGGTCTGGAACTCTTACAGCTGTATATCACATGTGAGGAAATGGAGGCCAGAGCGCCTTGGGAACCTGTCTCAAATTGCCTAAAGAGTAAATGACTGGACCAAGTGGTCTGACATCAAGATCTGCCCTTGTCGTCTAATTCCTTATATGTTTAACAGGTTCTATAGCGTATAAAATGCTCTCAGGTCTTTTATTTTATTGTGTACTTTGCAAGGGATGATGTTTAGCATTTTGTAAGCAAATATTGGTGATCAGAAACCACATCAGTATTTACCATCCAAACAATTGCACGGTAAGAATCATTTCAAGAAGCCATCAACTGTCCTCCTCTAGATGAGATTTGTCTGTGAGGGACTGTGGACAATGATAGAACCACATGCCAGCCCCTGCAACACACTGATAAAGTATGTGGATCCATCCAATAGACAGTAGTTGCCTTTGCAGAGATGGCAGAAATTAAAGCTGGACTAAAGCTGGAGAATGTGAAAGCAACACTGGCTCATTAACCATATTCTGGGGGAACCTAATGAAATTCAATGGCAGTTGCATATGAGGAAGTGAATGGTGAGAATGGGCTAAGTTAAGCATTGGTTTCACGTTCAGAAGTGTGTCCAGGGATCTAGAGAAGTCACTAGTGCCAGTCTCATGGGGCCATGAATGCGAGCAAGTGGGGAAGATGTCTCCACAACCCTGAAGGTGATTTAACCATCATTTCCTGCAGAGCTCCAATGAAACCATCAGGTGGCTGTATTTTCCAATCCACATTCTTTTTGGTATTCCTGTCATAACCAAACCAGGGCAAAACAGCTTTAATATACAAGTATGGCTTTGCTGTTTCTTTTCCTTCCTTCTTTCCTTCCTTCCTTCCTTCTTTCCTTCCTTCTTTCCTTCCTTCCTTCCTTCCTTCCTTCCTTCCTTCCTTCCTTCCTTCCTTCCTTCCTTCCTTCCTTCCTTCCTTCCTTCCTTCCTCTCCTCCCCTCTCTCCTTCCTTTCTCTCCTCACTCTCTCCCTCCTGTCCTTCCTTCCTTCCTTCCTTCCTTCCTTCCTTCCTTCCTTCCTTCCTTCCTTCCTTCCTTCCTTCCTTCCTTCCTTCCTTTTTTACCTTTATATATTTTTAAAGGCATAGTGGAAAGATCCAAGACTTTGGAGCCAGATAGCCTACTATGCACATCAGGCTCAGACACTTATGAGGTATCTACCTTGCTTTTTTAAGTCTCAGTTTCTTTATTAAAAAATGTGAAATTACTCAACCATTTCACTAAGGCATCAAAGAATAGAAAAGGATGATTCCTGGTATATAAGCAGTTGCTTAATTAATGATGTTTGCTTTTTATTTCTTCTTTCCCTAGAAAAAGGACTTTATTGGTGAGAAATCTGAAGTTAAATAGCATACTCTTCAAAATGAGGACCATTTTTAAAAACATTTAGTGAATACTCACTGAGCGTCAGATGCTGGAGTTGCAGAGAATCTGACTGTTAACTGAGAGAGACATCAAGTCAGAGTAGTTCAGGTAATCTCCCTGGTGTGTGAAGCAGTGAGACCCCAGAGAATGGGGCTGACTCCTGCCAGGGAGATCACAGATTCCTCCCTCAGTGTGTACCACGGAGAACAACCTGGTGTTGGCAGGAGAATGGGAAGTGGATGAAGATATATGAGAAAAGCCACCCTGGTGCATGTTGTGTGCAGGAAACTGTGGTGGCTGGAGATGAACATCATTGTCATGAATAGGTTAAAAGGTCAAGCTGGAAATACAAGAAGCAAGAGATGTTACAACATCTCCTTCACAGTTCTGTGCTCATCTATGCTAATGTGGGCATCATGTTCCTGTTAGTAACAGGAACAGAGCATAGGAGAGCTTCACTATGCTTTGAGGACCCTTGGTGAGGCTGCTTCATTTGGCTAGAACTTGTGTGTGGGGGAAATTGAGACTGAAGCTCCATCCAGGCATCATATTCCTATACCACCATGAAAATGCCACACTCAGAGCAAAACAATGACAAAAGATTATTACACAGTGCAGATAAATGGAGAGACAGCACCCGAAGAGGGATCTTCAAAGCCAAAGTGGGGGATGTGAAAAATGAAGTTAGTCTTCATCAGAGACAAATAAGCAGAATGCATATGAAGTCAAATATTTGGTTTAGGACATGCAGGTTTGCAGGTATGGGAGCTGGCACCGAGGCCAAGAAACACCTGATTATGATGGTCACTATGGTGCTGAGTAAATCAAGTTTCATGATCTTCAGTTGCACGTCCAGTCTGTAATGTCATGTTTCAACATGGAGATTAGCATTTTTGGTGCTAACATGCCAATTATGACTGGCTGTTCTTATGTATCTTCATCCACTTCCCATTCTGCTGCCAATACCAGGTTGTTCTCTGTTGTTCAAGCTGAGGAAGGAATCTTTGATCTCTCTGCGGCGAGTCAGCCCCACTTTCTGGGCTCAGTGCATGTCACACACAGGGGAGGTGATCTGAGCTACTCTGTGACTCAGTGTCTCTCTCAGTTAACCACCAGGTTCTCTGTAACTCCAGCATCAGACACTCAGTGGGCAGTCACTACATGTTTAACAAGATGGTCCTTGTTTGAAAGAGTATGCTATTTACTTTAGATTTCTCACCAATAATTTTTTTTCTTTTCTTTTTTTTTTTTTTTGGTAAAGAAGAACTTGGCATGAACAAACAGGTTAGAAGTAGACCCAAAAAGATCCTAAACTCCTGCCCCAGGGAGTCCAAAGATATAGGAGAACCAGACCCATTCTGTAAGTCCCCTACTCTTTTAAACAATTTTTGAAGTTTTAATTTTTGTGGGTAGATAGTAGGTGTATGTATTTTTGGGGTACATGAGAATATTTGATACAGGTATGCAATGTGAAATAAGCGCATCATGCAGAATGAGGTATCCACACCCTCAAGCATTTATCCTTTATTGTACAAATAATCCAATTACACTCTTTAAGCTATTTTAAAATGTACACTTAAGTTATTGTTGACTATAGTCCACCTGTTGTGCTATAAAATAGTAGGTCTTATGATCTTATTCTATTTTTTTGTACCCATACACCATTCCCACCACCCCTGCAGGTCCCCCACTACCCTTCCCAGCCTCTGATAACCAACCACCCTTCTACTCTCTTTGTCCATGAGTTCAATTGTTTTCATTTTTAGATCCCACAAATAGGTGAGAACATGTGACGTTTGTTTTTCTGTGTCTGGCTTATTTCACTTAACATGATCATCTCTAGTTACATCCATATCATTGCAAATGACTGGATCTTAGTCTTTTTTATGGCTGAATAGTACTCCACTGTGTATATGTACTACATTTTCCTTATCCATTCATCTTACACCATTGTAAATATGTACTACATTTTCTTTATCTATTCTTCTGTTGATAGACACTTAGGTTGCTTCCAAATCTTAGTTATCATAAACAGTGCTGCAACAAATACAGGAGTGCAGATATCTCTTCAATATACTGATTTCCTTTCTTTTAGGTATATACCCAGCAGTAGGATTGCTGGGTCATATGATAGCTCAAGTTTGAGGTTTTTGAGGAACCTTCAAACTGATCTCCATAGTGGTTGTACAAATTTACATTCCCACCAACAGTGTAAAAGGGTTATTCTTTCTCCACATTCTTTCCAGCATTTGTTATTGTTGTCTTTTGAATATAAACCATTTTAACTGGGATGAGAGGATACCTCATTGTAGTTTTGATTAGCACTTCTCTGATGATCAGTGATGTTGAGCATCTTTTCATATGTTTGTTTGCTACTTGTATGTCTTCTTTTTAGAAATGCCTATCCAAATTTGTTGCCCATTTTTTGATAGGATTATTAGATTATTTTCCTATAGAGTTGTATAAACTCCTTATATATTCTGGTTATTCATCTCTTGTCAGAGGGTTAGTTTGCAAATGTTTTCTCCCATTATGTGGGTTGTCTCTTCACTGTGTTGCTAGTTTGCTTTACTGTGCAGAAACTTTTTAACTTGATATGATCCCATTAGTCCATGTTTGCTTTTGTTGCCTGTGCTTGTGGGGCATTGCTTAAGAAATTGTTGCCCAGACCAATGTCCTAGAGATTTTCCCCAATGTTTTCTTGTAGTTGTTTCATAGTTTGATGCTTTAGATTTAAATCTTTAAACTATTTTCATCTGATTTTTTATATGGTGAGAGATGGGGGTCTAGTTCCATTCTTCTGCATATGGATTCCCATTTTCCCAGCACCATTTATTGAAGAGACTGTCTCTTCTCTAGTGTATGTTCTTGGCACCTTTGTTGGAAACGAGTTCACTGTACGTGTGTATATTTGTTTCTGGGTCCTCTATTCTTTTCCATTGGTCTATGTGTCTGTTTTTATGTCAGTACCATGCCATTTGGGTTACTATAGCTCTGTAGTATAATTTGAAGTCAGGTAATGTGATTTCTCCAGTTTTTTTTCTGTTTGCTTAGAATAGTTTTGGTTATTCTGGGTCATTTTTGCTTTCATGTAAATTTTAGGATTTTTTTTATTTCTGTGAAGAATGTTATTGGTATTTTGATGGGGATTGCATTGAATCTGTAGATTTCTTTGAGTAACAACAGTATTCTTTAACAACACTTATTCTTCCAATCCATGAAAATGGAATATTTTCCCATTTTTTTTTGTTTCCTCTTCAGTTTCTTTCATCAGTGTTTTATAGTTTTCATTATAGAGATCCTTCACTTCTTTGGTTAATTCCTAGGTGTTTAGTTTTATTTAAGTCCCCCACTCTTGAGGAGATGGGGAAGGATCCTGTCACTGGCCACATGGGAAATGCAGCATTTGTTTGTAGTGAGAGGTTTCCCCTTTTCCCTCCCCTCACTACATCCAAGAATGGGAGAGGGAGAGAGTTTCCAAGAGAATCCATAATAAAGATGGTGGGGAGGGTGATGACCAGAAGGGAGCACTTGTCTCCCGTTCCTTAACTGGATTTCTGCTCAGACACTGTATTTGCTGATCTGTTCCTAAGGATGAAGAGGATTAGAACAAACTGGTAGGGTGGGGAGAGGCATGAGGGAAGAGCAGCTGCACTCCCATCCATTTTGTACCAAAGGTCTGCAGTATTTCCACAGGTCATGTGGTGGGCCACCAAGGAAGTCAGCTGCGCTTGTGCCATCTTGACTCCCACAAGAGCTGTCCTTAGGATGAGGGGTTGCCAGTAGCAAGAGGCCATGGGATGGATGGATTGCTAATGGCAGAAGCTGGGCAGGAAGTTCTATCTCTTATGTTAGGAAACTGGGCAGTGGGGAGGGCCCTACAGGAAACTCACATAGGTTTCAAAAGTGAATCAGCTTTTGGAAACCTGCCTCTCAGACAGCAACGAGGCCCAGTCAATGCTGGTAAGAGATGCATTTGCAGTTAACTGAGGGAGGTCTGCAGCAGCAGGTGGTTAAGTAGAGACATCCCCATCCATCTCAGACCTTCAACTTGATTAGCTAACATCCTAGTTCAGTCCTGTGTTTGGGGTTGAGGATTTGAAAGTTTGTGAAAGGAGAGGATAAATAACCAGAGGGGCTCATATCCAAAGGTGGGAATAAGGGTGACAAGGGATGAGAAACTGGAAAAGGCAAGGCTGTGTCAGACCCAGGGCACCATCATATGGTCCAGACTGTGACATCCACTGTGGGTTGAGTCAGGACGGACTTGTCTGGTTTGCCTGGAACATTTTAGTTTTAAAAGTTAAAGTCCTTTGTCCTGGGAACCTCTTCAGTCTTGGACCACCCTGCACGGTTGATCACTAAATCTGCCAGGTATCCTAGAGTGACCTCTGGCAGAGATAGTTATATTACTCCTATCTGACATCTCAACAGCTCAAAATGGGCCAGAGCCATCAGCTTATGTAACATTAACATGTGGACCACTGGACTCTAAACTGCAATGGTCATTAAGAGATAAGAGGAAGTACTCTTTGGCTATTGTTTTCAAAAGTCTAAAAATATATTAACAGCTGCAAGAAATCAGCATCTAAAGAGCTTAAAAACAGAACTATTAATACCATTCAACCCAGTGATCCCATTACTGGGTACATACCCAAAGGAAAATAAATACTTCTGCCAAAAAGACTCACGCACTTGTACATTCATCACAACACTATTCACAACTGCAAAGACATGGAATCAAGCTAGGTGCCCATCCACGGTAGACTGGATAAAGAAAATGCAGTATATGTACACCATGGAATACTATGCAGCCATAAAAAGAATGGAATCATGTCCTTTGCAGCACCATGGATGCATCCAGAGGCCACTATCTTAAGCAAACTAATGCAGGAACAGAAAACAAATGCTGCATGTTCTCACTTATAAGTGGGAGCTAAACATTGGATGCACACATGGATGCAAAGATGGGAATGATAGATACTGGAGACTCTAAAGGTGGAGAGGGAGTAAGGGGAAAGGGCTGAAAACCTAACTATTGGGTACTATGCTCACCACCTGCATGACGAGATCAATCATATCCCAAACTTCAGCATTACACAATATATCGAAGTAAGAAAACTGCACATGTCCTCCCTAAATCTGAACTAAAAGTCACGTTCATGTAAGATGTCCAGGTTAGAAGAAATGTGCAAAACACTGAATTCCAAGCTCAGCACAAAGATCCTGGTAATCAGGTGCATAGCCAATGCACTCACTTCAGTTGCTGGACAGTTTCTTGAGCTAGTCCTTACATTATGAGTAAGGCATCTCATTTGTTATACTGGATTGACATTTTTGAGAATCAAATGAGACATTGAACAACACTAAATGCTCTACAAGGCATTAAGAAAGCCAAAAGCCCTTGACATTTTTATTTGTATTCTTTCTCCCTCATTTCAAAACAAGATGTTAATATCACTCCAAGTTTATTGAGTAAAGTAAGGGAGTAGGGGAAAACATAATGATTTCAGGAAAAAAAGGGATCTGCAATTGTTATACAATGAGGGCAAAAGAAGCGAGAGAACAAATAATGAAATCTAACTATGCAGGGTTTCTCATCATTTTCAAAAATTGTTTTATATTTCACACAGAACTACAAGGAGAAAGAGTTAAAAAGTACTGGATTAAGAAAAAGTAAAAGAGAGAAAGAGACTCTATGAAACCTCTAGTGTCTCAACTATCTGGAATTCGAATATATGGCAGTTGGGATTATCAGTATAAACAGGAATAAGAATCAAGCAAAAATTGTTTCCCCATATTCCATGTTGTTATAAATAACTGTAAGTGGCTAATTTTGTATTGTTATTGCTGTAAGCCCTGTAAAGAGAAGGCTTTCATTTGTAAATGGAAGGCTTTGAGGATTAAGTTTCCCTTTTATTTTGTGGTTTAAACTACTAGACACATTTATCTACATAACAAATCTTGAAAGAAGACCAAAATTTTAGCCATACTCTTTGCCATCATTTTCTTCTCATAAACTGGAGCTGACAAAAAGAAATTGACACTATACGCATTGCTATTTTTTCTGCTTACTGATTCTCAGGTTTGGAGTTCATTTTTACAGTGTAACCTTGGACTATTTGTTTTGTTTTATTTCATCTTTCTACTTTTCTCAGATTCTACTAACTCCAGTCACACCAAAAACACACACACACACACACACACACACAAAACTATGACATCAGACCAAAGTTACAAAGTTACCATAGGTCTAATCCTATTGCTAGCTAGTCATGCTTGCTGGTAAAACTCTTTTTGGCATCTTTATCACTATTCACCAAAACCATAATCATCAGGTGACCTCTCCAGGTCCCCAGGGGTGGGACCTTGTTATGGGCTCTGCTACAGGTAGTCTCAGACACACTGAGGTTTCCTACAACTTCCTCTGAGCCTTCCCTTGTTCTTTACTGCAGAAACTGGCTAATGCTAGATTCCAAGGTGACATTCAAAGTCAATCTTCAAATCCCATGCCAAGTGGAGAAACATTTAATTCTGGGGTTGTTTCTAGAAGTAAAGTTTCATTTTAGCAATCGTGGCTTCTCTCATACCCGTGACAATTGGAGTGTAAAGGACAACAAAATAATATTACATTTAAGAACAAGTGATGGGATTAAATGTTTATTTTTTATCTAAAACTTTAAAAAAGGAAGCAAATGAGTAATTCCACACTGCCTTTTCACAATGTCATATAAAATATTGAGTGCTTTTTAAAATAAAATAATTTTTCCATTGAGTATAAAATGTACACACATGAATTACTGATTTATTTATTTTTTTTTTTACAAGACAACGTATATTCATGCCCCAGAGCTTCTTTCTCCCTTCAGATAGAAATCTCTTCTGAATGATTCCTGAGTACGATGTGGATCATTATGGATTTTGGCTGCAAAAGAGAACACAGCATCCCTTTTGTAAAAGAAGTATCAACCAATGTAATAATTTTTGGTTTCTTGCTTCCAAGTTGCTGAGATTGACCAGAAGGTTGGAGCCTAGGCCACCATCGATAGGTTGGTTATCTGATTCATGGATGAGATCCTAATGTTGGAAGTTTCCAGTGCCTTGCCCCAAAATGAAGGCCCCCCCACCCAGTGATGTGTTTGGAAAAAATCTTGGAAGTAATTGCTCCTTGATTTTTTTTTAAATTTTGTAGTGAATAATGCAACAACAATCAGAAATGTGAATAATCCCATTGTAAGTCACTTGCCTTCTGGTGGATTTCGGTCAGGGTCAAGGAGCAAATGGGCAGGAACTGGGCTGTGTGAATGAGAAGCTTCAGAGCTTTGTAAGCAAGGTCATCGTCAAGCCATGACTCAATACACAGTGAATTATTTGAAGCCTTTTAGAATTAGCAACTAACCTCCAGGAAACTGGTGCATGTTTCATTGAAGTGGCTGACCAACCAAATAGCACATGCCACAGCACCAGGGGACACTGCATTTATTAATTATTAATTAATTAATTAACTTTTGAGACAGAGTCTCGCTCTGTCACCCAGGCTGGATGGCAGCGGTGTGATCTTGGCTCACTGCAACCTCTGCCTCCTGGGTTCAAACGATTCTCCTGCCTCAGCCTCTCCAGTAGCTAGGATTACAGGCGTGCGCCACCACGCCAGGCTAATTTTTGTATTTTTAGTAAAGATGGGGTTTCGTCATGTTGGTCCAGCTTGTCTTGAACTCCTGACCTCAGGTGATCCGCCCACCTCAGCCTCCCAAAGTGCTGGGATTACAGGCCTGGCAGGGACATTGTATTTAATACAGACGGACAACTCCTCATGTAGTGTCCCTGAATTCTTCCACTGCTTACAACATTCAAGTTTCCATGAGCAAAGAACTTTATTCTGCTTCATTATTTTTATTTATCCATTTTTTTCTTGGATATGCAGAGTGACCCAAGAGAACACAAATTCTAAAGGTTGACGGAAGAGGGAGCACTTGTAACTTTGAAATAACAACAAAATAGATACGGTTTTCCCTTTATATAATAGGGCTTTGTCTCTTTTTAAAAACTAGATCTTTTCCCAGCTGCATGTACCAGATGTTCTCTTTGTGAGGCTTGGGCATAGAAAGTCCTCCAAGGCCCCAACTCTCATTGCTTCCAGAACACAGCCCTACTTTCTCTCATTCCGAATTTTTTAAAACACAGAACAATCCATTATTCTTACCACCATGTGGCTTGAAAGTCTGTATAATCCCCTAAGGGTAGGAAAAAACAAACACAAACAAGCTAGAAAGAAGATGAATGAAATAGGTAAAGAGCTGGTAAATCTGAAGGCAGGAAAAGAAGTAACCAGGGAAGAAGCTAGAGATCAAGGAAGAGGAAGTGAAGATAATTGGCTGAAAAGTCACAAAACAAAACAGCAAAACAATCTTCCCCTCCCCCTAAACTCTTTTCACATATTTTGTTTTCCATTATGCAAAACATTAGGTTTGATGGGCTTTACTTTCCTATCAAAACAACTTATAGATGCAAACAGAAAGGGAAAGTAAGACAAGGAGTGATCCAGGTCTTGGCTCACGTGCCTTTACGGTCAGGTTGAGCCACACAAAATTTCCAAAAATTAACCCTTGACCTACAGAAATAGCAATTTTATATGGTTTGATTCACTATAATTGCCAGTGAGATAACTGTCACATGCGTCCATGTGAAGAGACCACCAAACACGCTTTGTGTGAGCAATAAAGCTTTTTAATCACCTGGGTGCAGGCGGGCAGAGTCCGAAAAGAGAGTCTGCAAAGGGTGGTGGGATTATCATTAGTTCTTATAGGCTTGGGATAGGCGGTGGAGTTAGGAGCAATTTTTGGGGGGCAAGGTGGGAGTTCTTACAAAGTACGTTCTCAAGGGTGGGGAGAATATTACAAAGTACCTTCTTAAGGGCAGAGGAGGATATTACAAAGTACCTTCTCAAGGGTGGGGAGGGTGTATTGTCACAAAGTTAATTGATCAGTTAGGGCGGGGCAGGAACAAATCCCAATGGTGGAATGTCATCAATTGAGGCAGGAATTGGCTATTTTCACTTCTTTTGTGGATCTTCAGTTGCTTCAGGCCATCTGGATGTATACGTGCAGGTCACAGGGGATATGATGGCTTAGCTTGGGCTCAGAGGCCTGACAATGACAAGGTTGGGTACTGAGTATGCAGAAAGATCATACATGTTACCAGTAGATTTTAACCAGTTTGGTTATTACAATAGCTAGCTTCTTTCTGGTAAATATCGTAATAAAGGAGATGTCTCAGCCTGTGGCCGGTTTGCATATGGCCCATGAGCTAAGAGTGGTTTTTATATTTTTATAGGGTTGTAAAAAAAAGGTGAAAGAATATGCAACATTAGGCCATCTGTAGCCTACAAAGCCTAAATTACTCTCTGATTGTTTACAAAGTTTGCAACCAATGGAAACCCCAGGTGCACGCAGATTTTTTCATTTTATTTTTTGCTCTTAGTATGATAATCACAACCTATTGAGAACTAACTATGTGTCCGGTACTGTTCTAAGAAATTATATATTAATCTATTTAATCCTCACAAAATGCTGTGTGCAGGTTCCACTATTATTCATGTTTTACACACCTGGAGAGAGCTGGAATGGAGATTTGAACCCAGGGCTCCTGCATGCTCTTAAACACTGTGTAGAATTGCCTTTCAAGAAGTTGTTGCAGCTTACATCTATAATCCCAGGGCTTTGGGAGGCTATGGTGGGAGGATTGGGGAGGATTGCTTGAGCCCAGGAATTTGAGACCAGGCTGGGCAACATAGCAAGACCTTGTTCCTACCAAAAAAAAAAAAAAGAAAAGAAAAAAAGAAGTTGATACAAGGGAGCTGTGAGACTTATTCCTGGGGGAAGCTAGATTGATTTCTAAACTGATTTCTCATCTCAGCTCTTGGTACTCACCTGTTGAGAATTTTTGGCAAGTTATTTAACTGCTCTCTTCCTTAATATCTCTGTAAATTGAAGAAAATGGATTTTTAAAAAAGGCAAATGATTCCAAAGAAATGAAAATGAGTTGTATCAGGGGAATGCAAATAACTATTATCCAATGCAAATGACTATTATCCTTCTCATGTCCTTTTGTACAGTCATTTCAGTTTTCCTCATCTACCTATGTATGTATAGTCTCTTGAGTTCTCTCTTGAATTGGTTGTAATCTCTTACTAGTTCCCTTACAAATTAATGATTGAAATAATTTTTTGATATTCTGTTATTTTATATCTATATAAGGGTCATAATTATAAACTCCTTGTGAAGTTATCTTTTAACACAAGTAACTATAATTTTCCCTCAGTTTGCATGTATACTTTCTATTTGACTGGGCCATAAGGCAAAGCCAGAAGTAACCTGAGAACAGGATTTTGGTGTCAGTCTGACGTTCCCTTTAATGCCCTTTGCACATGGAGATGCTCAATTCAACTCTTGAGGTGAAATTACAATGAAGGAGAGAGACGTTCTAAGAAAGAGGGTTGATGAACTAACTTCCAATTCCGTTTTAAATTCTTTACTGTGAGTGGAAAGATTCCTTACAAGACAAAACAACAGATCTCATAGAAAAAGGCAACTTTGTAGCAATTTCTGATGATTTTTCAGTGGAAAAACTTATGCCTGACTGTATCTCCTCTTCCTAACTAAATATATCAAGTGGTCGGAAATGCAGAGCCAGGCTCCTACAACCACCTTCTAAAGCAGCTCACATGACTTTCTCCATCTGAGTAGATTTTACACGTCCAAGATCGTTTCCAGAGTTCCTTCATTTTCTCTTCCCAGGTATGATCCATATTTTGGCATTTCCATCATCTCAGTGCTAACTCTAAGAGTTCAGTGATTTCATGCTATTCCCTGGCTGCCCTGAACTTAGATAGTAGCATTCAACATCTGTTTTATAGCACAGCACTTAATGACCAGGGCTCTGCAGGAAAAGTGCTTGGATTTGATTCCAGGCTCCACTTAACCTCTCTAAACCTCAATAGATGTCTTTTTTCTTCATATGGTTATTAATGGAGATAAAATAAGTTGGCAAGTATAAATTGCTTAGCACAAGGCCCGACTCATTAGAATTCTCTAGCAAGTGGCTGGGTGCGGTGGCTCATGCCTGTAATCCCAGCACCTTTGGAGGCAAAGGTGGGCAGATCATTTAAGCTCAGGAGTTTCAGACCAGCCTGGCCAACATGGTGAAATCCTGTCTCTACTAAAAATACAAAAAAGTGAGCTGGGCGTGGTGGCTTGTGCCCATAGTCACAGCAACTCGAGAGGCTGAGGCAGGAGAATCACTTGAACCTGGGAGGCGGAGGTTGCAGTGAGCCTAGATCGTGCCACGGCACTCCAGCCTAGTGACAGAGTGAGACACTGCCCCAAAATATAAATAAAATAAAACAAAATAAAAAGCCTCTAACAAGCATTAGCTATTACTGTATCCGTGTGTGTGTGTGTCTGTTTCCCTTCCCCTAATCCTTTATTAAAATCCCTCTGTTGTGTGCCCAGTCAACCTAGGAAGGAAAAATGACATGTTACTTCTTACAATAAGATGGTAAGAAAAAAACTGACTGATGGTTATTTCATGTTTAAAAGGTTTTGTTCTCCACAGGCCTCGTCTCACATAATTCTCACAGCAATCTTTTCAACAAAAGCATTTAATCATGCTCTTTTTTGCAAATGGGTGAAATAACTTACCCAATCGCTGAGTTTCCCAGGGCTGACACACCAAAGTATCACAGACTGGGTGGCTGTACTTTCTGGAGGGTAGACGTCTGAAATCAAGGCATCAGCAGAGCCGTGTTCCCTTTGAAGTCTCTTAGGAAAAATCCTTGCTCCTTCCAGCTTCCGGGGGCTCCCAGCAATCCTTGATATTCCTCAGCTTATAGCAGCATCACCCCAATCTTGGGCTCAGTCTTCACATGGCCTTCTTCCCTCTGTGCGTCCCTGTGTCCCCCTCCTCCTTTTGTAAAGACAGGAGTCATTGAATTTAGGGTCCATACCAACGCAGTATAACCGCATCTTAATTTCATTACATCTGCAAATACTCTATTTTCAAATAAGGTCACATTCTCAGGTACCAGGGGTAAGCGCTTGAACATATTTTTGGGGGAGACCACAATTCAACCCATTTGCTTTAAAATACAAGTTTTATTATTACTTAGGTATAGTGAGCTCAACAGATCAGGAATCAATTACCATTGAAAAGATAGGATAGTTTTTAATTCTCACAGATTCCAACAGACTAGGTCATACTACGCCTTGGGGAGGCCACATGAAGAGCAACCAGGGTCAGAGCCCAGAAGAGGTAGGGGAAACATGGCCAAGAGCCTTTACTGTGGTCTCTGTGGGAAGAAACAGGAAACAGCAGGCTTCGAGTCAGCCATTTTGAATCATTTTAGCCATCTCCAGGGCATGGTGGTTGTCCCCAGTGGCCTGGCACTTGGTTCTGGAGTGATTAGGGCAGGTGGACTGTGACCTGAAGTGTGAGAGCTCCATAAAAGAGGTGGTTGGGTGTAGGTCTAAATTGGTTGATTTGTATTTGAAAGGTGTACCAGTTGACCAATGCTTCACTATCTCTAGGATTTGGCTTACCCAGGAGGGGCAATCCTTACAAGGTCAGCAAAGGTCCAGATGTCAAAGCATCAGAAAAAAAGACATGATTAATACATCATTGCATTCAATATCCCCCAGCTGGCAGGTGACAGAGTCTGCCTCAGAAATAATTTCTATTGGCTGCCAGATCACAGGCTCAGACTGCCTCTAGATGAACTAGATTAACTGTCCTCTGTTTTTAAAAATTTTTAAATTTATTTTTATTTTTATTTTAGAGATAGAGTCTCACTCTGTCACTGAGGCTGGAGTGTAGAGGTCTTTTAGTAGTATTGTTACGTTAGTATTTACTGAATGCTTATTATGGAGTGCTAAGTATGTACAAAGATGTCTCATTCAGTTATCACTAAAACCCAATGAGGTAAGCACTTTTATTTCACATATAAGGATATTAAAGTGATAAAAACTCCAAGATGATGAAAGGCAAAGATAATCCAGAAGGGTGCAGTAAACAGGACACCCAGCCATCTTTTACGTTTTTCCCCACTTTAAAATCTTTTGCATTTTTTTCTGGAACTTTGTCGCATGATTTTTCCTTTATCCAAGGCCTTTCCCACCTTTCACTTCAGTTGCTAGAATAAGATATACTGAATTTGCTAGATGTTGTCATTAGGTCCGTATTTAGGTGGTTTTGTAATCTCTGTTTTCCACGGAAATCTTTAAAAATTCTGTGCTTTCTTGGCTGGGTGTGGTGGCTCACGCCTGTAATTCCAGTACTTTGGGAGGCTACGGTGGGTGGATCAAGAGGTCAGGAGTTTGAGACCAGCCTGACCAACAGGCAAAACCCCATCTCTACTAAAAATACAAAAAAAATTATCAAGCCTGTAATCCCAGCACTTTGGGAGGCCGAGGCGGGCGAGGTGGCGGGCGCCTGTAGTCCCAGCTACTTGGGAGGCTGAGGCAGGAGAATGGCGTGAACCTGGGAGGCGGAGCTTGCAGTGAGCTGAGATCCGGCCACTGCACTCCAGCCTGGGCGACAGAGCTAGACTCCGTTTCAAAAAAAAAAAAAAAAATTATCTAGGTGTGGTGGTGATTGCCTGTAATCCCAGCTACTCAGGAGGCTGAGGCAGGAGAATCACTTGAACCCGGGAGGCAGAGGTTGCAGTGAGCTGAGATTGCGCCACTGAACTCCAGCATGGGCAACAGAGCGAGACTCCATCTCAAAAATAAATCAATCAATCAATAAATGAAAAATAAAAGAAATAAATAAAATTCTGTGGCTTCTTTTGCATCATTTGTTCATAACATTTCTGTAAGAGGCTGTCATATTCTGTAATGAGAGTGTTCTTTTGCTAATATCATTTAATATATATGTGTGTGAAACAAAATAGATTATTGATGTAGTAATATGATAACTTCTATAAGAAGCTGTTGTATTCTGTAATGAGCATGTTCTTTTGCTAATACCATTTTATACATAACATTTTATAGATAATATTTTATATATGTATAATGTTGTGTTGGGATCGCTTGGCCATTATGATAAGAAAACGTGTTTTGATCAGTGGTGGTGAAGTATGTTGTTGATATAAGTGAGTGAAGGAGATCATGAAGTCACCAGCTAGCCATGCAAACTCCCAGGGGACAAGAACAAGAACGACAATGATAACAACAACATAAGCAACAACATTTTATGAGATTTTTCCTGCATCTTGCAATGATTATGCTATCACGCTTCTTCCTTTAACAGTCAAGTTTATCATAGTTAATCTTGTTTTCATTTCCATCATTTCCTCATCTCCCACTTCTTTGCTAACATTCTTCCAAGAAGACTGAGTAGCAGACCTCCCAGAGAGAATGATACAGCTAACAATTTTGTAACCATGTGTGAGGGAAGAGAAAAAATAGGAAAATACAATTCAGTTCAATACATTACACTTGGTCAAGAGCAAAAGAAAAGTTGGAGAAATCAGAAAAATCACTTGCCCAAGAGATTAAAATTGCAAAATAGTTTGGAAAATAGTTGGCTAAATGCTTGGAAAATAAGTTAATTAGAAGTCATAGCTCCAATAAAGGATGTATAAAACTAAGAAATAAAAGAGAGAAAAGAAGGTAGCAGTAGAATGGTGAATATTACGTAGAAAACATATGTAAAAGTACTGAATAATCTGGAGATTTAATATTGATAGTAAATCACTTAATTGGAAAAAAAAGAAAGAAAAGGGGAGTTTGCAAAAAAGAGAAATGTTTGTATAATACATACTGATGAAATCATTATTTGATATTTTGTTCTGTTTTCTGTTAAAGGTAAGCAATTATATATTGTTGTCAAAACTGAAAGGGTGGAATGTATAAAAATGTTTACATGAATATTTGAAAAAGCCTTGAATATTTTCAAGGACAAAATACTTTATTTCTATGGAGACATAATTTTAGCAAACAATTTTTTTTCCATAGTAGTGTTGCCAGAAACAAAAGGAGTAAAAAAATTTCTTAAAGTTACTTACTACTCTATAATAGGAGTTAGCAAACTTGTTCTACCAAGGACCAAGATAGTGACTATTTTAGGCTTTGTGGGCAATATTGTCTCTGGTACAGATACTTAACTGTGCTATTGTAGTTTGAAAACAGCCATAGACGTTAATAAGTGTGGCCATGCTCCAATAAAACTTTATTTATAAAAACCAGTTGATGGGCCATAGCCCATATAGTTTGCCAATTCCTGACCTAGAATTTTATGAAACTGTAATCTAGATGCCTTGTGGTCATGAGATCCACTTCATTGCTCTCCTGGATATGCAGCTAAACTACATTTTTCCACTCTCCCTTGTAGTTAGTTAGATGTGTCGTGGGATTGGGGTCTGGCTAATGGAATACAGAAGAATGCGACATACACAGTTTCTGGTTCTGGCCCCTAAATCATCCCTGAAGAATCTCTATAGTTTCTCCATCACCTGTTCCTAATATTGTAACCGACTCAAGTTAGGCTCCCCACTGGGAAGTCAAAGCATGAGAAGCGAGGTGTGGTCAAAGGAAAGCAGCTTATTCCAATGCTAACACATGGGAGAATGTCCCAGGCTTAAGCCTCAAATGAACCATCTCAGATTCTGGGCTGAGGGCAGGTTTAGAAAGGGGAAGTCCAGGTCAGGTGCAGTGGCTCACGCCTGTAATCCCGACACTCTGGGAGGCCGGTGGGTGGATCACTTGAGGTCAGGAGTTTGAGACCAGCCTGGCCAACATGGCAAAACTCTGTCTCTACTAAAAATACAAGAATCAGCTGGGTGTGGTGGTGTACATCTATAGCCCCAGCTATTCGGGAGGCTGAGGCAGGAGAATTGCTTGAGCCCCAGGAGGCGGGGGTTTGTAGTGAGCTGAGATCACACCATTGCACTCCAGCCTGGGTAACAGAGCAAGATACTGTCTCAATAAACAAAAACAAAAGCAAAAAACAAGACTCCAAAACAAACCAACAACAACAAAAAGGGGAAGTTTGGTGTGGGACATATGCAAGAGTAATGTAGGGTGCAGGTCCACATGTCTTGCTCTGATGGCTATCTTCACTTACTGTCAACCTGGTGTTGCAGCTGGGCTGTAGATTATCTCAGTTGCAGCTGGGCTGTAGATTATCCACTCCGAAGTGGGGAGAAGGGAATTCCGCCATACCCAGTTTGTTTTAAAATTAGCCCCTGGATTTCCTCTAGGATTTTTATGGTATTAGGTCTAACATTTAAGTCTCTAATCCATCTTGAATTAATTTTCGTATAAGGAGTAAGGAAAGGATCCAGTTTCAGCTTTCTACTTATGGCTAGCCAATTTTCCCAGCACCATTTATTAAATAGGGAATCCTTTCCCCATTTCTTGTTTCTCTCAGGTTTGTCAAAGATCAGATGGCTGTAGATGTGTGGTATTATTTCTGAGGACTCTGTTCTGTTCCATTGGTCTATATCTCTGTTTTGGTACCAGTACCATGCTGTTTTGGTTACTGTAGCCTTGTAGTATAGTTTGAAGTCAGGTGTCTAAAACACCAAAAGCAATGGCAGCAAAAGCCAAAATTGACAAATGGGATCTCATTAAACTAAAGAGCTTCTGCACAGCAAAAGAAACTACCATCAGAGTGAACAGGCAACCTACAGAATGGGAGAAAATTTTTGCAATCTACTCGTCTGACAAAGGGCTAATATCCAGAACCTACAAGGAACTCAAACAAATTTACAAGAAAAAAACAAACAACCCCATCAAAAAGTGGGCAAAGGATATGAACAGATATTTCTCAAAAGAAGACATTCATACAGCCAACAGACACATGAAAAAATGCTCATCATCACTGGCCATCAGAGAAATGCAAATCAAAACCACAATGAGATACCATCTCACACCAGTTAGAATGGCGATCATTAAAAAGTCAGGAAACAACAGGTGCTGGAGAGGATGTGGAGAAATAGGAACACTTTTACACTGTTGGTGGGATTGTAAACTAGTTCAACCATTATGGAAAACAGTATGGCGATTCCTCAAGGATCTAGAACTAGATGTACCATATGACCCAGCCATCCCATTACTGGGTATATACCGAATTATGCTGCTATAAAGACACATGTACACGTATGTTTATTGCAGCACTATTCACAATAGCAAAGACTTGGAATCAACCCAAATGTCCATCAGTGACAGACTGGATTAAGAAAATGTGGCACATATACACCATGGAATACTATGCAGCCATAAAAAAGCATGAGTTTGTGTCCTTTGTAGGGACATGGATGCAGCTGGAAACCATCATTCTTAGCAAACTATCACAAGAACAGAAAACCAAACACCGCATGTTCTCACTCATAGGTGGGAACTGAACAATGAGATCACTTGGACTCAGGAAGGGGAACATCACACACCGGGGCCTATCATGGGGAGGGGGGAGGGGGGAGGGATTGCATTGGGAGTTATACCTGATGTAAATGACGAGTTGATGGGTGCAGCACACCAACATGGCACAAGTATACATATGTAACAAACCTGCACGTTATGCACATGTACCCTACAACTTAAAGTATAATAATAATAAATAAATTTTTAAAAAAAATTAGCCCCTGGAATTTCTTAACAAGCATATAGCGAGATAAGTGTTCATGGTGTGGTGGGAAAAGGGAGGGAGAGACTGTATTCTAAAGTACATTTCAAGGCCATATTTTAAGACTGAGAGGGAAAAAGTTTTTTACAATTTGCTTCAAGGTTACACCCTGAGACAAGGGAGAAAGGGCAAAAAATGTTTTAAAATGCATTTCAAAGCTGAAATACTCAGTTTCAATATGGTACAGAGCTTTTAGAGGACACTCAGAGGAGCCACGAGTCAGGCAGGAGCCCAAGTTCTGAAACACTGCTTAGAAGGGCACCAAACACCTGCAAAGACCGTGACATGACATCAATCTCAATTTTGTTAAGCCATTGATTTTTGCAGTTAGATGCTACAGCATTTATCCTGCCCTGATACTTGGCACACACTATTGTCAATTAGATGATTTTGAGACACTGACCAAAATGCTAGTAATAAAAAGGTGTAACAGTATTATGTTCAGCTTCAAGCACAAGACAGAGCAGCTTAGACTGAAAGGCGTATGTTAGTCTCACACTACAGGAAATCTGGAAGTAGACAATCCTTAGTTGTACCGGGGCTCAATAATGCCACCAAGGAGCAAGCCCTTGCTCTCCCTACTCCTCTGTCCTTAACAATGGGTGCTGCACCCATAATCATTAAACCATTCCAGGCAGGAAAAAGGAGGAATAAGAGAGGCAGCAATGACAGACTTCTGATTTTCTCTTTGGTTAGCACAAAGTCCCATGGACAGTTCTGGCTGCAAGAGAATCTGCAGCTTTCTAGTTTCTGTACTAGAAAAGAGCAAAAAAGGAGGAGGCTGTAACTGACATTGATGAGAGAATTTACAATATAGTTCAGTGTTTGAACCCTACAAAAATACTTTTGGCAACAAAATGTTTTAGCTGGTAGACAAAACACGGAAGTTGTTATTAGAACACCTCCTTCTAAGGAGCCTTTAAAAAATAAGACTTGGGGCTGGGCGTGGTTGCTCACTCCGGTAACCCCAGCACTTTGGGAGGTCGAGGAGGGTGGATTGCTTGAGTTCAGGAGTTCAAAACCAGCCTGGGCATCATGGTGAGGGCCCATCTCTACCAAAAATACAAAAGAATAGCTGGGTATGGTGGTGTGTGCCTGTGGTCCCAGCTACTTGGGAGGTTGAGATGGCAGGATTGCTTGAGCCTGGTGGGGTGGAGGTTGCAGTGAACCAAGATTACATCACTGCCCTCCAGCCTGGGTGATGAGAGTAAGACCCTGTCTCAAAATAAATAAAAATAAATAAATAAAAATAAAGACTTACCAATTTATTTGTAGCAGAATAAATCAAGAAATGATAGTTTATGAAGAAAAATTTTTACCTAAATATAGTCATAAATGGGTAAGATTTACTCTGGTGACTATATTTGCCTATTCCGTTACTGTGTTGAAGTCATAAATACTACAAAAGTATAGAGATAATTTTTAATATTTAACTGACAGTGTATCTCTTTTTACTGAACAAAATGTTGAAATAATATATCCATGTCAATTAATTATTTATTCTTTGGGAAATAGAGGATATACTTCTTAATTAACTTCCAATTTTCATGCATTTGTCTTAAAAACCAGATCTTCAGTGCATAGAATCAGATAATGTTTACTAGTATCAGGAAAACATACGTTTCTTATTTTCAACATCATAATGGCATTTGCTAAGTGAATGTACTACTATGCTGTAACTTTGCAATGGCAAGTCCATAAATATCCTATCTGAGATGCTAACACCTTCTTTTGAGTAAATACCCCCAGTATAGGATAAGCTTTGTGGCTTTCTCTGTGACTTTATTATTCTGACCACAGTTCATTGTCTCATCATCAGCACCATGGCTTAAAGGCACACATTTGTAACCTGGACATAAGAGAGGCCAACGACCTTAGACGGGAGCTTGACCTCAGAGCTCTGAAGAACAAGGGAACTCCATACTGGATATGGAGAAACTGTCTCAGTATATGACTCTCTAGAAAAGTTTTGAATGTGAGGCACACAGAAAGAAGGCAATACCAGTAAGAAGAAGTTGAGGCAATAAGACAAAACCATGAAGGAGAGGCTAACAGGAGGATCTTATGCTTAAAGAAGAGAGCACGAGCTATCCTAATCACTCTCAATTGCTCAACCATTTCTGAAGCTTATTATTCATGATACTGAAAGTGTGGCTGTAGAACATTCTTCTGTGTACCCTTTTAGGATCTCCAAAGGGAAATCCTCACCCACCTCCCTAGAAATCACACTTCCTCTCTGACTGGCTTTGAAAGAAATTTAGAAGCAAAACAAGAGAGAAGCCAGTAGAGACCAAAATAACACCTTCATTACTGAGAAAAGATAAATTGGGAACTGTTGCTTTGAGGCAGAGAGAGACAAATGGACCCACTAAGACAGATCCTATTGTGGGTTGAACTGTGTACAGCCCGCAAAACTCATATGCTGAAGTCCCAACCCTCAGTACCTCAGAATCTGACCTTATTTGGAAACAGGGTTGATGCAGATGTAATTAGTTAAGTTGGGATGAGGTCATACTGGAGTAGGGTAGCCCCCTAATATGGTTCGACTGGGGTCCTTATAAAAGGAAACATTTGAACACAGACACATATACAGGAAGAAAGCCATGTGAAGATGAAGGCAGAACTCCACAAGCCAAGGACACCAGACACTGCCAGCAAACCACCAGAGAGGCATGGAACAGATTCTCACTCACCAACCTCAGAAAGAACCAACTCCGTGAACACCTAGAGGATCCAGATAAACGTGTGGTCTAACTTCTGTGAAACTAAGAGGCTGCAGACTCCACTCTGAGTTATTCTCCGAGTGGATGGCTGCCTCTTAATCAAAATGAGTGGAATGTACTAAAAATGGAAGAATTAATCCAGTGGGCCAAGCCTCCCCACCTGAATATCTTCACTACATCTTTAGGGATTCTTGAGATGTGGCAAGTGGTCTAGCCATCAATCAGGAGATAGGCAGCTAAATGATTGGACTTTTTTTTTTTTTTTTTTTTGAGACGGAGTCTCGCTCTGCCGCCCAGGCTGGAGTGCAGTGACGCAATCTCGGCTCACTGCAAGCTCTGCCTCCAGGGTTCATGCCATTCTCCTGCCTCAGCCTCCCGAGTAGCTGGGACTACAGGTGCCTGCCACCACGCCTGACTAATTTTTTGTATTTTTAGTAGAGACAGGGTTTCACCATGTTAGCCAAGATGGTCTTGATCTCCTGACCTCATGATCCTCCCGCCTCAGTCTCCCAAAGTGCTGGGACTATAGGCGTGAGCCACTGAGCCTGGCCATGATTGGACTTTTAAGGAATCCCCTGTGTGGGGACAAGGACTATAGCAACAAATTGTTGCACAGAATGGACAAATCTTTGTCACTCATGTGGATGCTCATGCCAACCAGCTTTTCAAATGAGAACACAAATGGAATTCCCCAACCAATGGGGCTTGTGTGCAAGTTGAAATGGCCACCCTCAGTCCTCAGGTGCATCAGCAAAGTGGTCATGGAAGATGGCCTCGTGTGCAGCAATCAAATCCAGGAACGTGAATTTCAAAGACACAGAAGCCAAGGATGCTATGCAATCAGTTTTGCAATTCTTGCCAGGGAGCCCAAGCAGTCCAATGCACAGAGAATTAGAACATATTAGCAGGAGCACTGACCTGGCTTGGATTTGGCAGATTGATCATATTGGGCCTTTAACGCCCAGCTGTGGTTTCTGCTGGTGCTTCATGGCTGTTGACACTTACTGTTAATATGAAACTGCGAACCCCTTACAGCACGAGGATGCTGGTGCCACCACAGTCATCTCAGAGAAAGATCTCTACCATATGTTCGAGTCCCCTAGCAGACTCCAATCAGACCAGGGCACTTCCTTTACAGCACAACACACAACGATGGGCACAATCCCATGGCATAGGCTGAACCTATCATGCTCCATACCACCCACACACTAATGGAGCCCTTGAACAGTGGAATGGAAGACTAAAAGAATTAAAGAAGGGACACCAGACAGCATTGTCAGCAAGATGCTGTCTGCCTCACTAGGATCATTTGGATGTTCAGTACTTCATTCCTGTGAAAGGGAAGCATGCCCTTCCAACATGTTTTGGAATACTGAGCTTGGCAGGGGTGGAAGACCTGGAAGTTGCCTAGTTAGGAACCTGAGGAACCCCAGTATACACAATCACTCCTTATTTTTTTCCCCTCTGGAATGCTCTTCCGAGGGTGGTTTGTGGTCCTGCAGCAGTTGTACCTGACACAGGATCCCCCGGCTCTGAACCCATAGAAGATGCCTTGGCCTCCTACTCCTAGTGGTTGGCACTGCTGTGATCCGTGCTATTCCATGCAGAGGGAATCCTCACTCGGGATTGGCAGTTGGGTCTTCCTGTTTGGCATTTTTGTGCAGATTTTGGAGCTAACATTTTGTGGTTTCCTCCTCTCCAGAATTAATTTCCAGCCACTACTGAAGCCTTGAACTTGGACCTCTGTCTCCCAAATTTCAGTAACATTGCTATTTTCTTCTTAGGTTCTATTCCCAGACTTGGCAAATATTGGAAATTTCTCTTAGGAGGAAATGTAGGTAAATATGGCACTTGCCTCGTTTGAGTCCCTTCTTTCAAAGGTCATGTCCCATCTAGTTTTTGTCTGCTTTGCTTGTTCTTCATTCCTTTAAATATTTCCCTTACCCTTACCTTATAACAAGTTTTATAGTTATTATCATCTGGAGGTTTAATCTGACACAAAGTGATAGTTTCATGATTGGAACTGGCACTCGTTGATGAGGATGTAAGTGGTACATTGCACTTGGAGAAATAAGACAGGACTTTAAATTTTGGCATGATAAATTATTTAGTTTCTCAAGTAAATAGGGGACATTAAAGCATTTTTGTATTTGAATTAAATTCAGTTACAGGGTTGATGCCATTTTGAACATGCATGAAAAGCTGGATAGCACATGGTTTGTGGACTTCTGGTTCCTTTTGCAGAAAAGAGCACTTTAAGGACAGCAACCTGTCCCCAGTGTAGAGATGAAATGTACTTGTAAGACATAATGTTAACACTTGAAAGCTGCCTTCCAATCTGCAGGCATTACGAGTTTGCAATGCTCAGTCTGTTGGAATGCATTTCCAGCTGGTGCCTGCCAAGAAACTTGGGTCAGATTCTCAGAAGACTGAGACATTTGATGCCACCCAGGTGGCTGGAAGTAGAAAGCAATTATCTCATGGGTAGTGCAGGGCCACTGAATATCAAGCCTGTAGAAGCATTCTGGAATTGGAGGTCCATGGGCATTTTAAAAATCAGACAAAAAGATGGCATCCTTTGAAAATTGAGCTTGGCAAAGTAAAGGAACAGTAGAAACATGTTCTTTCTGTCAGTTCCAGAGAAGTAATGCAGAGCTGGGAAGGAAACAGCTTTTGTAAAAGACTTTAGATGACATTTTGATGGTTTCAAGCTTTGAGGGCTTGTTGTTGTTGTTAACTTCTTTTTCAGTTTTGAAAAATTGGCAAAGTACTCTCAAATGTCCTTTCTGGGAAAGCTGTAGACATTACATAATGTCCTAAAGAAAGTTGCAAGCAAAGCCTTTTTAAAAATGTAAATAACAGCACACAGTCAGGACCTTTTTTAATTCTTTTTGTTTTTTCTAGGTAAGAATAGCTACTGGGTAAAGAAGAAGGAAAAAAATAAGGCTCTAAGTCTTGAGACTTCTTGCACCAATGTTATTTGTAGGTGTAGCTAATTGACTTCTAATACCTAGCATTAAGGCTAATTAGATCTTCCCATCATGAACCAAGAGTGTCCAGTATAAGAATTTAATTAAAATCCTATTGTGTGTAGAAGTTGTAGGTGGTGGGAATATCTTTTACTGTAAATCAGATGATACTCGTATTCTGTACCTATACTTTGGAAGGTTTGATAGGTCCAAACACAAGAAAACAAAATTTAACATTTACTCAGATTACTCTTATAGAAAATTGAAAAGTTCTTTTATTTCTTTCACATTTCCACATTCCTAGCTTTAAGGATGCTCTTGCTTGACTTGAGGTAATTTTCAATGAAGGAATTTCACTATGAGGGAGGTCTTCCCTCACCAGTCATTTTTCTGGGTCCAGAGATAAGATGAAAAATGTAATACACTGTTCCGAAATTTGAGGAACTCACCCTCTAAGCTTGCTGTCTTCTTTTCTGCTCTAGGAATCATAAACTTCAGTAGGAATGCAGTCAGCCTTCCATATCTGCGGGTCACTGGTTTCAGGACAACCCGCAGACACCAAAATCTGTTATGCTCAAGTCCCTTATAAAAAAAAAACACATTACTATAGTACTGTATTCTCTGCATGTGGGGAAAGACAACCTTTTTTTTTCACTATTATTGCCTCCAAATTCATTCCTGTCCCTTCACCCATGTGCACCCAGCCCTCTTTCCCTGCTCTCATTAGTCCTAAGTGATCTCTTTGCCAAGTCTATTCTCTGACCCAGCTCCTTTATATGAAGCATTCCCAAAATGTCTTAATGTTACCCTAAGAAGTGGATTTCAGTTCAGTGGATGAGGAAGAGGAGGAGAAAAGGTAATTTTGGGGAAAGGATGATTTTGGTTAGCACTAAAGCAGCCCATGGAGGCTTCAAGCTCTGGAGATACACAGGGGAAGGACCAGAGAGGACACAGTTGCGTTTCCAAGAGATAACACTGCAACTTTTCTGAGGGCTGACTGTATTTTCTTATTTCCTAGAGATGAGATTTGTCCTACTAAACTTTTATTGGAGGTAAATAATTTCAGTATAATTTAATCTCTGCATTTTACAATATGCATTCACAAAAATACAAATGGATAATGTTCATAGATTTGTTTTTCTATCCTATATTGGACAATGACTAACTGTTTTATTTACTATGTTTTTGGAATACCGTGCTGTCCCCTAGGCAACAAAATTACTGCCATTCTAGACATCAAAAGCTTTTGAAATTTCCTCATAATTTTCTGCCTCTGCAACTTAAGTCATGATTTTTTCGCTTATATTTTTCCCATCTATCAGCATCCGGTCATTATTCTGCACATGAATATGTGCTCCCCACAGTCTTTGAGGACATGCAAGTTTCATTATTGCAATGCCTTATTCTAGCCTCTTCTTATTCAACCTTTTTCCACCATCACAACAAAAAGCGAGAGGAAGGTTTTGGTGTTATTCTTCATGATTCCCATTCAGTCCTCAGATCTTCTTCTTTTGTTTTTTATTTCTATTTTTTATTTTTTAATTTTTTTGAGACAGAGTATCATTCTATTGCCCAGGCTGGAGTACAATGGTGTGATCTCAGCTCACTGCAACCTCCGCCTCCCAGGTTCAAGTGATTCTCATGCCTCAGTCTTCTGAGTATCTGGGATTACAGGTATCTGCCACCATGCCTGGCTAACTTTTGTATTTTTAGTAGAGATGGGGTTTCTACTGGTCTCGAACTCCTGACCTCAGGTGATCTGCCTGCCTCAGCCTCCCAAAATGCTTCTTCTTAAGGTCTCTAGACAGCTTGTGACCGGCAGTGCCTGTCAGCTACACAGGTCAAGTTTCCAGTGCATCTGTGCATTTCCAGCATCTGAGTACCAAAAACACCTCAACATACCCTCCACGGGCACACATCCCTGCACAGTACAGTAAAACTAGGATGGGTTCAAATCTCAGTCTAACTGTCTACGTTGAGATTTGAACCCATGATGAGATGAACTTGCAGCCAAAACAAACAAAAATGTCAATGAAAGAACAAATATAAATAAAACTCAGAAACTTCTGATGGTTTGGTTTGCTGAACTAACCTGGGTTCTTATTAAAAATATGTGTTTTTTACATAACTTTATCAGGGTTTTAAATTTTTTTATAATCAAAAAGCCTGTTTATACTGCATTTTTGTTTCATTGGTTTTGTGATGAGTTTACATTGAGTATTTTCATATCAATCATAGATATTGACCTTTGTAGTAAGTTGCAGGTGGTTTTAGAAACTTTTTAACACTATTACATTTTCTTCAGCCATTAGAAAGTCAGATTGCTTTTACAATTGTGGAAAACTGTTTGAAACTTCATACACTGATTTTGGATTATTGCAGGGTAATTATTTGTGGGTTTCAAACTCTAGTATTTAACTACTCCTTTGTCTGCAAGCACTGACGTACTTCCCATTATTGAAGTGTAGACCAACTTTAGAAGACAGATACAGCCAGGAGATCTGAAACAGTGCTACACTGGGGCCAACGATGCTGTAGGCTTTGCATAGCTATATTTGAGGTGTGAGGCCCTTTATACAAAATTTTGTGCTTTTGGGTGCTACCAGTGGCTGCATGCATTGTCTGTATTGTGGGTAAAGTGGGACTGTAGTGCTCAGCAAAGGGAGATACATAAGGCTGTGATACAGTTTGGATTTGTGCCCCTCCCCCCGAAATCTTTTAATTATAATCCTCAATGTTGGAAGAGGGGCCTGGTGGGAGATGATTGGATTATGGGAGCCGATTTCCCCCTTGCTGTTCTCATGATAGTGAGTTCTCATGAGATCTAGTTGTTTAAAAGTATTAGACCTCCTGCTCTCTCTTCCTCCTGCTTCAGCCATGTAAGACGTACCTCTTTCCTCTTCACCATCTGCCATGATTGTAAGTTTCCTGAGGCCTCCCCAGCCATGCTTCCTGCACATACTTCCTGTACATCCTGCAGAGCTGTGAGTCAATTAAACTCGTTTTCTTTATAAGTTACCCAGTCTCAGATATTTCTTTATAGCAAGGCAAATCCAATGCCCCACTTTGATACATGGGTACTATTACAATTCAAGATGAGATTTGGGTGGGGACACAGCCAACTGTTATCATGTGACTAACATTTGCATTTTCTTACCTAAGGAGGCATGTCACATCCTCTTTCTTCCTTCGGGCTCTTATTGCTTGTGACTAGGGCACAATTATATACATGGATGTGAAGCATATTTATTTATCTTACACAGGATTCATGAATATCTAATTTTGTTGTATGAATGTGAATGTCCTGTAAAATGGTCACTAAAGATCCTCATTTTCTTGTATTCATGCCCTTTGTAAATATGCTTCCCTCAAGTGTGGGCTGGACATGGTGACTCGGTTCTAACCATTAAAATACAGAAGGGATGATGGGATGTCATTTCCTTGATTACAGTATAAAAGACCATTACCTCTGTCTTGCTGGTGGGCTCTGTTGCCTAGTTGTCTTGCACACTTTGATGAAGCAAGCTGCCAAGTTCAAGAGGCCCACATAGCATAAAACTGAGGGCAGCTTCTGGACAACAGCCAGCTGGTAACTGAGCCCCTCAGTCCGACAGCCCAAGAGGAACTGAGTAAACTCTGACAATACTATGAAGTAAATTTAGAGGCAGACCTTTCCCCAGTCAAACCTTCAGATGAGACAGTAGGCCCCTCAGCTAACTTCATGGGATTGCAAGACCATGGAGGAGAGGACCCAGTTAAGTCATTTCAAAATACCTTACACACAGAATTGCTAACTAAAGTATGTGTGTTGTTTTAATCCACTAATTTTAGGATTATTTGTTATACAGTGAAAGATACTGAATACAATGGATGTTGGACGTTGAGGAACGAACATGACTGGTGAACTTGGGGCCCAAATGTTGGGAATGCGCAGGTGCATCTGAAACTTTGCTAATGCTGGTTGACATGTGCTGTAGTTTATGAGATGTCTAAAGCCCTTAAGAAAGTATTGGATAGGATTCACGAAGAATGTGACCAAAGGATTTCTTCTACTTTTTGGTGTTGTAGTGTTGGGAGAAGGGATTGACTAGAGGGAGGCTTGGGAATGATATCACAGTAATAAAATACATTTAGATAGCCAACATTAAGTTAATGAAGTATGTTTAGATTCTGGGAACCAGGCTGGTTTTCATTTATTCTTTGGAATATAATGGGGATGCTCCTATAAATGGGCAGTCACAATAATGGTAAAAACTTTGCGTGTTTAGAAAATCATGTAACTCAGAAACATTAGCATGAGAAGAGGCTATTAAAGCCAGTGCAAATTGCAAAACTGTGCTGTTTCAGAAAAAAAAATTGTAAACTAGTACTTGGCTCTGAATTGAATATTAAATAAGACATTGTAACACGCAGTGGATTTGGCAAAACCAAGTTCCCATGCATTTTTAGCTTTTACCTGCATCTAAAATTTTTCACCTCACATGAATAAAGCCCAGCCAAGGTTCAAGTGAAAAGTGACAGATTTAAAACACAAGGGATTATATCCTGGATCTAAAGATCAAAGAGTGGTACAAATTAGATTTTGTGACTACTGTGAACACAAAGGCTTCACATCTTGAGAAAAAGAAACAAGGCATTGAGAGGAAGCAATAATTTTTCACAGAAGCTACAGGAAGCCACTGTCCTGCTGAGAATGTGTTGCTCAGCTCTGTCGTGTGCCTCTAGTTCTCTGTTTTAGAAATATTGCGCACATTTCATTAAGTGTAAACACATCTCTATTATAAAACTGTCAAGGAGGAGATAAGATAAAAATTAAAAGTAAACCACAGTAAACTGGTAGAGACACCCTGGTTATAAATAGAATCACTTCAAGATTTGCTTTCTAACAGGATCTGGGAGGAAAAGTGGGAAAAAACTCTCTAACAAATTTCTTCCCATGCTTCCTGCAAATAAATTTCTTTTTTTCCACATTGATTTATTTTTTAAATTGACATAATAAAATTGTATATATTTATCGTGTATAACATGATGTTTTGAAGTATACACACATTGTGGAATAGTTAAATCTAGCTAATTAAATTTATTACCTCACATAATTATCATTTCTTGTGGGCATAACACTTAACACCCACTGTCTCAGCATTTTTAAAAAATATAATATATTGTTATTAACTATAGTCATTGTGCTGTGCAAAACACCTCAAACTTATTGCTCCTATTTAACTGCAAATATGTATTTGCTGACCAACATCTTCCTAAGCCCTCCTTTCCCCTAGCCACCCCAGCCTCTGGAAACCACCATTCTACTCTTTAATTATGTGCGATCTACTTTTTAAGATTCCACATATAAGTGAGATCGTGTGGTATTTGCCTTTCTGTGACTGGCTTATTTCACTTAACATGATGTCTTCCAGATTCATCCATGTTGTCACAAATGGGAGACTTTTCTTCTTTTTTAGGGCAGAATAGTATTTCATTGCGTATATATAACACATTTTCTTTTATTGTAGGTCAGGAGATACTTGTGCATGTTTGTTACATAGGTAATTTGTATCATGGGGGTTTGTTGTACAGATTTATCACCCAGGTGCTAAGCCTACTACCTAGTAATTATTTTTTTCTGCTCGTCTCTCTTCTCCTACACTTCACCCCAAGTAGCTCCCTGGGTCTGTTGTTCTTTTCTTTGTGTTCATGAGTTCTCATCATTTAGCTCCCACTTACAAGTGAAAACATACATATATACCACATTTTCTTTATCCACTCATCGGTTGATAGACTTAGGTTGCTTTCATATCTTGGCCCTTGTGAATAGAGCTGTAATGAACATGGGAATGAAGATATCTCTTAAAAACGAAATTGCAAATGGCATTCATTTATGAACCGAATAGTTGTTAATACTACCCATTACTAATTTTTAAAAATGGGCGTTTTGACGTGTCCAAGCTTCTTTACTTATACTTGCATATTTGGCTTTGGGATATGCATGGGGCAAAGTTCATTCTAACAAAGAAGGATTTTAAAATGTGTCAACCCTTTATCTGAACTCTAAAGAAGTAATATTTATCCTAATTGTAGAAAACATGTAGTCACATATTTTTGTACCTTTCCTCAACCTTTCATTTATGTAAGTTAGATAGATCACTCACTTCAAGCAGATTATCTGGAGTGTATGGTACTGGCAAGAAAGGTAAGTGTAGGCTTATCTTTTTGATGGCCATATATCCATCAAAATGGAACTATACTGCTAATTGTTCTTTAGGTTTTAGGTAAAAACATAAACAAATCCTGTCCTTTTTAATAGAAGCTCAGAGTTTACTGGATGTTTTTGTAGTCTAGCAAGGAGAGGCTTGGTAATTTATATTATATTTACATTTTATATCAATTTTCATTTGTTGTGTGCACAAATATGTTTAGGTTAACTGTTCTATAAACTGTGTATGATCCTCATTTCATTCAATGGTTTTATTCTGAATTGTGCTGGGCCATTCTGAATTATGTTTTTAGAAAGTATCAATTTGATAAACATCTTAAAATATTATTATAAATAGATTAGTAACTTCAGGGTTGATGTAGATCGATCACTCAATTTTGACTGAATAAATGTGGAATGAATGAGTACTGCTGGAGGTAGAAAGACTCAGTTTATTCTTGCCTTTGATCTAGTTCTCAAATTTCCTCCTGGCACAGAATATTTATAGTGAGCCTTCTGGAATTGCCACTTCATAACCAGCAACATGTTGCAAGATGTTGTTATAGCTACAACATCTACCACTTCTTTTTGATAATTTGTTTCAATTTAAACTTGGCTCTGTTGTACTGTCATTCAGGAAGTGTCTGTTTATGCATTCAACCTCACTTACCTCAGGGTTGAGGGGTGGGCTACCTATCCTCTTTGCTCTCCATTGCAGAGTAGTGCATCACCATCTCTAAAAACAAAAGGCACTCATTTGAGACCCATGGCGTTATTTTTATTTTACCATTGCCCCTCCTCAAACCTGCCCTAGAATGACCACCTATTCGCCATCCGTCATTCATCAAAGACATTGACATTTGTCTCGTCACCTTCCTCTCCACTCTAACTTTGCCATCCTCCTGGGCATCCTAGGTCCTCCAACAACTGCATGAACAACCCTGTGAATACCATGGTTTCCTGGTTTTCAGCCCCCACTCTTCCAATTTCCTTCTACTCCATACCCCTTCAACCACCCACTTCCACAAGAACATTTTGGAAATATATCATCACCAACAGTCGTCCCACCAACAGAATTAATAATTCAAGCATCTTTCCCCCTCACCATAGCCCCCTCTACTTTCAGATTATTAATTTACCCCTGTAGACCATCTTCAATCATTTTCACAATGTCCAGTGTTTTAATCTTCAACTTTCTCCCCAATGGTTGGCTTTTCCTTTTCTTCCCTTTCACTCTTAATAGCTCAAAATATATAATTCATTATTTCCATGATACTGTCTCAAGTGCCAAACTCTCTTGCTTCTCTGTTGTTTTTTTTTTTACCCATATGATAACACTTAAGATAAACTAAGCCATCTTCTAACTCCATTCAAGCAGCCAAGAGATACACGCCTTCATTCAAGCAGCCAAGAGATATACGATAAAGTCACACCAATAGCAGATTCACTTCTGCAAACTTTATTTATTTTTTAAATTATTTATTTTTATTTTTTAGAGACAGCCTTCTTCTGTCATCTAGGCTGGAGTGCAGTGGTGGTATCATAGCTCACTGCAATCTTTGAACTCCTGGCCTCAAGTGATCCTCCCACCTTAGCTCCCTCAAAGTGCTGAGATTATAGGTGTGAGTCACTGTGCTCCACCAGCCAACTCCTGCAAATTTTAACTGCTCCATATTTAAATCTAATCACCACTCTGATATTTTCCACAAATGATATCTCTCTTTAAAACAACTGTTGTGAACTCTATCACCTGCATAAATGAGGGAATACAACGGCTATACAGTGTAAAGAATATTGATACCATGAACACCCGTGTGCCCACCAATTAGTATAGGAAATAGAAAATTACGTGACACAGTGGCTTTTCAAATATTTCCTGCTCTCCTTCAATTTCTGACTTCCTTATCACACCCACACACAGTAGATATCATCAGAGTGCAGCTCCCATTTTCCAGGTTCCAAATCTACAGACCTGGCTTCATAGGCATCTACCCATCCTCTTTCCTCCAGTTTCTACAAAAGGGGTTCATTTTTTTTTAGGTCATTTTTATAAGCAGTCCCTTCTCTCTCTTAGATTTACCCATGCTCATGTTTTCTCATTTTAAAAATACCATTCCAGGCTGGGCATGGTAGCTCATGCCTATAATCCTAGGACTTTGGGAGTCCGAGGTGGGTGGATCACTTGAGGTCAGGGGTTCAAGATTAGCCTGGCCAACATGGTGAAACCCCGTCTCTACTAAAAATACAAAAATTAGCCGGGCCTGGTGGCACATGCCTGTAGTCCCAGCTACCTGGGAGGCTGAGGCAGGAGAATGGCTTGAACCTGGGAGGCAGAGGTTGCAGTGAGCCAAGATTGAGCCACTGCACTCTAGCCTGGGCGACAGAGCAAGACTCTGTCTCAGAAAAAAAAAAAAAAAAAAAAAAAAAAAATTGCTTGAACCAACATGCCCTTCAGGTACCAACCCATTTCTTGCTTTTTTTCCACAGGCCAATTTCTCAAGTATTGCCAGTACTCACTACCTTAAATTTTCCCACTCACTACTCATTACTTAACCCACACTGGTCTGGCTTCTGTACCTGTAACTCCTCAAACAGCTATTACTCATTCAACCAGTGGCCTCCAAGTGGTTTTATCTGGTAAAATATTTTTTATAAAATCCTCATACTTGGTGTGCTTGGAGTGGAAGGGAAGATTTCAGTATGTGTTTTGTCAGTCATTTTCATGGAAGTTTTTTCTTCTTCTTTTTTTTTTTTTTTTTTTTTTTGCTGCATTCTGTAATATATTTTGGGTAAGGGGCCTTCCTGTATTAGGTGGATGACTCTACAGATCTTTGGACTACACAACTCCACTATACCTTGTGTGTTCTTCCTTACATCATGAGGTCTCAGCTTAAGGGTAACCACTCTACACTGTGCAGAGCCCTCTGCTGCCTGTTCATTACTCCCTGGTGTTCCTGCCACCCTCTGCTGCTGTGTCTTTCAGGATGTCTATTGGGTGGGGCTGCAACTGGCTGTGAAATCTAGTGAATAATATCCTGAGACAGCTGAGCCTATTAAATAACTCTGAAAAATGTACTCCAGGTTTGTTCTGATAGTTAGCTGGCATTATCCACCAGCTCGTGTATTAGGGCACTCACCCACACTAAGTTCTGATCTTACATTTCCTCCCCTCCTCTCCATTCTGCTTAGGGAGAAATTCTTGATGAGATCTTGAGCCATCAGCTCAGTCCAAGAAAACTCAATTTGCAGCCCGAATCTTTGTTTCTAGCTCTTGTTTTTTTACTTGAAGCCATTCTAAGATTTTAATAGGGTAACATGCTTCCTTCACTGTTGGAGGATGAGGGGGGCCTCTCTGCATGTCTAAATTACAAAGTGTTATAAGCATTTCAGTCCCTGTGATGCCATTTGCTTTCTGTTCTCCAGAAGTTGTTTCTACTTTGTTATTTGGTACTCTCATCTTGTTTCTCGACAATGCTCCCGAAGTTTTCTTTGATTTTATGTATTTGGATTTCTGTATTATGGAGAGGGATGGGGTGCTAAAAAGTTTCTCACTTCGCCATCTTAATACTGAAAAGCTACCTTCTTTGATGGGTTCTGTGAGGTATATAAATGCATCATTTGAATCTGGTGGTTCAAGAAGTGAGATCTCAGCCAAGCAGCCCAAACTCAAAGCCTGGTCCACTTTCTGCCCATACGGCAGGGGCAAGTGACTGAAACTCACACACCCCAATTGTCTCACATGTAGCATGGAAATCGATCATTGTACAGAGTAAATGAAGTCCTATTTTCAAAGTCACTTAGCACACTGCCTGAGACATTGTGGGAGCAGGCTGGAAGGAGGTTTTACTGGACAATTTGAATACAGTCATGCAATGGGGAAGTTCACCTATATCTTTTCTCCTGTGTTGCTCAGAATGAAGACGTTGGTGTCTCCACTTCCTAGAGTGTTTTGTGGGTCAAGGTTTGCTCCTATGGAGGAGTTCTGGTACTGCCATTTGGTCCAGTCTGTGTATTTCTAAACCTGGGGAATCTTTATCAGGTCAAAGCTAGAATTTCCTTTCCCCACCCCCCGCACCGTACCAGGTGACTATCAGCAGCACAGGTTTACATGTTCCTTGTACCTTTTGTTATTTGGTACTCTCATCTTGTTTTCCAACAGTGCTTCAGAGGTTTTACCTGTTTTTCTATTTTTGTATTTCTGTATTATGAAAAGGGATAGAATGCTAAAAAATTTTTCAATTTTTCTCCATTTCTAGTTCCCATAGAAATAAAGTTACTTATTCCCCCACATTTCCCATGCCAAGAGACTTAAAATTGAGTACTATTCTTAAAAAAAGAAAAATGTCTAGCATGGGATGGAGTGTACTGGAAGGCCGAGGTGGATCAGCTAGGCCTGGACCTCGCAGATGGTCCCATCTGAGCCACAGAAACTATGATTGGGACAGGTGTTTTTTCCCAAGAAGTGTGATCTCAGCCAAGCAGCCCAAACTCAAAGCCTGGTCCACTTTCTGCCCATACGGCAGGGGCGAGTGACTGAAACTCACACACCTCAATTGTCTCACGTGTAGCATGGAAATCAATCATTGTTCAGAGTAAATGAAGTCCTATTTTCAAAGTCACTTAGCAACTTTGAATGATCAGAAGGGTGAATGAATGCTTGGCAGGAAAAAACAACAGGTATCCATTACATGCACTATCTTCCTTTTCTGTTTGTGGTGGCCATCTGAAGTCAGGGGGACCACTAGGCACCTTCATTAGCATCTTTGAGTGCCCTCCTTAACAAGAGCGTGATGCCAACCCGTGCCACGTGAAAGCTGAGGTCAAACATTGTGGACAGATGTCCTGTGTGCACTGTCCTGGTGCAGCTGCCAAAATCCTTTGGTTTATCCCAAGCCAACTGTCTAATTATTTTCCTTACTGGTGTTCTCTACTCACTGGGAGGTTTCTCAGGGATGTTCCATCTATTTTCTTCTATTTATTTTCGGTGTTAAATCTCTCATTTTACTCCATCTGACACAACCTACACAACATGATTACTGACTTATTAATGACACTTTTCTGATTCTTAGTGCTAATGACTTTCTTCTTTCTGTATTTTTTGATCAATTTTATGGATTCTGAGAGGAAGCAACTTTAAATATGCAAAACTGAAATGTCATGTTATATTTAAACTCACACTTAAAACCTGTAATCATCTTCACTTTGCATTCAGTATTTCTTTTTATTCCCTTTTGCCATTTTATGCCATATGCTCTGATCAGCACACATATACTCAGATTGCTAAGTACCAGTCATGACTATTCTAATTTATTTGAACCAAGGGACACTGAGAAAAGACCACGAATGACTCTCCCAAACCATCACCATCCTTACAAGAATCCTTAAGGCAACAACTTTCAATGTGAAGTTGATTCTAACTTGCTTAGGTGTTCAATAAATATTAAATGGTAATGATTCTGAAGAAACCATGTTGTTGGTAATCTCATCCGATTTAATACTGTATCTCTACAATCGTGTCTGAGTAAATTCTTCAAAAATCAAGTTTAGTATTTTCATAATATTGCTGAAATCATAAACCGCTGTGTTATTAAGTGTGCATCTTCTCCACTTAGTTTCATTTTTCAACAATAGCACACTAAAATGACATATAATTCTGAAATAACTAAAAAAAGGTAGCCATAATGATTGTCTGCTCCTTTGGAAAGAATATTGTTAGAAGGTGGGATAACTTAGGCTTGAAGTTTTCCTCTGAAAGTTTACAAGAGGGCACATGGGGTCAGAACTGTTTCAGACAATAGACAAACAGGTTTCTGGGTGGCCGGAATCTGATTATGGTGAAAACGGAACCTTACTGTGGGAACTGGAGACAGCAGTGCCTCTTGAACTTAAGCAAGTGGGTGTATTTTAGCCCAAGATAAACAAAATCATTGTAGGGTTTTGACCTTAAAATGAGGTTAGAGATAATACTATAATATTTCAGTTGTACAAATCAAGACTTAAACAGGCTCCATCCTCTGCGGTTGCATGAAACAACATGTGTGCTTCTTCAGACAACAGACCAACCAGCCTGGGTTGGAATCCTGGCTCTGCTTTTACAGACTGTGTATAATAGATAACACTGATACCTGCCTTGATCTCCTTTTCTGGGTCGGTGCATGCATCTCCCAGCTGCAATGAATTTTGTTTGCTCTCAGCTCTTAGCTGCTCTCTTCTAATAATTGCCTTGGGCCAAATGGGAGCCATCTCATCACCCCCCAGGATGGCAAGCAACCACTGACTAAGTGACATGCAGGGTACAAAGACCAGCATACTGACCTTAAGTGACACCAACCCTGTGTTGCAATCCACTCCCCAGAGCTCCGGGCTGAATATGTTCTCCATCCTAGACCATTCCTTGCTTAGTTTTTCCCTCCTTATCTGCCTTGCTTCCTTTACTCTCCTTCTCTGAGAGTGTTCCCTCAGTAAATCACTTTCATAAGAATCCTTACTTTAGGAGCTGCTTCCAGGGCACCCAACCTAAGCCAGTTGGTCCTGCAAGTGTTCCTAGGAAGTAGACACAGGCAGGATGGGATTCTAGAGGTTAATCACTTGTCTCTTCAAAGGCAAGTAGGAGCCCATTACTGGTGACGTCTGGAGTATTGATAGGTACTGCCATGCTCTAAGAGGTTACAACTTTATCTATGGTGAGATAGCAGAGGGGAATAGTAACTATCAGGGTGATGAAACTGAGTGGCCTTTGATAAGGACTAATAATGCATTGAGGAGAGAAACAAAAAGACTTGGTTCTATTAAAAATAAATAAATTAAAAACCAAGTGTGAATGTCAGAGAATCTTCTTGGTAGCATTTAAAGGGACATTTGTCTTCCTCAGCCAGAGGACAGCAATACTAAAAACAAGACTCACGAGTTAACATTAAAAATGAAAGAACATCAAAGAAGGCTGAATTCTTAGCCCACACAAGTGTTTTATGTTGAAGTTAGGGTCCTGATATAGAAGAAGTAGGACTCTGAGACTTAGAACGAGGAGATATATATAGACACTGAGAAGTGGCCCATTCTCTTTGTTGAAAAGATGGAAGTGGCCCCTTCTACTTGTTCAAAGACTATGTAGAGGCTTTAAATGAATCAGGTGAACTATAAGAAAATGCTTGCCTTCCCCAGGATTTGCAACCACTTGGACACTAGACTCATTAATAGGGCAAGAGTTCAGCATAACCAGAATAACCCTACTGGAGATCTGGTCCTGCTGAAGAGAGGGATCACATATCAAAGGAAGTGCAGGACATGATTCATGTGTGCAAGTAGGAGTGTGCGGGAGTGAATCATCAGCATGCCAGATCAAGGGCAGTCAAATAAAAGCTGGAGAAAGACGAGATTATCGATATGAGATCCCTTTCCTATGATACAAAATTAAACACCATGGCAATGGCTCTGAGTGACAGGTTTAGTAAGCTGCTAGGAAGCTTCTTGGAAGCGTGAAAAAAGTGATGTCTTATATTAAACAGAATGAAGATGCTATAACTTCCATGGTAGAGAAAATACGTCAAAGACCCAGGGGATTTGGCATGCTGGAACGTATTTGCTACATAAGACTGGGAAACCAACTAATGACTACATTCTGTGGGAGGGCTTAGAGGACACTTTACCAAAGCAGTAGGGATGAGCTGGTGAGGAAGGTGTCAGTATTGTTGAGAAACCCAATGGCGCTGTCCTTTATGGGCAGGGTTGACAGTAGGAGATGCTGTAATTGTGCCTCCCAGTAGCGATGGGAATGATAGGATTTTAGAATAGCAGAGGCCAACATATAGCACTTAACCATTGGAAATCAGATGGGCATAATTAGCATAATGCAAAGCAACTTGGGATGTCAGTCAGGGGAACCCGATCCACAGGGATTTATGGTGATGGCTAACAGAACATGATGTCCATAGGAATGGGATAGATGGGAACCCAACGAAAATATTATTAATATACATACCCTAAGAAATCAAGAACAGACAAGGAGAAAACAAAAAGCTGACCCAATAGGAAGTCTCTTGATCTTGCCTAGTTTCCAGACCGAAGTCATTTCTCAGTTACAGCATCTATAGACTGAGAGTTCAGAGCCCCATGAAGAAGGACTCTACCACAGTGTATACGGTAACTCTCCCTCAGACTTTCCTTAAAGGGGCCTCCAGAAATTACTCAGATAACCACATATTGAGGAAAGGGGAAGACCCAGATCTTTTGAGGGCTTTTCAACACAGAACCTGATTTGATGCTGGTCCTTGGAAACCCCAAGAGCCATGATGCCCCCTGCTCCTGTTCGAGTAGGTGTATGTGTGAGGATCAGGTAATAAATGAAGTTCTAATTCAGCTATGGCTTACACTGGGTCCACTGAGGCCCTGTAGTTACCTGGAGGCCATTTCCCTGATTCCTAAATGTGTAACTGCAATGACATATGAGTTGCAGCCATATTCCTAAGTGTGGAATATACTGCTTCCAGAGCTTGAAGATAATTACCAAGCACTGGGCTTTCTTTTTAATAAATAAAAGTTTAAACATGATGTTTAAAAATATTGAAAAGACCAAGTCCCAGTAAAATCCAGATCTCTAGGTCTCTGAAAAAATGTGGTGGTCCTTGAGTTTTATAGGGTTTATCTCCTACGCTTTGGGTTGCACATATCTTACCAAAGCCTCCAATCTATTTGCTACCTCTTGCTCATGTGTATGGATCACCATGATGGCACTGATTTCGTGGGTTAATGTGATGTTCTGTGGAATGTCACAATGGTCTCATCCCCTTGTACTATGAGATGACAGAGGGTATGGCAATTAATGTAGCCCTGGGGACAGACTTTAAGTGAACGTAATGTGCCTCTGATCCTTCTTCCAGCTAGAAATGAAAGAGAACGCAGGTTTACCAGCACACTCCTGGACAGGACACTTTGTTGGCACCAATCCCTCCCTCATTCCAACCTCTAACCACTGCCTTCTATCGTGATAATATCCTGACTTCTATTAATGACTTGACCTACAATCTATTTATGCGACTAATTTTTCACGATTTCTCTCCATTTACATGTCATCACTTCATTCCTTGCCCATTTCACATGGTTCCACCATTATATCAGTCCTTGCATATACCCTTGATATCCTTGTCTTTCTTCTAACTCTGCCTTCTGCACACCTGCTTTATGCACTAGAACATGACTCTAGAGAATCATGGAATGTGTTGAAAGTCTCACTCTAAATTCATGACCACTAATCCCAACCTGGGCCCTAGTGCTGCCGAGAAATCCTACCACCTTCAATTGTATTAGTATTTTCACTCTCCTTATCCTCTTCTTCCAAATTTATAGCACCTTTTCCCTTCTTATTCTCCTTTTCTCACTTCACTGAGGAAAAAAAAGCTAGCAGAAGAGAATTTCTGTCATCTCCCATCCCCACATCTACTCACTTACTGGATCTGGATCCCATGCCTGTGTTCTCCTTCCTGCTGTTATGGGCAAGTATCTGTGCTTTTAGCTAAGGACATCTGAGGACAGCTGAGGATAACTACTTGTATGCCAGATTCCATCCCCTCTCATTACCACAAGATGTTATGTGTAAGCCTCGCTTCTCTTCTGCTTCATCATTCTTCTTTCTTCTAGACCTTTTTTTTTTTTTTTTTTTTTTTTTTGGAGACGGAGTCTCACTCTGTTGCCCAAGCTGGAGGGCAGTGGTGTGATCTCAGCTCACTGCAACCTCTGCCTCCCAGGTTCAAGGGATTCTCCTGCCTCAGCCTCCTGAGTAGCTAGGATTATGGGCATGTGCCACCACGCCCGGCTAATTTTTGTATTTTTAGTAGAGATAGGGTTTCACCATGTTGCTCAACTCCTGACCTCATGATCCACCTGCCTAAGCCTCCCAACATGCTGGGATTACAGGCCTGAGCAACCGCACTCAGCCGGTAACCACCTTTCTACCCTCTACGTCCATCAGTTCAATTTTGTTTTTATTTTTAGATCCCACAAATAAGTGAGAACGTGCAATGTTTATGTTTTTGTACCTGGCTTATTTCACTTAACATAATGATCTCCAGTTCCATCTATGTTGCTACATATGACTGGACCTCATTTTTATTTTTTTTAATGGCAGAATAGGACTCCATTGTGTATATGTACCACATTTTCTTTATCTATTCCTGTGTTCGTAGACATTTAGGTTGCTTCCAAATCTTAGCTGTTGTAAACAGTGCTGCAACAAATAAGGAGAGCAGATGTGTCTTCAATATACTGATTTCCTTTCTTTAGGTATATACCCAGCAGTAGGATTGCTGGGTAATATGGTAGCTCAATTTTTAGATTTTTGAGGAACCTCAAAAGTGTTCTCCACAGTTGTTGTATTCATTCACACTTCTACCAATAGTGTATAAGGCTTGTCGTTTGGATATAAGTCATTTTAACTGGAATGAGATGATAGCTCTTTGTAGCTCTGGTTTACATTTCTCTGATGATCAGTGATGTTGAGCATTTTTCATATGCCTGTTTGCTGTTTGTATGTCTTCTTTCAAGAAAGATCTATCCAAATCTTTTGCCCAGTTTTTGGATTATTAGATTTTTTTCCTATAGAGTTGTTTGAGCTCCTTATATATCCTGGTTATTAATATCTTGTCAGAGGGGTTGCTTGCAAATATTTTCTCCCACTCTATGGGCTCTCTTCACTTTGTTGATTGTTTGCTTTGCTGTGCAGAAGCTTTTTAACTTGATGTGATCCCATTTGTCTGTGTTTGCTTTGGTTGCCTGTGCTTGTGGAGTACTGCCAAGAAATCTTTGCCCAGCCAATGTCCTAGAGATTTTCCCCAATGTTTTCTTGTAGTAGCTTTATAGTTTGAGGTTCTAGACTTAAGTCTTTAATCCATTTTTGTTTGATTTTTGTATATGGTGAGAGATGGGGGTCTAGTCTCATTGTTTTGCATACAGATATCCAGTTTTCTCAGCACCATTTATTGAAAAGACAGTCTTTTCTCTGGTGTACATTCTTGGCAACTTTGTGGGAAATGAGTTCACTGTAGGTGTGTGGATTTGTTTCTGGGTTTTCTATTCCGTTACGTTGTTTTATGTGTCTGTTTTTATGCCAGTCCCCTGCCGGTTTGGTTATGATAGCTCTGTAGTATATTTTGAAGTCAGGTAATGAGATTCCTCCAGTTTTGTTCTTTTTGCTTAGGATAGCTTTGGGTATTTCCTTTTACCCTTTCTTACAAAGTTGTTGTTTTTAGAAAACACACACACTCAGGAATGATCAAAAGTGCTTGCTTTTTTTTTTTTTTAAATTATGTTTTGGAGTAATGTTCCATAGTAAGATTCTGAATCAGTACCAGGAATGCCTTTCTTTGTAAACCAGAAAAAAATGCAAAAACGGGAAGTGGAAAAGAAGAACTGGAAGTCCACAAATGCCTTCTCAAGCATTTTTTTAAGTAAAGTGGTCAAAAAGAGGTTGTGTGCCTAGAAGTTGAGTTCTTTAAAGCTTCTCATGCTCACATATACTCTGGAAAATCTTGTGACCCCAGGGTATGTATGGCAATGCCCTATATCAAATAATGTGCTCTAAATTATTGGAGGTCTACACAATCCTCTTATTTGAGCAAAAAAAGATGCATTTGCATGTCTCCCAAGATATTTGACAAAAGTCACCAAACATTCTATTATCAAAAAATATTTTAATTGGTATATCACCTGACTATTCACCTAGTTTCTGTTATAATTTGGCTGAAAGAGAACATGGAGAGAGTGTGATAAGATCCTCATGGCAAGGTAATTGAAAGTAATGAGCACTGAAAGTCTTTACAGATAACAGCATTCCTGGGGAGGAACATTGTTGCACCTTTGGGATTTTGGTTGGTTCTATTCAAATCCTCAGTTCTGCAAAAATCCATAAAAGTTACTTCTATGTGAGTCACTAAAGGATATCACCAAGATATCTTTCCATTTAAAAAATGTAAGATAAAAATTTAATTTTTAATTTTCTTTTACCAAAAGTCTCTATGTGATGCAACGTTCTGCAGTATTGGGTTATCATTATAATTATCATTCACAGCTTCTAAAAAACATGTATATCATACAAATGTTAATATATAAATATTAAACATTAAAATTAAATTTTATTGGAAATGTGTATCTTAATGAGGTGAATTGAAGTTTATTTTTCTTTTAGTTCACTTATTCATGAATGAATATTGCTAATTGCTGGAATAAGATAACTCTTAGAACAATAACTGTTCCTTTTTTTCATTTATATATACCTAAATATCGAGAAAACTAACTTACACAAATAAGGAGATAGAAATAGAATGTCACTGTACTGTTACTAAATTATTTACCTTTCTCCCAAGATATTTGACAAAAGTCATAAAGCATTCTATTAATAAAAATTCTTTTAACTGATGTATCAGCTGGCAATTCAACTAGTTTCTCTTATAATTTGGCTGAAAGAGAAAATTAGACACCATTTGACTCGATGGTTTTCTAATTGTTAGCGTCATTCACCTTCTCAACAGGGACACTGCCATTTTAGTAATCCCACTGTTTGGCATTCAGATGTTTTTATACCCAGAGCAATGCTAATGGTAAGATTCATAAGGGGGTGAGGAGCGACTACAGTTTATTAAGTGGGAGAAGAGTTGTTACAAAAGCAGCATTGAAAAGCAAGAATCTGCATGTTCATCATTGAAACATCCTCAAATCTAGTGATTTTAGGAAAGCATGCACAGGGAATTGAGGACTTAGGAGTCTGTTTCCTTATAACTGCTTACTCCTTGGATAGGTTTGATATAGCCCGCTCTAATAACTGCCTGTTGAGGGTGCCTGACTCTCCCAGTTTTCCTCCTTCCCTCCCTGATCATCCCTTTTGAATTTCTTTTGCAGGCTCTTCCTCACCCTGGAATGCTCCAACCAATCCTCAGAAAGCTACATTCTTTCTCCTAGGGAATCTCTAGGGAATCTCATCCATGACTTAAGTAGCACAAATAGGCTGACAGCACCCAGAGATTTTTTTCCTATAGTGGAATCTTTTGGTGAGCCCTCAATTCATATAACAAACTCTCTCCATAACATCTCTAGTGAGATGTCTAGCAGACATCTTAAACTTAAGTTGTCCTAAAGCAAACTTCTAACCTGCTCCCTGATATGGTTTGGCTCCATCCTCTCCCAACTCTTGTCTTGAATTGTAGCTCCCATAATTACCTCGTGTTTTGGAAGGACCCAGTGGAAGATAATTGAATCATGGGGGCGGTTTTCCCAATACTGTTCTTGTGATAGTGAATAAGTCTCACAAGGTCTGATGTTTTTATAAGGGGTTTCTGCTTTTGCTTGGTTCCCATTCTCTCTTGCCTGCTGCCATGTAAGATGTGCCTTTGGCCTTCTACCATGATTTTGAGGCCTCCTTAGCCACACAGAACTGTGAGTCCATTAAACCTCTTTTTATTTATAAACCCCCCAGTCTCAGGTATGTCTTTATAAGCAGTGTGAAAACAGACTAATACACTCCTCCTCCCTAATTTTCTTCTTCCGTAGTCTTCCCCATGAAAGTTAATTTGCAGCATTCTTTAGCTACCAGCCAATGCTGTTGGCTCTACCTTCTATTTCCAAAATTTGGTCTCCAATACTGTCTCTTATGGGTTGTTCCTGATACCGCAGCCCAATGAATTCTTTAAAAACACACAGAGAAGAACCCTTCAGTACCTGTTTCTCTCTCTCTCTCTCTAAAAGTAAAAGACAAACTCCTTAAAATTTCCACAATCCCATACATGGTTGGTCCCTACTTTTCTAAAGGCATTCTGGACTGTTCTGCTCACTCACTCCATTCCAACTCCACTGGCCTGCTCAGGCATGTCAGGTGGGCTCCTCCCTCCAGACCTTGCCATTGGCTGTTCCTTCAACTGGGATTCTTATTATCCAAGATATTTATATGGCTTATTCCATCCCCATCCTGTTCTTCAGGTCTTTGCTGAAATGATCAACAGTGAGGTCTTCTCCCATCCTGGCTAACACGGTGAAACCCCGTCTCTACTAAAAAATACAAAAATCTAGCCGGGCGAGGTGGCGGGCGCCTGTAGTCCCAGCTACTCGGGAGGCTGAGGCAGGAGAATGGCGTAAACCCGGAAGGCGGAGCTTGCAGTGAGCTGAGATCCGGCCACTGCAGTCCAGCCTGGGCAACAGAGCAAGACTCCGTCTCCAAAAAAACAAAAAACAAAAAACAAAAAAAACAAAAAACAGTGAGGTCTTCTCCAACTCCCAATTGAATATTGCATCCAATCCTTCTTGTACACTCCCAATTCCTCATTCTTGAATCTTTTTCTGTATAGCACTTTTCATTCATGATGTACTGCATGCTTTACTTGTTTATTATTATATTACTTTTTCTGTTTTCCTTCACTCTGTCTCCTATGAGGAGAGCTATTTTTGTCTACTGCATCTCTAGGGCCAAGAACAATGACCAGACTCATAGTAAAAATTCAATAAATATGTGTTGAATGATAAGTAAATGAGACAACTGTGCCACTAAATTGTAGAATGTAATAATGTGCCTGGAGTGTATAAAGGGAAGGGGAGAAGGAGAAAAGGAGCAGACTCTGCCAGTATTTATTGGCTTCTTTTAACACCATTTGCCTGAGCAGTCACTGATCCTGGTTACGGCTCTTCAATGTGAATTTCTCTCTAACCTAAATATATAACCTTAGTTACTATCAGTATTGATTTTCCACTTTCCATCAGCTTCTTGCCCCTCAATCTACTCTTCCATGATTTGGTCATTTACTTGACTACTGTTTGTCCAAGGTGCTGGGTGCCTCACTTTCTATACTTTACCAGGTAGAGATGGTCACTTTGATCTCAGACCTGGGAAAGTCAAATTTCCAAAGGTTAGGCTTGCTGTCACAGGCTAGTTCTTGGCATGATATGGCCAACTATCAGCTGATGCTCCCTTTGAATGGGCCCTTGTGGTATGAAATGTTTATTCTTAACTTTAAAAAATGACATTTAAAAATACCAGCTTATTATTCATTCTCAGTTGATGTAATACTCGACTCAGTGAGGCTAAACGTAATCAGAATCTCAATTCTAATATCATAGAGTGACTCGCAAGGATTTTGTTCTTTTTCCACCAGTGACTTGCCCTCCTGAAAGTTTAGCCCCAGACCCACAGTGGCCTTAGGACCTGAAGCTGTAATCCCACAGTCTCAGGAATACACCCATATCCAACAGCCATAGAAGAACTAATGGTCCCACTGGTGGCTCAGTCCCTGGCTTTCATGGCATTGAGGAAAGAAGCCACTCTTCTGGCAAGGGGAGCGAATTATCCATCTAGCAGAGGCCAATGTGAGATTGCTGGTCTTGTGTTCTAAACCCTGCATGCAAAACCCAAGCCACCCTCATAGAAATGCCTTCTGTGACTCAAGAGGGTTTTGTATTCTGCTGTCTCATCATAGATTCTGCATTTTCTTCTGCAGTTAAGACATTTCAGAGATTTGCAACTCATTACTTCTCAGAAGAGAATAAAAAATTTAGAATATTTTCTTTGTAATTATTCATGATAAGGTTTGAGAGATGGGCCATCCTGCAAATGCAGTCAGCATATTCTTTTGGGACATCCACTAAGGTACGTGTATAAGTATTTTTTTCTTGCTTTCCTTAACCCTGTTTTGTCCCAGATCAAAAATACTGACCCTGAGACTTGCTTCCCCTATTGGGTCAGCTGCCCTGCTTCCTCATCTTGTTTGCTGATGCAGTTTTAGTCTGTTTTTCTAGGAAGAGTTGGCTCCTCTCCTTGAGGAATTGGGGCCTCTAAGAGGAGTAACCCTATGTTTGCAGCCAGATGTCTGGCCACATCTTCCAGCTAGGTCAGCATGGTGGAGCATGCAAAGTCCAAGCCGATGTGCTTGATTCCAAAGCGGAAGACATTGTGACTTTATGGTCCCTATGAGTTATCTAGATTGACTGAGAACCCTAATTCTTGCATTGGTTTCAAGCCCCTCAAGGTCCTCTATTTGGAGAAACTAATTATTCTTAATGGGGCATGGTGTAGAAAGTTGTTTTCTGTCTACTGAAAAATAGACCACAGTCCCCTTTTCCACTCCTCTCTCCACACACTGTCACACACACCCCACACTCAGGAAAGGCACAGTGTGGTATTTAAACATCCAGAGTGAGACCATCAGGGTGTGAAACTGGTTCTATCATTTACAAACTGTAAGAACAAAGCTTAATCTCTCTGTGCTTGAGTTTTCTCATTTGAAAAATGAGAACATTCTACTTACCTGGTAGAATTGTAATAAATTAAATAATACATTATAAGCACTTAGAACTATTCCTGATAGTAATGCTAAATAAATGTTAGTTATTACTTTTATGATCACAATTTGAACTGTATTATAGGAAATTACACATTACCCATGTCTCCTGTAGTCAAGGCAACTAGGCCACCAACCTTCCAATGGTGAAAGTTCCCAGTTGGCAGAAGGGAATTGTCCTAGTGCTGATTTAAGTCTAGCATTCATTCACCACCTTGGCAGTGGTATGGTTAAAAGCCAGAATTCTTGGCTTCAGGTCTTTTTTTCTGCCGCTACCCAGCTCTATGAACTCAGGCAAGTTACTTGACCTCCTGTGCCTTGTCTTCCTGATCTATGAAATGGACTCACAAGGTAGTCGAGAATATTAAATGAAATAATATGTGGAAAGAGCTGAACCATCAACACTGTAAATCTAACATAAGGAGCCCATTGTTTTCCATTTCCAGGTTCCTCTGGTTCCATTTGGCCCCTTTTTCTTAGTATATCTGGACTGCTTGGATCCTTCCTTATGACTTTTCCACTTCTTGGCTCTCTCAGATGACTGGGGTCAAGAGGGTAGAGAATACCAGGCAAGGAGTCCTGGATTCTCCATAAAACCAAACAGTTCTAAGTCCTGGTTTGCTGGAAGCTGGAGAGTTGGAGAGATACTAATGCAAAACTCTGCCTACTTCTCATGCACCTGGCAAGTGCTTTCAGTCATGGGATCCAGTAGAATTTCTAGCTCTATGTGCCCAGCAGAGGTGGAAGAGAATGGTAGCGACTGGGGAAGTGGCTAAAGAAGGAGACTGTACTCAAGTCCGCATGGTCTTCCTACACTTTCTGTTCCACTGTTGAGCCAGGCACTTTCCATCACATAAAAGAGTCCCTTTTCATTGAACCATTGGCCCTGCTCTATTCTTCAAACTCTTTGTCTTCTTCTCTAGTTTTCCAACTTCCCAACTTTCTACTCTTTCTTCTAATTTATTCTTTGGACTTAGATGTCCATTTCTCTTTTCCTAATGACAAGCCATAATTTAGAATTAAGCATATGTAAACTTAATATGTATAAAACAAGGATAACTTTATCTGCTCTCATAAATTTGGTAGCACTTATCAGCAAAACTATCTGCGTCTGGAGCTTTTGGAGTGTAAAGGATTTAATTATTATTACTATTTTTTGTGTGGGTCAATTTTGGCATTTTGGATAATTTTTCTAGAGGTGTATTTATCTTCCTTCCTTCCTTCCTTCCTTCCTTCCTTCCTTCCTTCCTTCCTTCCTTCCTTCCTTCCTTCCTTCCTTCCTTCCTTCTTTTTTCCTTTCCTTTCCTTTCCTTTCCTTTTTTCCTTTCCTTTCCTTTCCTTTCCTTTCTAGAGGTATATTCATCTAATTCCATCCCTCCCTCCCTTCCTTCTTTCTTTCTTTCCTTTCTTTCACCAGGTCTTGCTCTGTCACCCAGTCTGGAGTGTAGTGGTGTGATCTTGGCTCACTACAACCTCCACCTCCCAGGTTCAATCGATCTTCCCAGTCAGCCTCCCAAGTAGTTGGGACTACAGGTGCACACCATCATGCCCAGCTAATTGTTTTTATATTTTTTGTAGAGATGGGGTCTTACTGTGTTGGCCAAGCTGGTCTGAAACTCATGGACTCAAGTGATCTACCTGCCTTGGTCTCCCAAAGCACTGGAATTACAAGTGTGAGCCACTGAGCCCTACCTACTCGAGGGTTTCTTCTCTTTTGTTTCCATTGTTGATTAGCATTAACTCAATATGACTCATGCATAGATTTATTTTTTTTACTATCAATTAAGGTTAGAATTTCTATGTTTTGTCCTAAAATGGTTAAATTCCTGAACCAACTCTGCTACCTCTGTCTGCTCTCTCCTCCTGCTCCCTCTTTGTTGATGTCCTCCTGAGTTTAGCTCTGGAATGTTATAAATAAATTTGTGGGTGTGCTGGGATGGGGTGTTACCGGTTACTTAAACAAAAATAAACTGTACTGAGTTATCCACTTACTCTCACTTCCTGTATCGTTTTGCTTCCTCTGGCATTATTTTTCTCTAGTGGTTTAATACTTCTTCCAAGAATGTTCCAACAACGCATTTGTTTGGTAAACTTTGAAAGGTCTTGGATACTAAGAAAATTTTTATTTCAGTGTCATTCAATTGATAGTTTATTTGTATAAAATTCTAGCTTCAGAGTTTCTTTTTTGCTTCCACACAACCACAGTATTACCCATTAGCATCTCATGTCTAATAATCCTATTGAAAGACCTTTAATAATATGGTCTTCATACTTTCGTGGTTCTGCTTGTCTTCACACAATGTGTTTCAGTTTTCTTTGTGTATCTGATGATCTGACGTTTCGTGACAATGTGATTAAATGTGATTTCATTTTTCATATCTCTCCCGCTTAGTGTTTTATGCACTTTAACTTTGAATCTTCCATCTTCCTTTAGTTCTAGAAAATGTCAGTTAATATTTCTTCAAATATTCCCTCCCTTCCTTTTATTTTGTCCTGCCTAAGAGGGCCTATTCTATTATTTGGACACTTCTCTTTTAATCTTCCAAGCCTCTCAAATTTAAAAAAATTTATTCTTATCTGTTTATTGTTTTCTGGGGCTTTGTGGGTGAGTTCCCTGATTGGACTAACGGGCTTCTTAGTTCATTTCTCAGCAGAACCCTTTCTGTCATCCAGCCCCTGTGTGGGGTTCTTTATTCAATCTTTTATTACCTCAACTCTCTAATTGGCTCTTTTTCTATTTTATGTTTCTAATATGTCTTATTTTCTCTTTGCCTATTATAATTTTTGTTATGTTTAATCTATTAATTTTTATTTCTCTGGAATGACTGTGCAGTTGTCATTCTTTTCTAAAACTTACAGTCTGCAGAATATTTCTACTTTTCCCTCTGATCTCACAGTGTCATGACTTGTAGGGAGTACCTGGGATGGCTGGGAGGAGGGGAAAAGCCCAGGTCCTAGCTTATGCTCTTTGCAGAGATATGGTGGGTAGAGGGTAGAGAAGGCTCTGGGACTGGCCTGCCTGTCTCTTCCTAAATCAGGCTGTAGTGCTGCCTTGATGTTTCTCTGCCACTGCCTATTCCAGGGTCCCTGCAGTTTTTACTGTCCCATGTATTTTGCAGGAGAGAGAAAGCAGTATAACTGGAGCATTCCTTGCAGTCTAACATGAGCATTCCTTTCTAACCTATCTTCTTCCCATAGTTGTCTTGCCATTACAAATGACTGTGTGCTGCTTGAGTGTGCATTCCTCTTACCTCCTCCAAAACCAACCTCCTAGCCACCTTCTGCTGCTTTAAGAGTTTCTGAAAGTTGTGTTTCTTTTTTTTTTCTCTATTTTTAGTGTATGCATCAGCACTGGGATTATTTGAAATGCATGTCAAATCTGTAACATCTCTAGGTTTGGCTTTAAGAGAGGAAGACAGGCCCTGATGCCAAGCTGCCATCTTATCTGACACTTGCAATTCTGCATTAGTTCTGTATCTTAAGAAGGAGCTCATGACTGGAAAGATGGGATCCAGGAATGGGTGTGGAGCGTGCCCCAGACAACCCCAGAATGTTTGAGGGGAAGGTCTCATATTTTCTATTTTGATGTCTCAGAAACTTCCATGAGCCGCTAGAGGCTTCTGTTCTCTTTTCTCTAATTTTCTTCACTGTCAACTCTGACCCTGTTGATTTCTATGGATATCTACATTGTCCTATCCAGAGTGACTCTAGAACTCCCCATGTGTGACAAATACATCACCTAAACAGTAGTAGGGTGTGCATAGGTCCTCTTTTGACACCAAATTTCTCTTTAGCTTCTCAATTAAGAGCATCAGATGTATGGCATTCAGGTCATGATCATTCTAAAACTTGTGTTCATTGAACGCCACCAGTACTTAACCTTCGATTCTTGCTAGATTTTTCTATATCATGAAAGAGAAACTAATGAATGCTAATGAAGCTAATGAATGAATTAATGTAGGAATGAGTAAGTGCATTAATAAAATGCTATTTTGCTTCCCAGATGATTATGTCATTATATGAATCATTGGTTATAACCTTAAAACCCAAGGAAAATTTCACTTTCATCCTGGAACATGCTCCTCCAAGATGGTCCATAAGTTGCCTGTGGAGCATCCGCAACCTTTTCCTGATGTTAAAATGTTTAGTTCATTTAATCATGAATTCAGTATTCAGCATTTGCTCAGTGAACATAAAATGATGGCAACTGTTTACGTTTTTGTTCGGGTCCTCCTCTACTTCTCAGAGTTCATCCAGAACCCCCATTTTCTGAGGTTGGCACATGATCCTCTTGGAGCGAGATGTTCAGTAAATACGGTCGAGTCCTCAAGCCACTGTGTGTTCCCAGGAGCCCTCCGTGTGCCAGAGCAAGAGTGGAGAGCTGGCCATGTCCTCTTCTCTGTTATTCTTTGCTTTAAGTGCACAAAAACAGTTCTGCTTCATCTGTTTCTTGCTGGGAGTTCAGAACAAACACAGCCATATATTCCCATTTAACATCTCTCAACCTCCTTATAATTCAGATAAATCTAAGTAAGAGTCACCGTGCTATACTCCATTCATCCATTTGTTCATTTCAGAAGCCACTTACTGAACCTTCTAGGTGTTAGCCATTGGGTCAGCTCTATAGGATACAATGATGATATAGTAGATAGTGTCAAAAAAAAGTAGACAAAGAAAAGAGGGAGGATTATAGAGAGTGAATGAGGGCTGCCCAGCCTGGGAAAGGAGAAATTTGTCTTGGATAGAGCTCTGTGTATCTATGGCGAGGAGGCCAGACCTGGAGTAGCCTTTCCACAGCGTTTCTTTAGGTGATAGATGGGTATGAGTGACAGAATTGAAATGAGACCCCAAGGAACACACATGGCACTCCAAAATATCAACAGTACTATAAATATATGTATGTGTTAACTAGAATTAAAGCATTAAAATTAATTAAAATTAAAACTTCTAGTGAACTATTTCAAAAATTCTAAAGGAAGGAGTGTGGTAATAATAGCCACCAAAGTATCTGCAAGTATCAAATGCTGTGTTTATATAAATGAGAGAGGGCATGGGTATTGACAAGATATGCACTGATAATAAATAGTTATCCATTGAGAGCTAGGAATTGAAAAAATAGTGTGAAACTTTCTTGAGAATCTCAAAAAAGCATTAATTCCTGAAGAATTGTTGAGGTGACATTTTTTTAAAAAGATAGTTTTGTTTAGCTGGGGACCTGTAAGTCTCAATGAAATATACAAGATAAATCATGATTATCACTAAGGAAAACATGAGTTCAGAGCCCTTCTTCCCTCTCTCCTTCCTTCCTTTCTTTTGTACATGATAGAATTAGTGAATTGGAGAATTCAGTCCACACTTTGGGAAGTATTTTTTTATAAATGTGTTAATTAAATAGTGGATAAAGGCATGTGTAGAACTAAGTAAACATGTTGTCGTGTGGACTTTTAACACTCTCGCCACACTGGTCATGTTCAGCGCTGGCCACGCTCTGACTGATAGCCATGTGGTATCTTTGTTGCTCCCTTTCCTCATCAGAATCCCATTACATTGCTGAATATATTTGTTGGACAAATGAAGTCCATTCTTTAATTGTATCATTCTTATAAAAAGCAGCCTAGTTCTAGAACAACATTCTAAAGATCACTAATGTAATAATTATGGCAATAATATAGTTGAATGAGAATTGATCCTGTGTAAAGTCATTTTCAGTGCTTCTTTTTATCCTTTTTTTTGTAGCCCTTCTCTTGCTGTATCTCTCCTGAGTCCCTCATTCTTCAAGAGCTATGATTGTGTTGTCTGCTCAATCTAGCATCTGCTCCAAACAATTTACAACATTGTCCTGAGACACTGAAACAACCAGCGCTGTCGAGGACTTCAGGGTTGCTGTTTATGAAGCAGCTCCAGCAACCCTGGGCCTTTCTCTCTTGCTTGCTTCCTCACGTCTCATCAAGACTTACCTGCGAGCCAGGCACAGTGGCTCACGCCTGTAATCCCAGTACTCTGGGAGACCGAGGCAGGTGGATCATGAGGTCAGGAGATTCAGATCATCCAGGCTAACATGGTGAAACCTCACCTCCACTAAAAATACAAAAAATTATCCGGGCGTGGTAGCACATGCCTGTAGTCCCAGTTACTTGGGAGGCTGAGGCAGGAGAATCGCTTGAACCTGGGAGGTGGAGGTTGCAGTGAGCCGAGATTGCACTACTGCACTCCAGCCTGAGCAATACAGCAAGACTCCGTCAAAAACCAACCAACCAACCAACCAACCAACCAACCAACCAACCAACCAACCTCACCTGCTACCTGTCTATGTCCTGATGGGCAAGCAAAGTGACTAAAGACGATCTCACAAATTAGTCCATAGTGGGGAGATGTTGACTGCATCTGTCACATTTCTTTCACAGTCAAAGTATACTTTATTTTTAAACAAAGTCCTTCTATGCTTTCAGTGGAGAAGGGGTGGGGATTTTAAGCAATTCCGAAGTTTACTGGGGGCACTCAGATCCCACCGCTTAGACTGCCATATGCTTACTGGAAGGATCACACTGAGGACCCTGAAGAGCTTGAGGAGGAATTGCATACCTTCTTTCATTGCTGTTCGCTGTGGATTGAAGTGTGTCTCCCAAAATCCATATGCTGAAGTACTAATCCCCAATGCGACTGTATTTGGAGATCAGGCCTTTAAGATGGTAAGTAAATTTAAATAAGGTCATAAGAGTGGAGTCTTAATCCAAAAGGACTGGTGTCCTTTTTTTTTTTTTTTTCTGTATAGACAAGGTTTTGCCATGTTGCCCAGGCTGGTGTCAAACTCCTGGGCCCAAGGGATCCATCCGCCTAGGCCTTCCAAAGTGCTAAGATGACAGGCATGAGCCACCCCACCTGACTTAGGATTGATGTCTTCATAAGAAGAAGAAAAGGACACCAGTAGTGTGCATGCACAGAAGAAAGCCATGTGATGACACAGTAAGAAGGTGGCTGACCACAATCAAAGGAGAGAGGGAAGAGAGACCTCCCCAGAATTCAGCCTTGCCCACACCTTGAGCTTGGACTTCCAGACTTCACAACTTATTAGAAAATAAATGTCTGTTGTTCAAGCTACCTGGTCTGTGGTACTCCATTATGGCAGCCTGAGAAGACTAATGCACTTGCCATTTTGAAAACAAACTCTCATGTAGGTTAAACATGTATTTTAAAAGTTTAGATCGTTAAATTAATTCAAATAATTAATTAATTTTAAGCTTTTACATTTATCTAGGGAAATTTGGGGGTTTAAGTTTCTCACAAAAAGCCCTTCAGAAAACTTGCTATCACAAACTGCTAAGAGTGATCTGGGCCTTGGGAATAATTGGCAATTATTGATTTATCATTAATTAGGTTCTTGAATCAACAGGCAATGACTTGGTGTTTTCTTTTTTGTGTAAGACTAGAGCTGACATTCACACTGTAGGCTGGGTCTCCCAGTTGCTTTGCTGTCTCACTTACTGCACATTGTCCCATCCTTCTGGAAGTGTGACAGCCCTCGCCATGTGGCACGGGCACAGCGGGCTAAACTGGCAGTTGCGCTTTGGAGCTCATGACTGATGTCTATTGAGAGTAAAGATGAGGAGATTTATTAGAAAACTGTCAAGATTTTGGAGTATATTGGTCACTTTTGGAAGCCTCGAAAGGTCTTGCCTGACTCTCCCTCCCCAGGGTCAGAAGCAGAGCCCTAGAGAAAAGCCAGCAAGGTGGGTGTTAATGGCAGAAGCCCTCACATCTGTGCCAGGCTCAGGTTCAGAGACCAAGACACAAAATGCTAGAGGCTTCTTATACCTTCCCTAGAAATTAAAGCCAAAATGTCTAGCAGCCCAATTCTCTTTCAAGGAAGCTGCTTCGCTGAATAACCTTGTATTAGTTCTCACACTGCTAATAAAGACATACCTGAGACTGGGTAATTTATGAAGGAAAGAGGTTTGATGGACTCACTGTTCTACATGGCTGGGGAGGCCTCACAATCATGGTGGAAGGTGAAAGGTATGTCTTACACGGTGGCAGGCAAGAGAGAGCCAAGCAAAAAAGGAAAGCCCTTAGAAAACCATCAGATCTCGTGGGACTTATTCACTCACATGAGAACAGTATGGGGGAACACCCCCCGCCCATGATTTAATTATCTCCCACCAGGTCCCTCTCACAATATATGGGAATTGAGGAAGCTACAATTCAAGATGAAATTTGGGTGGGGACACAACCAAACCATAACAAACCTTTACTAGGCCTGAGAAAAAGTGGCTTATATTTGCTGACTACCTCAGATGGGTCCTGATCACACAAGCTACCAACAACAGAGGATGGGCTGTCAAGCCTGAGCGAGCTTTGGAAGAGAAAAACGAAAAACCTCCTGAGTGCTGTTCTCACACATGGCCATGGGGGAAATATGCAAGGCACAGACTTCCGGGGCTGCCAGATGGGTTAACCAGGATGCTCGCCCGTACGCCTGGACGTACGGGCCTCCCAACCCTATTCCTGTCTTTGACATCAGATCAATGTGGGCAGAAATTAACAAATCTCCTTGCAAAACAGGACATACACATTTGAAATTAAAACATTAAATCATAAGTGAGTGTAATTTTATTGAAAGAATAGCACAATATGAGGGAATCTATTAATATGATTTGAAATATTAAAAAAAGGAAATCATATAATCCTCTCTTTGGTCCCTTAAATAATGCATCTGAAGAAATTCAGTATCCATTCATAATTAAAGCACTTTTCTAGGAATTTAAATATAAGGGGAATATTTCGTTTTTAATTTTTTTTTCTTGAGATACAGTCCTGCTTTCTCACCCAGGCTGTAGTGCAGTGGTGCCATTTCAGCTCACTGCAACCTCCGCCTCCTAGGTTCAAGCAATTCTCATGTCTCAGTCTCCCAAGTACCTGGAATTGCATAGATGCACCACCTAATTTTTAGTAGAGATGGAGTCTCACTGTGTTGCCCAGGCAGGTCTCAAACCCCAGAGCTCAGGTGATCCACCCACCTCAGCCTCCCAAAGTGCTAGGATTACAGGTGTGCGCCACTGCACACAACAGGGAGGAATATTAATCTTAAGTGTGCCTTGCTCACTTTCTACCAGAGAAACAGAACCAAAAGGATGCACGCACGCACACCCACCCACCCACCCCCCCACACACACAGAAAACCTTTGGATTATGTGATTGCTGGCATGGGCTGGCCATATCTGGTACATGTGAGCTAGGGAAGGGAAGGCTGGAAACTCTTGGGCAGGATTGCATCCTGCAATCCACAGGCAGAATTTTGTCTTCTTCAGGGAAACTTCAGTTTTGCCCATAAGATCTTTCAGTTTATTGGATGAGTCCTATTCCAGTTATCAACAATAACCTCTTTTACTTAACGTCAACTGACTGTAGATGTTGATCACATCTGCAAAACATCTTCTTAGCAACATGAAGGTTAGTATGTGTACGAATAGCTGGGTAGTATGGCCTAGCCTGTCATCAACATGTGAGGCACTTTGAGCTTTAAATAACAAAGGACTTTCAAAAGAGCTTTTTCTTTTGCTGATCCAAGAAGCCTAAAAAGGCTTGTTCTGCCTCTGCCTAAGAAAACAGCATTCAGAGCCTGAGTGATCTTGGAGGTGAGAGTAGGGACGAGAACGGGGCCAGAAAGCTGCAGTGGCTGTGGTCAATGATAGAGGTAGGAAAAAGGAGAAAATATGGCACCTGCCTTGGGAAGGTTTTGAGACGGCGATTTCAATATGGAGTTTGAAGAAGCTTTGCTATGTGATAAGTGAGGCACCATCTCTGCTCCAGCTTCACAAAAGTACCTTCCAGGCTGGGCACAGTGGCTCACACCTGTAATCCAAGCACTTTGGGAGGCCGGGGTGGGTGGATCACTTGAGGTCAGGAGCTTGAGACCAGACTGGTCAACATGGTGAAACCCCGTCTCTACTACAATTACAAAAGAATTTAGGCGGGCATGGTGGCATGCGCCTGCAATTCCAGCTTCTTGGGAGACTGAGGCAGGAGAATCGCTTGATTTGCTGGGAGACAAAGACTGATCGTTCCATTCCACTCCAGCCTGGGAGTCACGGTGAGATTCTGTTTCAACAGCAACAACAACAACAACAACAAAAAACAAAAACAAAATAAAAAACCAAAAACTTCAGTACACATCTCTCATAGTCTCCAGCACTCTTGGAGTGGGACTTCACTCTTCATTTACTGACACTCTGGTTTTATGTCACTATGGTAAGGCAAGATCAGGATAGTCCCAGGACAATTACATTAGAGTTGCACAAGTTTACAGGGATCAATGAATGAAGACCAGTATTGGAAACATACATGATTGCTATGTTTGGATTACTGTATTATAGTCAAGTTTAGGTGGCAGTAAATTGAGAGGATGCTGATACCAGGGTACACATAGTCTGGATCAAAGGCTAACAGCAAATAATAGATGCTTTTCCTTAAGGGATGATCCGATGAGTCTTGGTCACGTGACCTGAAGGTTCCAATTCAAACCTAATTATATTGTCTCCTTTAGCTCCTATAATTTTATTTTTACAATTCCCCAATAGTAGAACACAGAAGTATATATTGTCTCAGTTCTTAAAGCAAAACTTTCTTAAAGTTAATTTTGAAGCAAAATAGGACGATCCTTTTGTTCATCTTATTTTCAGAATGACATAAATTTGGATTTGTTAACTTTAAAATTGCCAAACCAGCTGGAGATGTGAGCTTATTTGTCATTTCCACGCAGCACTGAGAAGCAAAATACTAACGGTAGGGTCAGACTCCTCTGGGTCAGACTCCTCTGGCCGCCAGTCAATGTTAATTAGAGACTTTCAACAGCTGCAGGAAGTCAACAATTTAATAAGAAACATCACAAATACCTAATTTGCTCAGCATGACCACAACACTAAATTCCCACATCAACAGGGAGACAAATACTGATTCAAGCAATGTGAATCAAAGCAGATGCTAGCTGGCTTCCTCCTGTTAAACTGATTCAGAAATGTAGGACATAGTTGTAAGACAAGGTTACTCTTGGTTGCATATCAATTTAGTTAGGTGTTAAGAGGGAAATTTATAGCACTAAATGTCCACATCAGTAAGCGGGAAAGATCTGAAATCAACATCCTAACATCACAATCAAAAGAACTAGGAAACCAAGAGCAAACAAATCCAAAAGCTAGCAGAAGACAAGAAATAACTAAGATCAGAGCAGAACTGAAGGAGATAGAGACACAAAAAACCCTTCAAAAAATCAATGAATTCAGGAGTGTTTTTTTTTGAAAAAATTACAAAATAGATAGACCACTAACTCAACTAATAAAGAAGAAAACAAAGAAGAATCAAATAGATACGATAAAAAATAATAAAGGGGATATCACCACTGACCCCATAAAATACAGACTACCATCAGAGAATGCTGTAAACCTCTATGCAAATAAACTAGAAAATCTAAAATAAATGGATAAATTCCTGGACACACACACTTTCCCTAGACGAAACCATGAAGAAGTTGAATCCCTGAATAGACCAATAGCAAGTTCTGAAACTGAGGCAGTAATTAATAGCTCACCAACCAAAAAAAGCCCAGGACCAGACAGATTCACAGCTGAATTCAACCAGAGGTACAAAGAGGAGCTGGTACCATTCCTTCTGAAACTATTCCAAACAACTGAATTTGTTGCTTCCTAACTCATTTTATGAGGCCAGCATCATCCTGATACCAAAACCTGGCACAGACATGACAAAAAAAAAAAAAAAAAAAAAAAAGGAAACTTCAGGCCAATATCCCTGATGAACATTGATGGGAAAATCCTCAATAAAATACTGGCAAACCAAATCTAGTAGCACATCAAAAAGCTTATCCACCATGATCAAGTCAGTTTCATCCCTGGGATGCAAGGCTGGGTCAACATACGCAAATCAATAAACATAATCGATTACATAAACAGGACCAATGACAAAAACCACATGATTATCTCAATATATGCAGAAAAGGCCTTTGATAAAATTCAACATTCCCTCATGTTAAAAACTCTCAGTAAACTAGGTGTTGATGGAACATATATCAAAATAATAAGAGCTATTTATGACAAACCTATAGCCAATATCATACTGACTGGGCAAAAGCTGGAAGCATTCTCTTTGAAAACTGGCACAAGACAAGGATGCCCTCTCTCACTACTCCTATTCAACATAGTATTGGAAGTTCTGGCCCGCACAATCAGGCAAGAGAAAGAAATACAGGGTATTCGAATAGGAAGAGAGGAAGTAAAATTGTCTGTGTTTGCAGATGACTTGGTTCTATATTTAGAAAACCCTGTCATCTCAGCCCCAAAACTCTTTAACCTGATAAGCAACTTCAGCAAGGTCTCAGGATACAAAACCAAAGTGCAAAAATTATAAGCATTCCTACACACCAACAACAGACAAGCAAAGAGCCAAATCATGAATGAACTCCGATTGATAAATGCTATAAAGAGAGTAAAATACCCAGGAATACAGCTTACAAGAGACGTGAAGAACCTCTTCAATGAGAACTACAAAACACTACTCAAGGAAATGAGAAAGGACAGAAACAAATGGAAAAACATTCCATGCTCATGGATAGGAAGAATCAATAGTGTGAAAACGGCCATACTGCCCAAAGTAATTTATAGATTCAATGCTATTCCCATCAAGCTACCATTGACATTCTTCACAAAATTAGAAAAAAATACTTTAGATTTCATATGGAACCAAAAAAGATCCTGTATAGCCAAGACAATCCTAAGCAAAAAGAACAAAGCTGGAGGCATCACACTACCTGACTTAAAACTATGCTACAAGGCTACAGTAGTGAAAACAGCATGGTACTGGTACCAAAACAGAAATATGGACCAATGGAAGAGAACAGAGACCTCAGAAATAACAGCACACATCTAAACCATCTGATCTTCGACAAACCTGACAAAATCAACCAATGGGGAAAGGATTCCCTATTTAAAAAATGGTGCTGCGAAAACTGGCCAGTCATATGCAGAAAATTGAAACTGGACCCCTTCTTTACACCTTATACAAAAATTAACTCAAGATGGATTGAAGACTTAAATATAAAACCCCAAACCATGAAAACCCTAGAAGAAAACCTAGGCAATGCCATTCAGGATATAGGCATGGGCAAAGAATTCATGACTGAAACACCAAAAGCAATTGCAACAAAAGCCAAAATTGACAAATGGGATCTAATTAAACTAAAGAGCTTCTGCACAGCAAAAGAAACTATCAGAGTGAACAGACAACCTAGAGAATTGGAAAACATTTTTGCAATCTACCCATCTGACAAAGTCTAATATTCAGAATCTACAAGGAAATTTAAAAAATTTACAAGAAAAAAACAACCCCATCAAAAAGCGGGCAAAGGATATTAACAGATACTTCTCAAAAGAAAACATTTATGGGCCAACAAACATGAAAAAAAGCTCTTCATCACTGATCATTAGAGAAATGCAAATCAAAACCACAATGAGATACCATCTCATGCCAGTCAGAATAGAATTACTAAAAAGTCAAGAAACAATAGATGCTGGCAAGGCTATGGAGAAATAAGAATGCTTTTACAGTGTTGGTGGGAATGTAAATTTCTTCAATCATTGTGGAAGACAGTGTGGTGATTCTTCAAGGATCTAGAACTAGAAATACCATTTGACCCAGCCATCCCATTACTGGATATATACTCAAAGGAATATAAATCATTCTACTATAAAGACACATGAATTTGTATGTTTATTGAAGCACTATTTACAATAGCAAACACTTGGAACCAACCCAAATGCCCATCAATAATAGACTGGATAAAGAAAATGTGGTACATATACACCATGGAATACTATGCAGCCATCAAAAGAAACAAGATCATGTCCTTTACAGGGACATGGATGAAGCTGGAAGACATCATTCTCAGCAAACTAACACAGGAATAGAAACCCTAACACCACATGTTCTCACTCATAAGTGGGAGTTGAACAATGAGAACACCTTGACACAGGGAGGGGAACAACACACTCTGGGGCCTGTCTGGGGCTGGGGGAAATGGGGAGGAAGAGCATTAGGACAAATACCTAATGCATGTGGGGCTTAAAACCTAGATGACAAGTTGGTAGGTGCAGCAAACCACCATGGCACATGTATGCCTTTGTAACAAACCTGCACATTCTCCACATGTATCCCAGAACTTAAAGCAAAATAAAATAAAATTTTTTAAAAAGGACATCAACAACAGACATTGCTAAGGACAAAAATAAGTATGTGAATTTCTTGAATGGTAGAAATGGATTTTTTGGAATTCGATATAATTGTAAACAACAGATTCACTTCATAAAAAATATTCAAGTAGAAAGGGAATAATCAATCTTTTTCACTTTATAATTATTCAAGAATTGCTAGAAAGGTTCACATGCCTATCAAAGATGATGAAATAAAATATTATTTGCCTCTATATTGATTCCCTGATTGGGGAACATTGTGGGTTTTTTTTTTGAAACATTAGGCTATTTCTGTTTCATATTATGCATCTGAGTTCCTCACACATTACTTAGATCCAAGGAGGGAAAAACAAGTACAAATTTTTACAAGGACCTTTCCTCCACACATTAAAGGCATGCCTACAAGCTGTATCATGCCAACTCTGGAGATCTTTCTCATGATTGTATTAGATACCTAAAATGTCTACATTATCCTAGCTGTCTAGGAAATGTGTTATAAATGGCACATGTGTAATCTTAATTAATTTATTTGGAGGGGAGTGCAGTTAGAAAGGGAAAAAACTCCTTGATAAATTATGAAATTCCTCTTTAACTTTGTATCTTTTTTCTGTTTCTTTTTCACAGTTTGTTCTTGCCAGATGAATTAGTGAAGATTACACACACACAAATGCACACACACACACTTCTGTGTATATGTCCTGGTATATACACATGTAATATGTAATGTTACTTTTGTGAACCAAGTGTCAAATTTCACTCACTGGGTGCTCTTCACTTTTATGGGTCATATTCTGTTTTAGAGAGAAGGATTTATTAAGGAAGTGACTTTCGCTACAGCACACCTGTTGGCTGCCCATTCTCACATGGGCCTTTCTTTCTAATTGCTACTCCCTAAATAGCCTCATCTAATGTAATGCAGTATCCTGTGTACAACTGAAGCTCTCTGATCTCTCCTTGGCTCTGCTTACTAACTTCATTTCCTCAAACTGCTTTTCTCTCTGACTCTGGAGCCGTATCTGTGGACGACTCCAAGCTTTCACCTCCTTAGCTTAACTATCACAAGGGAAGTGGACTCCTGCTTCACTTCTTAATACTGGAGTGCTGAATCTAGGTATCCTCTCTTGGATCACAGGCTCACTGCTTTGAACCAACTGCTAGAGAGAGAGGGGTGAAGTTCATGACTGTCTCAGCTTGCCAGGATCAAATAGAATGCCACAGTTGTTATGGAGGATATGAAATTCCTTCTAGAAAAAGGGCATGGTTAAAGAATAAAGGGGAGGCTGGGTGCGGTGGCTCATGCCTGTAATCCCAGCACTTTCGGATGTTGAGGCAGGAGGATGGCTTGAGTCCAGGAGTTCAAGACCAGCCTGGGCAACACAGCAAGACCCAGTCTCTATCAAAAAAATAAAAGAATAAAGGGAAAAGAGATGCTAAGAAACTAAAAATAACAGCTGTCTACTTGTCTTACTTAAGTTTCAAATATCTTAAACTAAGCCATTGCAAACATTTTAAAATATGCATAACATAAAAGACAAAACAATAATACTGTTTTAGGAGGGAACCTAGAAATTTTTAACGGGTTTTAAATACTTAACTAAATAATAGATATTGATAGTTTAATACCTAGATTTATATTTTACCAAAAAATAAAGTTTTTCTATAAACCACTAACACAGTCTAAGACAAAAGCATTACAACCAAAAGAACTAATTTAACACTTGATCGTGCTAATGTGAACACATTATTCAAAAATAAATGAAAAGGCCAAATTCTTGATGAAGCTGACACAATACTTAAGTCATTTAAGGGTGGACAAAGATCAAAAGTTTAATTAGAAAAAAGAAAATACACGCAATTTATCCCTAGCGCCTCTAATGTCGAAAATAAGTTCCCCAATGATCAGGGTTCATTTATGTTCATGCTCTCAGGAAAACCAGCTATTAAAACTGTTCTTTGTCTAACTATATCATAGCATGGGTTATGCTTATTATGAACCTTAGACTGTTTCAATTCCAATCTACTTTTTAAATGTTAAGAGGAGATGCTACACTCCTGGGTTCCCCTAGCTCATTTCTCTCCCATCTGTATATCCCAATAGACACTATGTTTAAATCTGTGCCCATGTATTGCTGAAGTCCTTTAGGCATGAAGTATTCCAGTGCTGGGGAATTCCCTGTAAATTTGCATTCTGAGGGTAGAAGGTAGGGGTCCACACATAGCAGAGGGTATGAGCCATTGGGGATATCAGGGCCAGAGATGCTGGCAGGTAAAGATTGGCAACATGCCAGGTCAACATGCCCAGGTAGGAAGTGATGTTGCTTGGGCTACCTTTTCAGAGCAGTCAAGACTGGAATATCCCCAACAAACCAAACAATCCTTGAAAAATGAGATCAGAATAAGCTAAAGGAAAAAGAATCAGGCTAGGGAAAGAAGAATGAATGGCAAAGCTTAATGACTTCAATGGTAAGAATTTATCAGTAAGAAGCAGAAACAAACCGCTCATGTGGAGAGCAGATGTTGTGGACTTGATTTAAGTAGGACCAAGTGAGGGCAAAAGCTTGCAGGAAGACATATTCAGGACCAGTCTATTAGAAATGCAGTTTTAGTCCCAATACATCCCTTCACTTGTCTTGCCTTTTTCTCTGTATTATTCCCCAGCCACGTTGCATGAACATTAGTGGTTCAAACAAGGGATATTGTGAACGGTCGACCCACTGAAAAAAAATTGTCCTGTTATTTGCCCTGCCCCCTGTCCCGCAAGTGTTAAGCTGAGGGTGGAGTACCATTCCAGGCCAAGTTTCCTTTTCAAATGTGCCCTTGTTAGCCTTTTTTTTTTTTTTTTTCCAGGAACTCTTCAGTTTCTGGTTCACCATGCTCACTATACAGTTGTTTTTCCATAATCTCTGAAGATTAGAGTAGGAGGAAAGGACACATTTATCTTGAGACCTAAATCTTTCATTTAAGTTGAGATAGCAAATAACAAGGGAATACAGCATCAGCCTCTTCTTTCTCTTCTCCCCTCTCCACACTCACAAGAGTCACTGCCAACTGAAGTAGCTTCTCTGCAGGAATTCTCTTGCTTTCCGCTCCAGGCTCATTGTGGACAACTCCATACTTTGCTACTGCACATGACTTAGAATTCTACCTTGTTATAGTATGCTTCCTTATTACAAGCTTCAGAGGGGATGTACATTGGTTAGGGGCAGATCACATATTTCTTACTTTCCTTCTCTTTATTTCCCCAAAGATTCCTCATAAAGACTTTACTGAACAGTAGGGGGTAACCAAGGAAAGAAAGGCCCCATTCTCCTGTTTAAGCAAACTCCTGAGCATGCATGGGAAAGATTCTTCAAGTCATCCCAGGATAGGGTGGTGAAAAATGGATTTACTCTATGCCCAAGTCTCAAACACAAGCAAAAGATAAAATGCATTTAATTGCTTTAAATTTAAAATTTGAAAGCTAATTTATATAAGAATCCAAGTGATTTAGTTTTCTTTCAGCGCTTATCAAAGATGTTTAATAGTTCAAATCTGAGCTTTTTTATGTATAAAAAGCAAAAAATAAGTTATACCAAGTTCTTAACCACATGACTACTGAGTTTCCCAGTTGAAATAAGTTAAAAGCAAATACGATTGTGAAGATTTTCTTTCATTTGTTTCTAATATTTAATCCAAAGTTGATGAAACGTTAGATTTCCCTCTTGACCTTGACCTTAGCTCTACTTGGCAAAGAATTCAAATTGTGGAGTATTTCTTGCTGAGGAAAGCGTTCAATGTTTGACTCAAAAATGTACAGGCACTGCAACATTTGGACTTAAGGGAGAAAAGCTCCAGGATACAGCTTGAATAGAAACATGGAGTCCAATCACATTTTTGGTGTTCTGGAGAATCTCAACTCTGTATCACTGTTGTCATTAGAGATGCTCAGGACTAGAAGAACAAGGTGGCCATCAACCTTGTCAACATACAGGAAGTTATTTGAAATATTTGTAAGCAACCAATAAAATGGTTTACAAATACAACAAAGTGGATAAAACCCATTATTTCCTGAGGTCCTTGCTCATGATGTTGGGAACTCTCAATTAACCTAAGGAATTGGTCAGCAGCATATGATTTTTTAAATTCTTCTTTCTATCATTAAAAAAATAAGAGTATTAAACTAGAAAAGTTTCTGAGGTGAGAATCCTATGGCAAGTGGCTTTGTTTTGGTTCAGGGTATGTTTTTGGGTAAGAAAGAAAACCTTTTATGCAGTCTGAATATTTAAATATTTAAATTTAAGATTGATAATAATGGATGCATACCAAGAAGAGTATAGAGATCCTGGAGTAGTGACCAAAACAAACAAACAAATAAAAAAAAAACCACACAGCAAAGAATAGAACAAGAAACTCCTATGATAAATTTGATTCTGTTCGTCATCGAGCAATTTTTCTCTTCTCCTATACACTTCCACAGCTGTTCATCTTCCAGATGTTCTCTCTTGTGAAACTTTGTCTTTTAAGGGGTTCATGTTCCTTCAAGATAAATCGTTATTTTCCATTCCCCGAAGTATTACTTGCTTAAAACAAGCCATTCTTCTAAGCCTCATTTAAACTTTCCTAAATTTAGCACAACTCTTTTGGACACTAAACTGAACAATTTATAAACTTGAAGTCTTGGTGGAAGGCAAAAACTGGCTGTCACTGTGGCAGCCAAATGGACCAATCTCCCTTCTTGCCTTCTCCTGTTAACCTGGGGGCAGGCAGATTATTCAAGCCCAACTAGTAAGATGCTCCTGCTCAAGTCTTTGGAAGCAGAGGAGGGGAGGTAAAGATTAAAGATGGTAGAGATTATTCACAGTAGCAAAGACATGGAGTCAACCCAAATGCCCATCAATGATAGACTGGATAAAGAAAATGTGGCACGTATACACCATGGAATACTACGCAGCCATCAAAAGAAACAAGATCATGTCCTTTGCAGGGACATGGATGGAGCTAGAAGCCAGTATCCTCAGCAAACTAACGCAGGAACAGAAAACTAAACACCACATGTTCTCACTTATAAGTGGGAACTGAACAATGAGAACACATGTACACAGGGTGGGGAACAATACACACTCAGGCCTGTCAGGGAGTGGGATAGGAGGAGGAAGAGCATTGGGAAAAGTAGCTAATGAATACTGGGCTTAATATCTAGGTGATGGGTTGATAGGTACAGCAAACCACCATGGCACATATCTACCTATGTAACAAACATGAACGTCCTGCACATGCATCCTGGAATGTAAAATTAAGAAAACAAAAGATGGTAGAGATACCATTTCATGGTGTCCATACTAAGAGCTCAGCAGCAATGACAGCTTCGAGAATTCAGTGGCCGCATTCAGTGCTGTTGGCGTTGATAATCCTGTGGTAGTTGTCTGGCACTCTGACCTTGAAACAGATTGTCTCTGCAGTGTGACATTGGTTGTATTTCCCAACTATCTAGCTTCTTCTAGTTCTTGACCACATTTTGAGGCTAAGTCTATAGCTTTCCCAACATTCCTGTGAACTCTCTATTTCTTTACAATAACGCCTTAAACAGCTGGCAGATTTGACTCCTATTATTTCAACCAAGATTGTTACACTATCTGCAAAGTAATTCTTCGAGGCTTTGGCTTATGAGTGGGACCTTTCTTGTGTTTCTGGTTTTGGCACCAAGGCATATATGTATGTATTCATGGGTCATTATGTTGAATAGTTGGCTTCTCTTCACAGAAAGTTGGCAGAGAGAAAAGGAGATTAGACGTGTCAGTGTACTTTACTTTCTTAATTCAGATTCTTTTTCTATAAACTGCCCTATGTAGATTAAGGGAATCAGGAAGGCAGAGGGTTATGTGTGCCCACTGACCCTTGTTGGAGCCTGTCTCCAATGAGGAACTCTTCTGATTTAGACATTCTTGTGCTTTTCTTTTCCCAATGGGTATATTTGCATACCATAAGCTGTTCCAAATTCCTGAGATCCTGGTGAGAACCACATGTTGCCTTGTTCTGTGTGTCTTCACTGGGTGTATTTTTTACGGTGCATGCCCATCACTACCCAACCCTTAGCTCCTGTTGCTCAGACAGTCATGATTTGTAATAAGCAACTCTGTTTCTCAATCCCAATTGCCTCAAAGCAACACGAAAAACAAGGTTGAGTTGGAGCCAAGGGAGAAAGAAAACCTGCAGTATTGGGTCATGCGATAGGGCAAAACAGGCACGCAGATTATCGCTGACTTCTTAAGGGCTTCTTCTTCAGATGCTAGGCTGCTGCTTCTTCTCCCCAGCATCTTTTTGACTGGGAAGTCAGACAACAGTTTTGGTGGAGATTACACTCTGGACACTGCCCTTATAAGACTTCTTCCTTCTCCTGCACGAGCTATGTTTGAGTTGAGGAATGCCTTCACAGAACGGGCAGGTTCTCAAATAGCTCACATTTTGCCAGGCTCTCATGGGTATCTCCTGTGCATTCATAGGTTTGTAGATAGTCAGGTATGTATGGAGAGTTAAGTTTCTCAGATTTTCTATGCTTGTGGACTTCCATGGTTCCTCCATTAAATTTCTTGCTGGTCTGCTTACTGCTCCGAATTGCATTCCATGCCTCCAGTTGTAGAGCTGTGGGTCTTTGCTGTCAGCTTCAATCTGGCATCGCCATCTCTCCCCACCTGTAATGATGCAGGTTCTGAAGCCTCAGTGTGCTGGAAAGGACGAGAACAGCTCCAGGAAAGAAGGCCACATACTCACCACTACTATACCAGATGCAGCAGCACCATTTCAAGAGGAAAATCTTCGCTATTTCTTGTCTCTCATTTGTTTTTGTTAGTCATTGTTTTCAGTACCTCAAAATAATTGTTTTAAATAATTTAGTCCAGTTTTGTGCTTGTTTTCTAGGCACAGGAATTATCTGACCTCATGCTGCCTTTACTGGAAATAGTCTTATAATTGTTCTGGGAAAGAAGACAAATGAATTTTTATGGGACTTTCAGTTCTCATATATGAGTGTTTATTATATTTCTCACAGAAAAAATAAAGTTGCTCTTGATAGAATGCCACCACTATGGAGTTATTTTCTGACCTACCTACAGGGGCTATTTTTAAAATTTTCCTTTTCGTTTTGTGGGGAATGTTCCAGACTGATACAGCTGTCTCTCTCTAGAGGTCTTTTGCAGCTGCAGTATTTTCAAGGGTTCATTTGTTGTTAAATCTGGCTGTCCAGAGTAGGTTAATCCCTTTGAGATACAGCTGCAGCGATTTTTAATGGCAGAAAACGCCACTATTTTCTTTTAAAATCATTTGTACAAATGGAGTATCATTTTACATGTTCCTATTTTTTTCTCCATCCTTTTCCTCCTCTCATTATGTGTTTTCTCGGTATTGTTGCTGTTTTAGGTTTTTTTTTTTGTCATTTTACCCTTGTCCCAATAGTTTGGTTGTATATTTTTTTAAATAAGGTATTTGAACTCCTTTTTATCAATATGAGAGGGTATGAATAAAAAAATGAGAACACTATATTTAATAATTCAATCATTTTCTTTTGAAATTCTTCCATGTTTACATTAAGAGGCACATTCATTACATGGGGCAACTAAGAACTGTGGAGTAACCCACAATCTGCTTTCTGCATCTGATACAAAAATCTCAAGAGAGTAACAGAGAAGGAGCAAATAAACGTCTCAACCTGTGTTTCTCAGTCTTTTAAAATCTGAGATCCCTTTAAATGAGAAAACATACTCTCATTGTGCTATTGATGTTATGTGAAATGTGCAACAAAATATAACAACCTCAGTTAATTTGAGAATATCTTAATCTATAAGTTTAACAGTTTAACTTTTTTTTTTTTTTTTTTTTTTTAGACAGCGTCTTACTTTGTTGTGCAGGCTGGAGTGCAATGGTGCAATCTCGGCTCCCTGTAGCCTCAAACTCCTGGGCTCAATCTGTTCTCCCACCTCAGCCTCCTCAGTAGCTGGGACCACAGGCACGCATCACCATGCCCGGCTAATTTTTCCTATTTTTTGTAGAGATGTGGTTTTGCCATGTTGCCCAGGCTCATCTCAAACTGCTGAGTTCAAGTCATCTGCCCAGTTTGGCCTCCCAAAGTGCTGGGATTGCAAGCATGAGCCACTGTGCCTGGCCCAGCTTAATATCTTTGAACCTCAATGGAGGAGGAGGTTAAAGTTCTACTATTGCCTCTTGGAACATGGCTCTACTTGTATTTTAATTCACAAATGTAATTAGATGTTCTGCAAAGGAAATGTAGCTAATTTGATTTAAGGCATCAAAGTTTCAAATGCAACGTGAATGCATTGGGAGGGGCTGAGAACCCAGATCCTTACCTGCTCAAGTGACCTGTTAGATTACTACTAACTCTAGACTGGGCGTGGCGGCTCATGCCTGTAGTCTCAGCACTTTGTGAGGCTGAGGCGGGTGAATCACCTGAGGTCAGGAGTTAGAGACCAGTCTGGCCAACATGGTGAAACCTCGTCTCTACTAAAAATACAAAATTAGCTAAAATTAGCCAGACAGGCCGGGCGCGGTGGCTCAAGCCTGTAATCCCAGCACTTTGGGAGGCCGAGACGGGTAGATCACGAGGTCAGGAGATCGAGACCATCCTGGCGAACACCGTGAAACCCCGTCTCTACTAAAAAATACAAAAAACTAGCCGGGCGAGGTGGCGGGCGCCTGTAGTCCCAGCTACTCGGGAGGCTGAGGCAGGAGAATGGCGTAAACCTAGGAGGCGGAGCTTGCAGTGAGCTGAGATCCGGCCACTGCACTCCAGCCCGGGCTACAGAGCGAGACTCCGTCTCAAAAAAAAAAAAAAAAAAAAAAAAAAAAAAATTAGCCAGACATGGTGGCTTGTGCCTGTAATCCCAGCTAATTGGGAGGCTGAGGCAGGAGAATCACTTGAACCTGGGAGGCAGAGGTTGCAGTGAGCTGAGATTGCGCCCTTTAACTCCAGCCTGGGCAAAAAGAGTGAAACTCCGTCTTGAAAAAACAAAAAACAAGCAACAACAACAAAAGCAACCAAAAAAACCGAAAGATTACTACCAACTCTGTACTTACCAATACTCTATACTCTATCCCTACTTACTATTATTGCCATCAAAAAGTAAGGAAACGATTTCAGACTAAGTGCTTACCAATTCCTTGTCCTGGAACCTTTGGAGTATACACTTAAGCAGTGTGGCTTAATAAAAACACAAACAAAAACAGTATATTTTTTGAAGTCTGGGTCATCAGAAATAACTTGCATAGTGGTTTTGAGTGGAGAAGAAATAATGCTATTGTAGTTTTACCTTAAATTGGAATATTTATGTTAATTGCATCATTAGCTCATCGTCAGTAGTATTAGAGGTTCCAATAGCTTAATAGGCCTTTCCTGCTTCTTTAAATTCAAACTTCTCAAACTTTGGTTCTTCTAGAGAGCTCTGGCAAGTTTTTATTGTGACTCAAAATGGCAGCCAACCAGCTCCCTTCTTCTCCAGCCTGGGATCCCTTAGCCCCATCCTGTCATCCCAGGGCTCATTTTCTTCCTTTCTGGATTCTTTGCCAACACTCTTTTTCTGCCCTGCTGGGATTTCTTAAAGGAGCCAGGCTTTTCACCTTTCTGAACTGCAGAATCCCTATTCCCTGAGACACAACAATATTGAGATTAGACCAGATAATAACCCAAATAATAATCTTACAGGGTGCAAGATTGGATTCAGGAACAACAGGGTGGAGGCTAATGCAGAAATCTGGATGCCAGGTGATGGCAATTTGGACTAGGGTGGTAGCAGCAGATAAAAAGAAGTGAATAGATTTGGGATACCTCTTGAAAGCAAAGTCAACAGTACCATTGGATCACCCAAGGGGACTGAGGGAGGGAGAAATAAAGAATAGTTCCTAGCTTGGCAACTAGGGTGTTTCTATTTACTGAGGTGGAGAAGGCAAAGAGAAATGTTAAGAGTTCTATTTTTGATGCATTTTCTTTGAGATGCCAACTAGATATTCAACAGGAAAAAACACCCAAGTGGTTGGATGTATGAGTGAGGCTCAAAAGAAGGGTCTGTCTGCTATTTGAAAGTTTTGCTTTATTTAAGAGATTGGATTTCAACAATTCTGCCACCCCTCTTCCTGTGTGCTTTCCTGTATTGCAGAGACCTGGAATTTAAGGTGCTACAAAGCCTCCTCTTCTTAGTTTCAGAACCACCACAACCATTCCAGGGAGTCAGGTTTCAAATCAAAGCCAAAATAATCAGAACTTCTAGAGTTTGCTATGTTTTACCCTCAGTAGTTCTCTGACTGGTGGTAGCAAAACAACCTCAGCCAAGTTAGAACTTGGATACATGCAGCCGGGCACAGCGGCTCACGCCTGTAATCCCAGCACTTTGGAAGACCAAGGTTGGTGGATCACCTGAGGTCAGGAGTTTGAGACCAGTTTGAACAACATGGTGAAACTCCATCTCTACTAAAAATACAAAAATTAGCTGGGCATGGTGGTGCACGCCTGTTGTCCCAGCTACTCGGGAGGCTGAGGCAGGTGAATTGCTTGAACCCAGGAGGCAGAGGTCGCAGTGAGCCAAGATCATGCCACTGTAGTCCAGCCTGGGTGACCGACTGAGACTCCATCGGTGGGGGGGGGGGGGAAGGACTTGGATACACGCTACCTCTCAATCCCAGCACCAAGACTTCAATCACTCAGGCTCCCAAAGGCTAAACTCTCAACTCCAGAACTTCTATTTAGTTTATGGGTAGACCTTGTTTTATTATGCTTCCCAGATACTGTTTTATACAAATTGAAGGTTTATGGCAACTCTGTGAAGAGCAAGTCTATCAACACCATTTTTCCAATTGCATAGGCTCACTTCATGTCTCTGTCTCACATTTTGGTAATTCTAGCAATATTTTAAACTTTTAAATTATTGTTGTATCTGTTATGATGACCTGTGAACAGTGATCTTCGGTGTTACTATTGCAATTGTTTTGGGCCACTACAGACCATACCCATGTAAGACAGCAAACTTAATGATTAAATTTGTGTATTCTGACTGCTCCACTGACAGGCTGTTTCCCTATCTCTCTCCCTCTCCTTGCACCTCCCCATTCCCTGAGACACAATGATATTGAGATTAGGCCAGATAATAACCCTACATGGCGTCTAAGTGTTTAAGTTAGTGGAAAAGTCACATGTTTCTCGCTTTAATCATAACATTAGTGAAGAAGGCATGTTGAAAGCTGAGATAGGTTGAAAGCTATGCCTCTTGTACCAAACAGTTAGCAAATTTGTGAATGCAAAGGAAAAGTTCTTGAAGGAAATTGAAAGTGCTACTCCACTGAACATATGAATAAGTAAGCAAAACAGCCTTATTACCAATATGGAGAAAGTTTTAGGGGTCTGGATAGAAGAACAAACCAGCCACAACATTCTCTGAAACCAAAGCCTAATCCAGAGCAAGGCCCTAATTCTCTGCAATTTTGTGAAGGCTGAGACAGGTGAGGAAGCTGCAGAAGTAAAATTGGAAGCTAGGAGAGGTTGGTTCATGAGGTTTAAGGAAAGAAGCCATCTCCATAACATAAATAAGTGCAAGGTGAAGCAGCAAGTGCTGAAATAAGAGCTGCAGCAAGTTATCTAGAAGATCTAGCTAAGATAATTGATGAAGATAGCTACACTAAGCAATAGATTTTCAATGTAGATGAAATAGGCTTCTACTGGAAGAAGCTACCATCTAGGACTTTCCCCATAGCTAGAGAAGAAAAGCTACTACCTGGCTTCAAAGTTTCAAAGGACAGGCTGACTCTCTTGTTAGGTGATAATGTCGCTGGTAGCTTAAGTTGAAGCCAGTGCTCAATTACCATTCAAAAAAATCCTCAGGCCCTCAAGAATCATGCTAAATTTACTCTTCCTATGCTTCATAAATGGAACATCAAAGCCTGGATGGGAGAACATCTGTTGACGGCATGGTTCACTGAATATTTTAAGCCCACTGTTGAGATCTACTACTCAGAATAAAAAGATTCTTTTCAAAATACCATTGCTCATTGGCAATGCACTTAGTCAGTCAAGAGCCCTGTTTGAGATATACAAAGAGATGAACGTTGTTTCCATGCCTGCTAACACAACATCTATTCTGCAGCCCATGGATCAAGAAGAATTTCAGTTTTTATGTCTTATTAGTTAAGAAAGACATTTCATAATGCTATAGCTGCCATAGATAATTTTTCTTCTGAAGGAGCTTGGCAAAGTAAATGAAAACCTTCTGGAAAGGATCCATCATTCTAGATTAATTACATTTACTAATTACATTCATAATATTTGTGATTCGTGGGAGGAGGTCAAAATATCAACATTATCAGGAGCTTAGAAGAAGTTGATTCCAACTGTCATGGATGACTTCGAGGGGGTCCAAGACTTTGGTGGAGGAAGTTACTGCAGATGTGATGAAAATAGCAAGAGAACTAGAACTAGAAGTGAAGCCTGAAGATGTGACTGAATTGCTGCAATCTCATGATAAAACTTGAATGGACAAGGAGTTGCTTCTTATAGATGACGAAGAAGTGGTTTCTTGAAGTGGAATTTACTCCCGATGAGGATACTGTGAATGTAGTTGAAGTGACACAAAGATTTAGAATATTACATAAATGTAATTGATAAAACAACAGCAGGGTTGGAGATGATTGAGTCCAATTTTGAAAGAAGTTCTACTGTGGGTAAAATGATATCAAGCAGTATTGTATGAGACAGAGAAATCTCTGTCAAAGGAAGAGTCAATTGATGCAGCAAATTTCGTTGTTGTCTTATTTTAAGAAACTGCAACAGCTACCCCAATCTTCAGCAATCATCACCCTGATCAGTCATAGCCATAAATATTGAGGCAAGACCTTCTACCAGCAAAAAGATTATGATTTGCTAAAGGATCAGATGATTATTAGCATTTTCTGTTTAGCAATAAAGTACTTTTTCATTAGGATATGTGCATTTTTTGCACATAATGCTATTGCACACTCAATAAACTAGAGTGTGAACATAACTTTCACATGCACTGGGAAACCAAAGAAATTGTGTGACTTGCTTTATTTTAATATTAACTTTATTGCAGTGGTCTGGGATGAAACCTACAATGTCTTCGAGGTCTGCCTGTAGGTCTCATCTATAGTTTTCTTAGTTGGGAGGAGAAGGATCAGGACTCAAATTTTAAAATATCAAAAAAAGAGTAAGGACATTCTGGAATTTATAAAAAGAACATTAAGCCTTTCATCTTTCTTTTTTTTTTTTTTTTTTTTTTTTTTTTGAGACGGAGTCTCGCTCTGCCGCCCAGGCTGGAGTGCAGTGGCCGGATCTCAGCTCACTGCAAGCTCCGCCTCCCGGGTTCACGCCATTCTCCTGCCTCAGCCTCCCGAGTAGTTGGGACTACAGGCGCCCGCCACTGCGCCCGGCTAGTTTTTTGTATTTTTTAGTAGAGACGGGGTTTCACCGTGTTAGCCAGGATGGTCTCGATCTCCTGACCTCGTGATCCGCCCGTCTCGGCCTCCCAAAGTGCTGGGATTACAGGCTTGAGCCACCGCGCCCGGCCCTTCATCTTTCAAAATATTGCTATTTGCCCTCTACTGTGTGGTGGTGATGGTTTACTTTCTTCCCTCACTCCTTTCACAGCTGGAAATGGTCTTCTTATTGAAGAAGAAAAATGATGTATCTTGAGGCACTCAGTTCCCACCATTTAAAGACATTGCGTATCACCCCTGTTCTCTTTAGCATCTCTTTTTCAACGTATTTCTTGTCCTCTCTGAGATCTTAGACGATTGTACATATTTTTTTAATTGCAAGAAAAATCCTCCCTTATAGTTTTAATTCAATGAAGTCTTTAAAAGACTTTGTTGAAATTTGCATAGGCCTAGAGAGAAGGAGAGATAAGAAACATGAAAACAGAAAAGCAATTTAAAGTACAGAAACTGGAATAAGCAGGAGCCCAGGACAGAGAGACATAAACCATGTTTCCTTGACCCTAGTTTACCTGGTTGAAAAGTGAAGAGTTGGCTGGATGTGGTAGCTCATGCTTGTAATCTTAGAAGTTTGGAAGGTCAAGGTGGGTGGATCACCTGAGGTCAGGAGTTCGAGACCAGCCTGACCAACGTGGAGAAACCCTGTCTCTACTAAAAATGCAAAAAAATTAGCTGGGCCTAGTGGCGCATGCCTATAATCCCAGCTACTCAGGAAGCTGAGGCAGGAGAATCACTTGAATCCTTGAATCTGGGAGGCGGAGGTTGCGGTAAACCAAGATTGCACCATTGCACTCCAGCCTGGGCTACAAGAGCAAAACTCCATCTAAAAAAAAAAAAAAAAAAAGTGAAGAATTGGTTCATTAGGCATCAGAATTGTTTCTACCATGCCAATAAATTAATTTTAATTGCACGTATCTTTCAAATACAATTTGGTATAGTATCTACACAACCAGAGTAAAAAGAAAACAAAGAGAAGTTAAACTAATTTTATAGAATATGAGAAGAAAAAGAAGGGTGGCATAAGATTGGCCATAAGAAGCAAAAGGAATTACCTTTCATGCAGCAATATGTTTACTGCCTTTTGTGGCCTATAAATATAACTAGTTGTGGCATACTGGGGGTAATATAACGCTTTCAGTTCCAGGTTTGCTCACTGGCCTCTGAAATGAAATCTGCCAGCCAGTCATCAACTTTTTACGGTTCACCATGCTCTGTGTCGTTCTAGGTTTGTAATAGTGGATTTCCTTTGCAGATATATCAGGTGACATCAGCACCAGACCTTGGGCTCACATAAAGCCACATGAAAAGTTGGGCAGGCTTTTCCTTGCAAAAGAGCAGGTACAAAACATCAGCTCATTTGACACAGTTGTTAGTCTCATTTTTCCAAAAATGTGTTTGTCTGTGGTATCAATGCTGGTTGGATCCATAGGCTAAATAAAAATCCTTTTTGGTGCTGAAACTCTGCCTGCCCTGGGATATCTCTCCCACTGACCTCCCAAATACCTTCAGATAACAAAGATTGAGCTAGTTTATACTGTTTCTTTGGATGACAGCATGAATTCTTCTATTGAAATAAATTTGTTTAGCGCATTATTTGCAGATATCTCAGTTGGCCGTTGGGAAATGAAGTAAAAAAAAGAAGAAGAAAAAACAGGTGCATTTTGATGTGTCACTGAAGAATTGAGGGAATAGGAGCAGGAAGGGAACCATCCAGGATGTGAGAGAACTTGGAGTTCTGGGAACAGCCAGGGAGCTGCTTGGTGCTGGTATTGCTTTTGTCATTCTTGGTTGCTATGGTCACCCTCTGAAGTGGGTACTGATATCTCCATTTTCTGGGTGATGAAACAAAGTCTGTGTAGATGATAAATGGCAGATCCCAGATTAAATTTAGGTCAAGATCTTAATCACTGTGCCATTCAGCAGCATTTACTGCAAGAAGAAAGTGAATTTTAATCATCCATTGTTTCCCAGAAGAAAGGGTGTGAGCAAAACTGGCAGAGAAAACTCAATCATCTCCCTGACTCAGAAAATCTTGCTTAATTATATTTCACACATGTAGATAATTATGTATCTTGTACTTTTAGAGGATTATTCTAAGAAGTGTTTCTGCTTTCCACCACTTTTTACTGCCTTAATCGTGATGTGGTGTTTTCTTTGTTTATATTTTGGTAGAAGATTGATTAAACCAGCAAACTAGCTTTAATTGTGTACTTATAAATATTCTTTAATCTTCCCAAGTGTTTACATTTTCTCTTCCTAATTTGATTATAAGCATTTCACAAAGCAGAACTACACATCCAATTCATACTGAGTTCCCCAAAAAGTGTTTAATAAATGCTTGGAAGCAAAATGGGCTAATGGAAACTTCATGAACTTCAGGCTTGAGAGAGAACCCACTTGGTTCTGTCTCTTAGAGAATGTCTATGGCAATGACCTAATTTTACTATTATTGATCCTAAATAACCTCAAGATACATTAGAAACTGTGGTCTTATTTTTAAAAAGAATAGTCTGAATGCAAATTTCAAAATTTGACAGATTCAAATACACACCAGTGTTAAATGCTAGTTTAACACACCACACACACATACACACACACACAATTATGGTATTTTAAGATTCACTGTCTGTACGATCTTCATACTACTCAAGATAGTGGTATTAGAATTAAACCAGTAAAAGTTTAGCTCTTTGGAAATAGGTATACATCTTATCAGTACATAAGAAGGATTTATGACTCTGGGATAACATATTCAAAGTGCTGAAAGAAAGAAAAGAAACTGTGAATCAGATATTTGATATCCATCCTACCTACTATTCAAATGTGAAAGTGGAAAAAAATACATTTTCAGATAAATGGAAACTGAAATTATAATTTATTGCCAATAGACCTGCCATAAAACAAAAGAAAAACTTAAAGGACGTTATTTCATCTGAAGGTAAATGAGACTAGATGGCATTTCAGATCTTTAGGAAGAAACAAAGAACACCAGGCTTTGTAAAAATATAAGCAGATAAAATAAATGATGCATATATTTTCTTTGTTTTCTTAATTTTGTTGATATAATATGGTTTTTTAAAGCAAAACATATAACATTATTTTGATGGTTTTTTATAATGTACATAGTTGAGATATACAACAAAATGTGGTGCAAGGAAGGGAATAAATTGAAATATACTATTGCAGAAGTTCTTTATTATGCAAGAAGAAAGTCAGTATCAACTCTGTATAGATTACCATAAGTTTAATATGTGTTGTAATTCCCAGAGCAACCACTAAAATGTATGCAAAGAGAAGCTGCTAGAAAGCCAATAGAAAAATTAAAATTGAATGCTAGTAAAAGGCAAGATAGGAAAAAAACAAGGCAATAGTAATAACTACAATATCTGAAAAAAGAAAAGAGACACAAATATTAAATGATATGATCCTATCAATAACTACATTAAATGTAAATGAACGTAACATTCCGATCAGAAGATAAAGCCTCATACTTGATATGAAAGCAAGAACCAAGTATATGCTGTGTACAAGAGATATATTTGAACCACAAAGACACAAATAGACTGAAGGTAAACATATGGAAAAAGATATACCATGAACAAGATAGCCAGGAGAAAGCTGCAGTAACTATGTTAATATTAAAAAGAGACTTGAAGATAAGGAGGGACACTACAAATGATAGAAGGGTCTATGCATTAGGAAGATATAACAATTTTAAATGTGTATTTGCCTAATAACATGGTGAAAATATGTGAAACAAAATCTATGACAGAAAAATAAGGATAAGCAGATAAATCCACAAACGTGGATGGAGACTTTAACACACTCTCTAAGTAGCTGACAGAATAATCAGATCTAAAAAGAGAAAGTCTAAATGATGCTGTCAATGACTTTATCCCAATTGACATTTACAGAACACTAAAACAGCAACAGCGAAACACACATTTTAAAAAGTGCATCTATATAGATACTCATAGTTAACACCCAGTATTTGCACTCTGAGATGCCTAGTGAGGTCTACTTACATAAAAATTAAATAATGCAAACAATGGTGAGAGGAGGAAATTATCAGCAAAGGGTTTGAGAGAACTTCTGTTGCAAATGGCAAAGTCGTATACCACAATTGAGGCATTGGATGATATGCATATAAATTATATATATATACACACACACAATTTGATGAGTTTTGACAAATGCATATATTTGTCAAATGCATATATTTGTCAAAAATATATGTATCTGTGTGTGTTTGTCAAAACTCATCAAATCATGCATTTATAATTGTTGACTTTTATTGTATATAAATTACACTGTAATAAAAATACTCATCCCCTAAAACCCAATGATGAACTCTTGTGAATGTTAAAAATGGAAGGAATAAATGGCTACAATTCATGTCTACAAAAATATAATCACCTTTCATTTAGCACATATTGCATACCTACATAGCTCTATAGGTATTTTTAATGATACTGAGCAGCCATTACTCTTAATCTTCTCTCAACGTACTTTGCCATCAATAAGAATAGTCATTCTTATTCTTAACAATTTTAAGAAGGTTGTATTGATTATAGAGTACTGTATTTTTACTTGATATTCACAAAAGCAGCCATGGGCTACAATCTAGTGGTTCTCAAATTTAGCATGCATTAGCATTACCTGGAGGGCTTGTTAAATACAGATTGCTGAGTACCATCTCCAGAGTTACTAATTCAGTAATTCTGTGTGAACCTCTGGATTTTGCATTTTTAGCAAGTTCTCACATATGATGATGATATTGGCACATGAACTTTATTTTGAGAACCAATATTATGAAGACTGTGGAGAATAAAGGTGATCATGGGTTTTTCATGTACGTTCAAGACAGCAGTTTGAAGCTATACATGGGGGGCAACACAAAGCACAGAGAAATTATTTTTTAGTCCAAGGATCTCCAGAGTCACTCACCTTATTTGAGAGAGACTGTTAGTCAAAATATATTGTTGTTATTTTAAGTATTTAATTATGTGCCTTTTCCAGGAGTGACTCAACAAAGGAATAAACTTCTTTGCTCAAGAAATACATGTCATTATAATATTAATTTCAACATTTTTTCATACTCTGGATGAAAACTCCACTAACATAAAAACCATGTCTTCTTCTTTAGCTTAGTAATACAACTAGAGTAAGCAATCCTAACTATCAATGGTGAATTACCCTATATATTGATGCTCTTCAGTTTTTCTTACTCAGAATGTTATTATTTTTTTTCCCCTTATGAACTCACTGTTTTCTTTAAAATCAAGCTTGAATTCCTTTTCACTCATAAGAATCTTCATTAGATAACCTTAGTTCAAAACAGATCTTAATTTTTGTAGACAGCACCTTTGTTGATAGCATGCCATGTAACATTTGATTATATAATATTGTTATATTTTTGCTTTCTACCAAGTATATGTAATTTCACTTCTGATTGAATCGTAAGCACATCAAGAAGCTTCCGGGTTTTCTATGTCCACTGCCTTCTGAATTAAGTTATCAGTAAGTGCTTGAGTCAGCTTGAGGTAGTGGGAAAAACATGGGCTTTGGTATCAGATGTTGTTGAATGCTGGATGGGCTAATGACCAGTTGAGTAATCTTGGTTAAGTTACTTGTCCCTTTGAACACAGATTTGCATATCTAAAAATAAGAAGGGTTTAATTCCTGAAATCCACCCCAACTAGCAGCAATGGAGTACATTAAGGCTTGACAGGGTTGTAGGATTTACTCCAAATGTATATATAAAAAATAAGACTTATATTTCTTGGTATTCCAAATCCCAGCATATTTCTGTATAACACAAAAGTTGAATTAGACAGACAAAGTTAAGCCCAAGCAAATAGAAATATGATTATTCTTTTCTATGTTAACTGTCTGGTTTTATGGCTGTAAACGTGAAGGAGTGCAGTACCAGGAAGTATGTAGAGTTGGTGTTTCATTGTTATACTTGGTAAACAAGGGTAATAATTAGGCTAATATCCCAAACGTTAGCTTAAATAGTATAGCAGAAAATTCTGTTATGGGTCTTAAAGTCCAGTAATTATGCTTATATTAGAAATTATTTTTAATGAAATTTGTAAGTAGGAGGCCACCGAGTTAAGAAAAAGACACATGAAATAGAGAACATATTTCAAAACTACATATATGAGGTTTATTTCACATTTTATACCTACTCAGTCATGTGACCTGTTGCTACATTTGTGAACTTTCTGAAACCAAGTGACACATATCCACAAAAGATCAGTTACAATATAGACATCTACATTTAAAAGTCCAATGAAAATGGCACACAGTTGGGTTACAGAAATAAAAAAAGTACAATATATTTGAAATAGTAGGTTTTTGGTTTTCAGTTTATGCCTACATCATGGTGTTAGCTGTGGAAATGTTATCAACTACATTGATATCCGATACTATGACCCATGACATTTAGTATTTTTAGCAATAAGAAACACACTTAAATCTATTTCAAAAAGTATGACATGTTAAATTCTTAGGAAAATATCAACTTTACAAAGTATCAAACACCCAGAAGAGTAAACGCATGAATTTCTCAGTCTAGGTTAGAAAAAAAATGTTTTAAGATTTTTATTTAAAAAATTTAAACAAAATTTGTTTAGCATATCTACAAACTTATACCATCATATAAAAGTAAATTTGTTTATTCAGTATTACACAGAAAAATGGAACCAGGGTGGCCTGCAGAGATACAGACGCTGTGAGAGGAGGTTGGCTTAGTCAAATGCCTCTGTCCACACTGACACGGCACTTACCCATCACCCATACCTCCTTCCACCACACGAAGAACCATTTCTGTACTTATAATATAGTTTCTAAAAATAGAACATTGATGCTATAAAAATAAATGTATTAAAAAAGAACACCACGGGTTTAAACAGGAACACAGAATTTGGGGTTTTAAGGCTCTTCCTTGGGGAGGAGCTTCCACTTCACCGAGGAATCAAAATCCTCCTCAAAATCACCCAGCTCCTGCTCCTTGGAGAGCTCCAGGAAAACCTGAAAGGGAGGGAAGAAATAAAGAGAGGAGAATAATGCCATACTGTCTTTGCAGCTCCAAGTGAATACATTATACACATATACCATGGATGATATAGAATCACTAAGAGTGACCCACCTGCTCCAGGGTAGACTGTGAGAGGCTGTACTCCTCTAGGTCAAAGCTCTGTTTAACTGCATAGGGATGAACATGTATTAGTTCACATATTTCATATCTAGAGGTCTCATACACCAGCATATAGTGCAAAGGATATACATTTTTAAAATCTTCAATAAATAGGTTAAGGTAATATTCATTCATGTCTTAGTACATCATTCAGTTAAGAATACACCAATGCATTTATTTAGGTTTGGGAAAAAAAGTGCTTGGACTATGCTTGTATGTGGTGCAGTTTTTGTGAACTGTATTTAAAGGAGAAAATGGTACTGAGTAAGCTTTCTTTCTTGCCTATAAGCCAGTGGGTTTTGCACATTCAACACAGAAAGAGGTGGAAGCCAGGCACATTTTGAAAAGGCTTGCATCAGAAGGTTATAGGGAAGGATTTGTGAGCTGTTTTAGAGAGCAGGTATCTTCACGGACCTCTATCCAAAAACCATTGCAGCTTCCCCTGATTGGGTTAGAAACTGTTCTTATTGACCAAAATAGACTGAGAGAGGCAGTTAGGGCTCTAACAGGAGCTCGGCAGATTGGAAATATGCCACCAGAAGTTTCAGGTCAGTACTGGGCTTGTTGCCAACCTGAAGAGTGCTGTGAATGACCACATGGCCCAGAAAGTTGGATTGCTCAGATCCATCAGAGCATGAAAAGAAGATGCATTACTGTGACCACAGATGCTCCCAAGGAGAGAATCAGACAATTCCTGATGCTCTAGGAAGTTAGACAATTCCTCTAGAACTAGAAGACCTGAATCTCTTCCTTAAGGCAGGGGATAAGCAAGCAAAGATATATCACTGAGCAGTGACAATGAAAATAGCATAACAAGGGGGTTCTGACTAGCACAGTTCAGAGTAGCAGAGTTAATGAGCTAAAATTGCAAGGAAAACATGAGCCTGTGATGACAGATGCAGGGCAGTTAGTTTTAAAATGTGACAGATGCGAGGAGATTGTTTCAACGACCAGACAGGAGTCAGTTTCTTAATATACAGCCTAAGACAGTAAAATAATATGCTGGTCCATGAAAATTTAATTTTACATATATACGCATAGACATTTCGAAGAAAAATTTTCTTAAATGCATATATAAATGAGTTTTGACTTAGGTTGTACCAATATATGTGAAAAATACATGACAAAACCCCACAAAGCAAGTGAAAACAATCACTCTCATTATCTCCTGGCACAGACACAGAGAATCCCTCTAGCTCCTTGATTTTGGTCTTACTAAAATTCAATTTGAGACTGTAACTTTAAAATTTAGTGCATTTTGTCACATTTCATTTTTGTCATAAAGATGATTATTTTACAATTCGAAATTATCTTCTTTCCAGGGTCTTATTTCAAAGTCATATTTCTTACCCTTCTCTAATTTGAAGAAAGCTTGGGCTAAAGGTCTCACATCTTCCACTGGCAACTTATAAACCATCAGAGAGGAGTACCTGAGAGGAAAGATCAATGGAACAGAATAGAGTGCCATATTGTTTTGATTTGTGTAGCTTTGTATATGGGTTGTTATTTCTATAAATGAGAGTCAGTTTGGTGTAGGAAAAAAGGATAAGGTGAGTCGATATTAATCAAAAGGAAGCAGTTCACAAGGAGAACTGGGGGAAGGGAGTGTAATACTCAGACAGTTTAGTGTTGTTGGCCCCTTGGATGGAAGTGAGTAGGGGCTGTCCAGATGATATTTCAAGATTTGCAAAAGTCACCTTCCACCTTATTTTCTAATTGAATACTTGATCTTCAACTTCAGCCTTCAACGAGGAACTTATACTGCATAGTTTCTTAAAGTTCCTCAAATAGGGTGGAAATCTAGATATATTTCCCACAAGTCAAATATCTCTCCTTCTCCTCCATCCTACTCAAATTGCCTACCTAATATAGGATAATGTAATTGAGCCTCTGGTTAGAAGAGCAGGAATTCAACACCAAAAATGTAGGCAACAACAATTTTTAATATTTTGTTTCTCGGATAAATGTTTGTCTTTTCATCATTTGAAAATTAGGAAGATGTACATTTCATTTCATAAGACATCATTACATATGTTTATGGTGCATCATTCTCACCTATTTTGCTTATTCCTTGTGGCTTCATGATGTATTTCTATACAGCCAAGAGCTGGACATTGAATTATAGCATTGCTTTTCCATTTATATTACACTGTAGAAATATATTTTCCCATATTGTTATTATTATGACTTATTTCTCCTTGTTGTTATTTTTCTCACCTAACTCCTAAATTATCTATCATCTGCTATAAATTCTAGGTGTTAAAAATGATCCTAGAGCTACTCTTTAATTTTTTTCTGTCTATGAAAATAAATACATCGGGATGGTGCTGTTACCAGAATTTACATAGAATTGGAAATGTTAATTGATTTGAAATAAAATAATTAGGTTTACCTCTTGGTTCTGCCACTTGTTAACTCCTTATGTGACCTAACCTGTCTCTCAGTTCATTTCCTCTTAATAAAGATAGTAATCAATTTCAATTACAAAGGTCCCTGTAAAGGTCCCTCGCAACCCTTTTTTGAAGTCCACTCACTTTTTGCTGGAATAGTTATGTCTACACTGAAAAATCTCTGTAAGTTTTGGATAGGATAACACAATACCAGGACAGTCCCTGGCACATAGTGGGACCATGACACTTGCTATATCAGCTCTTACGTCTGCTGTCTCTTCTCTGGTTTACTTCCTGCAGAATCCAACAAATAATCCCTTTCTTTTAGGTTTTCCTTTTGAATGACTATGAGTCAACATAACTGACAAGTAACATTGAACATTTGGTACCATTTCCAAAACAACAACCACGTTTACCTTTCCTGCCGAGCAGCCTGGGGGAAAAGCCTCAGGATCTCCGCGTGGAGGGGCTCCACTTGTGCCAGGTTCTTCACCTTCATCTCCAGCAGGTAATCTTTGCCAAATTTGCTTTTCAGGTGTTGGATGGAACCGATACATCTGGAGGTAGGAGGAGGATGAGGTCATATGAGAAAGGAGAAAAAAAAATTCAGTAATTCAGTATAATGTTTGAGAACCTTGATTTGCTGCTAGCATTGTCTCAAGGTCCCTATTGTTAGACCTGGGCACAGTCATTTCAGCTGTTTTCAGTGATCTCTCCCTGCCCACAGACAACATTTTCCAGCAACGCACCTTGGGCTCAAGTGTGGGTCCAGGACAGGCACTCACCTCAACCTCCCGGACACCATGATGGCCACTCGGTCACACACAGCCTCAGCCTCTGCCATGTAGTGGGTGGTCAGGAGGGCGCCCCTTTCCGTGTTTCTAAAGGTGGCCCGGATGGCCTGCCTATAATGTCAAGAGATGATTTGCAATTTAGGAAATCCTCTAATTAATCAGAAAGAGATAGAGAAAAGAATTTTTAACTGGCATGCATGTGAATAATTAGCAAAAAGAGATTAAGCAAAAGAGGGTTGTTGGTAGGGCAGATAGGATGAGGAAGGGCAAGCTAGGTGAGAGCTGTTAAACTGGAATCATGCATTGGAAGAGGGGTGTTTACAGAACACAACATTCATTACACGGTTGTATTCAAAAAGAAGCGCTAAGCAAGAGAGGTTTGTTTATGAGAAGTCTGTGTGAAGGGGAACAGAATGACATAAAATTTAACAACAGCATCTCACGACCTAGTGAGAAGAAAATAAATGCACAGTAAACGCACACAATGACAATCACCTTTATACCTTAATGAGAACTACTGTTCTCATGCTCAGTACGGAACACTACGTGATTGTGATCCAGAAATGCACCTAAAAGATCAACTGAGCACTTATGAAACTCAAGAGTGAGACCTACGGGCCCTAACAATGGTAATTCTTTCTTCAATAAGAAATGTTTATAAAATATTATCAGGGAAAGATTTTTTTTCAAAGTATTGGTTTTACAAGTGACATTGATAGTTTTTTTTTTTTCCTCCACAAAAAAGTTTAAAGGACAATTTTTACAGAAGAAAAATGGTTCACAAACTCCATGCAAGTCATCCACGCTGGCCCTGACCATGGTAATGTTCCTCACCACATTTGCTGCTGCCCCTCGGGGTCCATCCCGGTTGACGGCTCATCCAGAAGTACCACTGACGGGTTCCCCAGGATGCTCAGGACAAAGCACAGCTGCAACGGGAGGAAGAGCCTATCTGGTTCCCATCTATGGCACCTGCAGAGCAACACCAAGCCCTGCCCGTACCTTTCGTTTTATTCCCTCTGACAAGGTCTTCACAGGAGACTTCAGCTGGTCCTGCAGCTTGAGCGCATCCACTAACCTGAAGGAAACAGGAGAGCTGTACAGTCTTCTTGACAAGGCGGAAGTAGATAAGAGGATAACCCAAGCAAGGGTGGAGGAGCAGAGCTCAAAAATGCAGTTCTGGAAATACATGTGGTGGTGTTGGGGGCAGTATGGGGGAAGGAGGGGTGATATTACTGGCTGACTTGCTCCTCCACAAAAGATAACGTTGCCTTTTGAAGAAATAGGACATGTCATTATATCCAAATAGTTGTTCTATGACAGTCCAAATTTTAGTATTTTCTATACATTTTAACAATGAATAATTACTTTTTAAATTTTAAATTTTATTATTATTATTATTTTTGGGGACAAGGTCTGACTCTATCCCCCAGGCTGGAGTGCAGTGGTGCAATCTTGGCTCACTGCAGCCTCTGCCTCCTGGCTCAAGCCATACTCCCACCTCAGTCTCCCAAGTAGCTGGGACCACAGGTGCACACCACCATGCCCGGCTAATTTTTTTTTTTTTTTTTTTTTTTTAAGAGATGAGGTTTCACCAAGTTGCCTAGGCTGGTCTGAAACTCATGAGCTCAAGCAATCCACCTGCCTTGGTCTCCCAAAGTGCTGGGATTAGAGGCATGAGCCACTGTGCCCAGCCTTTTTAAATGTTCTTATTTAATATGAGAAAGAAACTTAACACTTTGATATCCAGGAAAGGAGTTTCTAGTTGTAAATCTACCCAGCGTGACCTGGGTCAGCATTCACAGTCTCCCATCCTGAATTTCCTGTGAGGGTCATCACTCCCAATCTTCCCCTCCACCCTCCCTTGGGTATAGAACAGATGTGGCTCCTCTGTGTACCGTGTGATGGCAACCTTGGCATCCCCTTTCCTCAGCCCTTTCACGGCGGCGTACACCTCCAGGTGCTGCCTCACTGTCAGGTTAGGCCATAGTGCGTTCTCCTGAGGGCAGTACCCCAGGAACTCCAGGGCATCCCCTCCACTGCTCCCTTTCAGTAGCACCTGCAGATGAAAGTTCCCTCTCAGAACCTACATTATGCACTACTTCTTTGATTATATCCATGACATCTTTCTCTTCACAAACCTAGAAAAACTAGAGGAACGCTAGGACCTCATTGGATTTAATAATCTGTAATCATTTTGCATTGGAGAAAGGCTGTCAGAGAGCAAATACATGAAAATAAGTGTGTCCACAGCCAACAATCCAACCTCAGCTGAAAAATCCAATATCCCATAAATGTGGTGCCTGTCCATCCTGGCCAACAGTTGATATCAATTTTTTAAAATCACTGTCAAAATGAAACATATTGATTGAGTTACTATTTAACTTCACTCATGGATCAACATCTTTTGAGTACCTCCTATGTAACGAGTGCTATGTTGCCTGTGGGTACAGTGGAGGGTGGAATAACTAGTGCCTCTGTTATCAGGAGTTTTAATTCTACTGAATGAATCAGGCAATAAACAAGTAGAAAAATCAATACACAGAGTAAAGACAGATCAAAAGTTGTGCTGTTGTGGAAATTCAGGAGGCTGGGGTAGAGAATAACTGGGGAAGTGACAGTAGGTAGGGTAATTAGAAAGAGCCTGTCTGCTAAGGGGCCATTTCAACAAAGAGGAGAAGATGCTAGTCATGGAAAAAAGGCAAAAGGCAAGGAATTTGGGGCAGAGCAAAAAGCAAGACCAAAGCCCTGTGCAGGGATGAAGCTTGATGTGGAAGCTTGACGGGGAGGACAAAGATGAGGCAGGAGGGACAGGGAAGCCAGCTCCTGCAGCTACCCGCAAGACAAGGAGGGTTGTGTCTTTCCAGCCATAGAGCAGCAAGTGGTCACTGAAAGTATTTAATCAGGAGAATGCATGGATTAAGAGAAACTCACACTGGCTGATCCAATTAAGCTCATTTTGTGACCCTTAAATGGCTGGCTTTCTAGTTCAGATCAGACTTACCTTTTAAAGGATTTCATTCCAATGTATTAATGAGCAGTTATCTCCTTTCCTCCCATGCTTAATGAGGAATAAAATACCGACTTAGAGCCCAGGTGGTGACTGAGTTGGAGGGTGTCCATGATTGAAGTTAAGGACTAAGTTAGAATTGGCCAAGCCACCAGCAGAGAGGCATCTTCATGAACATCCGCTCTCACAGTGGCTACAGAGGGATTGTGAATGTCCGTTTTCTCTTCTTTCTTTAGTGGGATATTTGTCAATAGCATTCCAAGCTGTCTTTTCCTTTCTTGGCTTGACTACTAGCCCCTTTCCCATGGTACAGTTCCACAGGTATCTACTTTATATTCTGTTCTGTACTTCCTCTGGACATTCTTTGTAAAAGCGTTCTTAAGGTTTTCTATTCTCTGCCATAGAATTTGGGAGAAAATGTTTTATCTCTACCACATGATGTCTCTCTTAGATAAACCTGAGTTCTTTTTCTGTTTGCCTAGCCACCGTTTACAACTAAATTGTAAGTACAATTAAAGTCAATTTCACCTCCTTGTATCTCATTTTTGATATATTTCTTGAAAACACTCACAAGAAACAGTTGCATTTGCACAGAAATGTATGTTCCAATAACTAAGCAGTTTGTGAAGGACAACTGTCTAATACAGGTTTTTTTTTTTTAAGTTTTACTAAACAGTAAATATTACATACTGGAAAGACAATGCTCACTAAAAGTGCAAATCCATGTGACTGATGGCAGTATAAATAGGATTTTATGAATTCTGGCATTAATTTCATCTCTGATGCTGGACATTCTCTTAATGCCTTTAATAATTACCCCTTGAAGGTGGCCGCAGCCTGTCTGCAGCCGCTGCGGTGAAGATGCCATCTGCAGCAAGGGAGATGTCTTAATGCCTTTAATAATTACTCTTTGATGGCAGTGGCAGCCTGTCTGGAGCAGCCACAGTGAAGATGCTGGCTGTAGCAGGGGAGGTGTGACTGGGGCTGTGTACTCCGGGGGGCTGGTGGGCGCCAGAAACAGGTGGGAGCCTTGCCCTTTACTGAATTGGGGCATCCTTTACTGAATTTCAGGGGCTGGTGCATGCTCCAATTTTGGAGCAAAGTTGTGGCTGAGCCCAGGTGCTGTTGCAACCCTGCTGGGTGTGTACACACCCAGGGTGGTACCAATATGCCAACCTCTTGCTGCCTCAGCCCCCTCTGGACTTTAGGCCCTGACAAGTGTGAGAGGGAGGCCAGGAGGGTGCTGAGGGCAGCTTGGCACAGACCTGCAGGTGCCCCTCAGCACAAACAGCCTGGGTGCTATAGATGGCATGTTGATGGCAGGAGGCACACAGGCTCCTGGGTAGAAAGGGGTGGTTCTCTGGTGAAACCCCACCTTCAAGCTAAGGAAGGCCTGAAGTCTGGGGGCCAGGCTGCCAGTTCTAGGTGGAGTCTGTGGCCCAGAGTGAGAACTTATGGTGCTTTTTCCAGGCCTGCCCAAGGCTACTCATGGACCAGTTGGCACACACTTCCTCATTTCTGAGCCCATAAAAATCCCAGACTTAGCCAGATTCACACAGACATAGGGACTACCAGCTGCAGAAAGCTGCTACCCACTTTGGGTCTCCTCTCTAGTAAGAGCTGGACACTCATCAAGATGACCTGCCTGCAAATAGGAGACCCACTTTGGGTCTCCTGAGAGCTATTCTGTCACTCAGTGAAGCTCCTCACCTCCAGTTGTCCACATACTTCATTCTTCCTGGACATGGGACAAGAACTCAGGACCTGACAAATGGTGGGACTGAAAGAGCTGTAACACAAACAGGGCTGAAACACGCCCCCTGCTTGCCATGTTGTGGGCAACGAGGAGAGAAGAGTTGCATCCCTTCAGGGATCCCAGGCTTAGGGGCTCCCCGAGCCAGGGCTGTGACACCTTCTTTAGGACTCTGTGGTTCCTGGCACTTCCAAGCTTCTGGGTGCCACCACATTTTTCGGTGCCTGCAGTGGAAGCTGCTTGCAGTATGCCTGGTCCAGCCACAGCCTTACACGGAGCTGGTGCCTGTGCCTGTGCCTGTGCCTGGAGCTGCCTGCCCTGCCACAACCAGCATGCCTGGCTGTGTGCAGCAACCAGACCCCATGCTTGCTCACACACCCATCACCACTCTGTGCCTGGCTCACTGTTGGCAGGCTTGGGATCTAGGCTGGTGGCATGAACAGAGTGCAGCCTGCTGAGCTGAGTGGGCAGAAAGAATGCAGTGGGTCTGAGCCAAACTTGGGCAAAGGCACCACCAGCCACAGAGGTTTTGACTGGAAAAGCGACACCCTAAGGATTCTGTGACACCCTTTCAGTGCTTAACTTTTATGTGCATTTATGTGATAATTCATGAATTTATTCTCCTGTGTATTCATTAATCACTTCAGTTATCTAATGATTAAGTGACATTTGTTGTTTTTAAGGTCATCAAATCTTATAAATCTATTTCACCATTAAATAACATATTTTCCACATAATTCACCTACCTGTCCAGCAGTTGGTTTTGTGTCTCCAGTTATCACCTTAATGGATGTGCTTTTACCAGCTCCATTGTGTCCTAATAATCCTAAAACTTCACCTGAAAAAAAGGTTATACTTAATGTTAATCTATTTTAATGGTAACATTAAGAGTAAAACATGGTTGAAGTCTCACTATATGACAAGCATTTGTTATTAGTTGTCATTTAGTTGTCACAACCACCCTGAGAAGTTATTGTAGCGCCTTCTTATGCCATTGGGGCAGAAGCTCTCAATGATGGGGTTGCCTGTGCAAAGTCACACTGATGGGAAGTGGCAAAACCACTCTTGGAAGCCAGATGTGTCATATTCTGTCTCCTGTGATCCTAACTTTGGTGCAATTATTGGCACAAACTGAGGTCATCTAACACTTGCTGGCCAAGCCTTCAGAGTGTGCTAGCACATCTTGTCCATTAACTTGTGAAAAACAATGAACATTAGGAAATCAATTGTGTTCATTTAATAGAAATGTTATGACTTCAAAAGTTCATCTTATTAGAGAACTTATGGTTTCACTGTAGATGTGACTAGGCTCCTCTTCATGAGGTGAGTTAATTTAAGTTAGAAAGGAAACATGTAAAGGAGGCTATTATTGTTACTGTCCTCTGGGTCTGCATGTGAACCAAGAGGTGGTATCCAGAATAATGCTCATTAGGAATCAGGAAGCTCTAAGGAGGGCTCTGAGCCAGCCGTGGAAGATCCCCATGGCCAACCTTTTCTAACACAGAAGGAGACATTTCTTGTGGCTATCTTATTCTTCCTCTTGGAAAAACAGCCTTTCCGCTTCCCCACATACTCCTTGCGTAGACAGCTGGCAATGATGACTGGCTTCTGTAAATGACAAGAAGTTATGTCAGACCTTAATTCTCTCCATTAGCTTTGAAACAAAATTCCATCTTCTCATTAGTTGGACCCTTTGTTGCCCCAGTCATGCATCAAAGAAGACCTTCTATTTGGTGACATGCTTCTTGGCCATGTCCCTAGCCTAACACTTGGTTTTGGAGAGGAGAGATTGTCATTTTCCTCTCCTACAAAGGCAGTTTTTTCAGGAGCACATTATTTTATACAGCTTGCCTGTCCTTTCAGAACAAACAGGAGCAATGAGACGTAGAGAAGCACTGATTATCCTCAAACAACAAAACAAATGCTGTGGGCTGGACCTGACCCTGAATTTGTACTGTGCACTTTCTCCAACAAGCAATGATGTTTGTTGCTTAGTTCAGTTTCTGAAATTCTTTCTTGGCTTTAATAATTTCTATTGCACTCTATTTTTAATTTATTCTAAGAAGAACAAAAGAGTTAATGTGACTTTTAGTCTGCTCATTTAATTGTAAAAATGATGACTACCTACTAAAATAGTGATCCTCATTTGTAAGGAATAGAGAAACTCAAAATCATTAGAGAATTAGACTGGTAGACTGACTAGTAAAAAAACCTTTGTGTAATGTTTTACCTCATCAAAATTAGTAGAATTCAAGGCATTTGCTGTTCTCACTCTTTCCATCTGAACATCTTCATCTTCTCCTTCTGGTTCTTCTGGATTTTGACACACATCACTGCTTCTTGGAGAAATTCTAGAATCAAAACCATCCATTAATAATTGATTTCTGGCTTTCATTTTTGTGTCAAAAGTTGCATTCTTTAAAGCTTATGTTTGAGCAGTACGAGCAATTAACAAACCATTACAATCTCCCTTCACAACTCCCATCCCCTTACAACCTCCTTGCTTATCTTATCTAGAAATATGTCTTTTCAGTATCAGTTTTAACTTGAAACCTATTAGCTGACAAAGAATTTTTATATCATAACTCAATGGAGTAATTTTTCTGGGAACCATAGCTTTGACACCAACATGTTGACATCATTATGTTTTCATGAGGAAAATGGGCCCGAATATTTGTAATCAGGAGTTTCTAGCAAAATACAAGTTAGATGCTTGATCCCTCATTTCTTTGGAATATGTGGCATATTGACCTTTCCTCTCCATTCTACGTATGATCATAGCCAGGATATACTTATTCTAGTCTCTCTTCCCTTGAGTGCCTCCTTCATACTGATCTCAGAAGATTAAAGGTCTGCTCTCATCTTGGCAGTCTCCCATCCAACTTTCTGTAATAGCGAAAGATGAAACTGATGTGGTACGGGAGATACAGAGGGAGTAAGATGCTTATGGTTGCTCTTATTTGTATGGTGCCAAAAATAGTCTCAGCTTTTAAGTCCCATTAATAACCAAACCGGTCTGTCATCCACCGGCTGGGATGCTCACTACCAGGAAAAGAACACAGCTATTGCTGTCCTTGGCCAGTGGATCATTCTGTTCCTTCCTCCTGGATGGACAGCATTTCTCCCACTGGCATTATACTGTTTGTTAGGTGGGACCGGCCACATTTAACTTTCCCCAGTGCTCCACTGTGGACAGTGGCAGACAGAGCCTTAATACTCCATGCTTCAGGTCTGTTTCTTCCATTAGATCATAACCTTCTTGGGTTTAGGTATCTGGATCTGCATTATTTGTATGCGTCCATGGTTCCTACTCCAGCCTATCCTAGCACACGGCACCTCTTTGTTAATGAATTGATTTATGCATGAAAAATATTTTACGATATTGATCAACAAAATAAAAATCTGATTTGTTTTTTCCAACCTAAAGAAAGGATCCTTTCTCATTGATTTCTTTCCAAACTTCCATTCCAGACATCGAAGAATAAAAAGAAAAATGATAAAATGAAGGAAAGGCTAGGAATAAAGAGAGACACATGATTAGAAACATAAAAAGATAATTGTTCAATATCAGAGATGTGCTATAAATAACTGAACTTCTACAAAAATGCATTCAGTGAAATAATTACAAATTTCTAATAACCTATCTAGCAAATTGTGAAACTATCAAGTTCATTTTCAATCTTTTTTATAGAAACATAGGAAACAACTATACTTATGTGATATCATTACTTTCTCATCTTCTCTAACAGTTGTACAGTGTCCTTAAAATTTGGAAGGCACATTAGCTAGCCAGTTGATCTTTGTAAAAATAATTCTTCCAGATTTTACAAGCATTATATCTCCTTGGGCTATAGATATCTATATCTTTACCTTAATAAAAATGTTTCACAGTGTGTACAGGAATGAAAATTATTAAAATTAGTAAAAAGCGATAATTTTAAAAGAAGAGTGTGTTCTTACAATTAGGAATACCAGAAATGGCTGTACATCCATTCGTTCTTCAGAAAAGAGAGAAGAAAAGAGAAGCTGCAAAAGAAAAGACAATTGCTAAACTGGGAGATTTTTGTTTCCTGAAATTTGTCCACATATATGTGAATTGGCCCTAAACAGCCCTGCTAACATTTGACCATGAATATCACGTTAAGTGCCCTTTCTAAAGTGTAAAGCAAGGGGCTATCTTCTTTCCTCCCAAGGTCTATGAACTTTCGTTTGAAGCAATAGGATTTATCAATTACTAATCACATGGCAAGAGAATCCTGGAGATCCGTGCTAACCTCCCCAAACAGTGAGAGACAGTGTTCATTCTTCTCACACAGAACTTCACACACCTTCCTGTGCCTATTGTTTCTCTTTGTGAGGCCCCCTTCTCTACCTTTCCCCTTCCCATAGATACCTCTTCACTCATGTACTGTAACTTCCTTTTGCAGAACTATAGGTATCAGTCAGCCAGAAAAAAGGACTTTGCTTATATTGGGTGCTTCCTTAGAACTCTGAAATCCCAAAGATTATGGACATTTCATTTACTTCCTTCTAAAGCCGAGCATATCAAGGAGGAAATAAGTCCCCACATGAGTGTAAGGACTACTCTATTTCCCACCACCGCTTAAACCCTTCCTCCCCATATATTAAGCAGGACCAGATTTTCCATTACCAGTCAGCTGGAACATATTGTCTTATCTGGGAGAAGATCAATTGTATTCCATGAGGTAGAAATGTTTGAACCCCATGCACTTTAAACATGTTGTTGTAGACCTTCAACACTGGGCAAAGTTTCACAGTTGGTCATCAGTTTCAGGGGACTGGGACAGACTGTGTCATTACTTACATGAGAAGATAAGAACAAACAGCCAATCATTGTGGCAGGTGGTATTAAAAAAGTGAAGATAAATGGAATATCACTTTCAAAGACATTGAACGCAAATCCAGCCACAGAGAATACAGTGATCTAAAAAAAAAGCAAATATGAAGGTTAATCACCCTGAATTTCAATGTAAGTTCCAAATCGAGAGGCTCATCTTGAAGATATTAGTAATTTCAACTTCAATCTTGCTAACCAAGCTGAAATCAGTATATCTCCATTAACAGTTTATTTTAGTGACTTAGCCAAATTCCTTTGGCCTAGAATTTCACAAATGAGATATCACTTGATAAATATAGGATGTGATATGTAGAATTTCTTTCTGGTTTTTTTTTGTGTGTGTGTGATGGAGTCTTGCTCTGTTGCCCAGGTAGAAGTGCAGTAGTGTGATCATGGCTCACTGCAGCTTCAAACTCCTGGGCTCAAGTGATCTTCCTCCCTCAGACTCCCAGAGAGCTGGTACTACAGGTGCAAGCCAACACACCCAGCTAATATTTTTGTATTTTTAGTAGGGATGGGGTTTCACCATGTTGCTCAGGCTGGTCTGGAACTCTTGGGCTCAAGTGATCCACTGACCTAGGCCTTCCAAAGTGCTAGGGTTACAGGTATAAGACACACCCAGCACCCATACATATGATATTTTAATTAAAGTAGATAAACTTTAAAAAATAAAAGTAGATGAGTAACAATCTAAGAAAAAAATTGAAATTGATATCTAACAGGAATAAAACAACAAAAATAAAAGGTAAGACTTTTGGTAACTATACCAATGGGGAAATAAAAGTATTTAACAACATGGAATGGCTTAAGCAGAAGTACTAAAATAGAAAATTTAGGGATAACAGGAAGTGATAGGTACACTCGAAGCCCTGATATTTTACCTTCTAATACACTGCAATGACTACTTAAAAGTTTTTGTACTTTTAATTTCTCTGCGTGCAAACCATCACCTTTATGGCTATCAAAGTATTCTTCCTGCAAGTTTATCTCTAATCCTATTTGTGTTCTGCACTATGAGCTTTTAAATTCTTCAGCACATCATTTAAGGGCAGCCAAGATTTTACTTTTTGCCATAACCAGGACCATGGCCATTGTGCATCTTGTTTTTAGTCTATATTTAGGCGAGATTATTACCAGTTCCTAGGATCAGCATGGGCTTTTCCTCTGCTGGGTTTCTGTTCATTATTTCTATTTGTGCCTCATACTTCTCTCAGCTGAAATTTTACTCTTTTTCAGATTTCACCTTTTAAACAAAATCTCTACTTTCATTTTCATAAATGAATCTCTGTTTTTCATGGACCTCTTTATTATTCAGTTGTATAATAGACTCTTAAGATGGAAAATAACTCATGACTGTTTTAATAAGTGGTTGCTTACTCATCTGTTTATCTTTTGGGAGCTCTTTCAGGATTGAAACTGTCCGTTTAATCTCTTTCCTCCCATTATCAGTCTTAACTTGGACACACTGCAGAAGTCAACAATTATTTATTGAATTAATAATTTACTTTTTGGCATCCTGAAATCATAGGAAATTAGAATAGATACTCTTAAATTATACACATTTTCCTCCTAATTTAGACAAAAGAAGGGAGGCTTTATGGAATTAATTCTCATTAGGGAGTTTGGTGAAGCAATTTCTAGTTTTAACCATGCCAGTAACTGATTTTGTACTCTTGTGTTTATTATAGACAATAATATCATCATCCTACAGAGGGCAAAATTTAAAGGATTAGCTCAGAATTGTATATTAAATATATACAGTATACATCCACAATAAACATACTTACAACATAGAAACAAAATGACCAAATGCCACTATTTTTTCTCCCCTTGTGAAAGATGAAGGAGATCACGTATGTCATGAAGATAAGGGAAAAGGAATAACCGACAGCACATGGGATCTAAAATCAACAGGAATGTGAAGCTTAGTTAAATACAAATGCAATCAAGGAAAACATTTGGGATTCAAAACATTGTCATAGCCCAGGATTTTATAATTCTTTAATTTATGACCATATAAATATTGATAGAAATATTTCAAATTTTCAAATTAAATCACACAATGATTTTGTGAATATTGTCACTTACTTGAATATTGTCACTTACTTGAATAATATGAATTATTGTAAGTAGCATGTCTTCGAGGTTTGAAATGTAGCTCATTAAATATATAAAAACGAAGACCAAGAAGTACAGGGAAACATCCACCAGCGCCTGCCCAAACCAGTAAGCAGAAGGGGAGAGTCCCGAAATCCGTAGCTGGGACCGAGCTCTGTTCTAATTAGCAGACAGCAAAGATACAGAGTTTGTGGCTTAAGAAAATGTGGATTATGCAAGGAACTATTCAAGCAAAATCTTTATTTGTAACAATTCTAGATTATGTCTACAAATGTAATCTGGACTAAGGGATGTGGATAGTTACAAACATAAATAACCAGTCTGCTGCTTTAATGAACTACACTGATGTTCATCACACACCTGGTAGAAATATGTAAAAGAAGACCTTAGAATAATCAAAGCATTGAACACTGCAGCAAACAAAATAGTGATTTAATGCCTTACAGGGGGATAGGGGTGAATGGGATGGACAGCTTATTCCCTTAAACAACTACATTCTCATCACAGTGATTTCTCTCTCTCTTTTCTCTCCTTCACACACACACACACACGCACACACACACACATAATTGCTTTATCCTTTAATTGGAATAAAAGAAATTGGGTTGTTCTGCCATAGTCCACATTCAAATATTTATCACTCATTCAAATATTTGTGTGTATCTACATAAATATAAATACATTTATAAATGTAAATGTATTTTACATTATTTGTCATTCTCTAAATAAACATACTAAATTACATATTTTAAAACTACTTATGAAGTGATGTGGTTTTCAGTATAATCAATAGGTTTATACATGAAACTATTCTAACAGTTGTGAATTTTTTTCTTTTAAAAAATACTTAAATTCATTTGTTGATGGGCTTTGATGAGCTAAATGATGCTCCTGCCTGAGACATAATTTGACCTAAAGATTCATATCAGAGCCTGCCTACATCAGACACAGGTCTATGCCGGTAGTTGAACTGGTAAAGAATTGATGATTGACTCAACACATGAGTGGAGGCAAGAGAAGAATTAAGGATGATTTTGGGATCTTTGGGAAATGACTGAGCATGTGGTGCTGCTATTTATGGAGAAAGTAGTGAGGTGGGGGAATACATTCAAGTAGCTCTACATTCCGTTCTGTTTTGGAAGCATGAAACTTGAGACATCTGTGTTGCCTACAGTGGAAATGCTGAGAACAGAGTTTGTATCAACATTGGAGGTCAAATTAGATACAATTAGAGATCTGGGGTAGAGTCAGATCTGGGAGTGACCAGCTGGTAGAGGGGATTCGAAGCCATAGAGCTAGATGGGTTTGCCTAGGACAGAATGGCATCTAACATGAGAAGACAGCCAAGGGCCAATATCTGAGGATTTCCGAAATTAAGAGATTACATATAGGAATGAGAATCTCCAAAGAAGACAAACAATGGACAGTCTTAGGATAAACATGGTGAAACTACGGCATCACAGAAGCCAAAGAAAGAGTTCATGTTTCCTATGGAGGAAGTTTTAAAGTTTGGATTAACACCAGAATGACTTATAGTTACATCGTACTAGTAAATAGAATTTCTTGAGATTCCTGCATATTCCACATGAAAAGGGAACATTACGTAAATCTTATGCTCTTTTTGTGGGCACTAGAGAGACAGAGAAAACGAAACAGATGAAGATGACACAGTGAAGATGCTTACACAAGTTTTCATAGATTTTTTTCATGAAGTCACAAAAATGGGAGTTGGCCTGGGTTGATTAATCATATAAATTCACCGCCTATGATTGGCACTCAAAATCTGGCTCCACTGCAGAACTACTGAATCAGAATCATCTTTTAAACAAGATGCTCAGGTAATTTGTGAACGCATTATAGATTCATTTGGATTAATGAGTGTCTGTAAATAAACATTTGTAAGTTGTCAGTTCAATATTGAAATTTTCTCTTATCTTTTCAAGTTCTCGCATTTCCAAAAATATCATTTCCATTTATTTCAACAATCTCTTTTTAATTTTGGGGGTATAATTCTCAAACAAGAAAAAGTACCCATATTAAGTATATAGTTGAATGAGGTCTGATGAATGCATATGTTTCTGTACCACCATCATAGGCAAGGTATAGAACAACCCCTGAAGTTTCCCATGATCCTTTGCAGTCAATAGCCTTTACCACTGGTTACAGGTGACCCCCCACACCCCGAGCCTGCCTTCTGTCACTACAGATTAATTTTACTTTTCTAAGAATTTTATATAAAGTAAATCATCCTAATTAAAAGTACCTAATTATTTGTGGTTATTGTTCCCTCAGTGTAATGGTTCTGAGACTCACCTGTGTTGGTGCATTTATTAGTTGTTCCTTCTGTTATAGTGCTGAATAGTATTCCATTGTATGGCTATATCAGAATTTGTTTGTCAGTTCACTGCTTGGGGGACACTTGGGTCTTTTCGAGTTGTTGGCTGTTATGACTAATGCTGTTCAGAACGTTAATGCTCAAGTGTTTATGTGGAAAGATGTTTTCTCTTCTTTTGAGTAAATACTTAGGAGAAGAATTGCTAGGTCATAAGAATAAGTATATTTTTAACTTTATAAGAAACAGCCAAATTATTTTGCAAAGTGATTGTACAATTTACAGTCCCACCCACAGTGCATGAGAGGTCCGGTTTCTCCACATCTTCATAAACTCTTGACATTGTTGGTCATTCTAACATTATTAGTTTTATTGAGTGTGTAGAGCTATCTCATTGAGGCTATTTTCCTGATTACTCGTGACATTAACCATCTTTTCATGGGAATATTTTCCATCTGTACATCTTCTTTGGTAAAGTATATACACAAATACTTTGTCCATTTAAAAAATCAGGCTATCCTCTATTACAGAGGAATGAGAGTTCTTTACATATTCTTGATACAAATCTTTGTCACATATATAAGTATTGTGAATATTTTTCTCCCAGGCCGTGGTTTGCCTTTTATTTTATTTTATTTTTAAATTAATTAATTAATTAATTAATTTTTTGAGATGGAGTCTCGGTCTGTTGCCCAGGCTGGAGTGCAGTGGCACAATCTCAGCTCACTGCAACCTCCGCATCCCAGGTTCAAGCGATTCTCCTGCCTCGGCCTCCTGAGTAGCTGGGATCACAGGCATGCACCACCACACCTGGCTAATTTTTGTATTTTTAGTAGAGACGGGTTTTCGCCATGTCGGCCAGGTTGATGTCAAACTCCTGACCTCAGGTGATCTGCCCACCTCGGCTTCCCAAAGTGCTGAGATTACAGGCGTGAGCCACCAAGCTCAGCTGCCTTTTATTATTTATTGGTGTTTTACAAAGAGCAGAAGCTTTTAACTTTGATGAAGTTCAAGTTATTTTTTTTAAAATGCTGCTTCTTCCCTATCTGAAAAATATTGCCTATCACAAGATCTGTGATTCATTTCAAATTAATTTTGTGCATGGTGTCACGGATGTGAAGAACATTTTTTTTTTCTTTTATTCAGAATGATATCAAATTGTTCCACCACAGTTTGCTGAAAAGTCTAATCTTACCCCCATTTAAGTTATTTGGTAATTTTATTGAAAATCAATTGATATATGTGTGGGCTTATTTCTGAAATGTCTATTTCATTTAAAATATCTACATAATTATTCTTAATTAATACAACACATTCTTAATTACTACAAGTTTGTAGTGAGCCTTGAAATCAGAAACATATTTTCCAGCTTTGCTTTTTTTTCAAAGTTGGTTTGTCTATTCTAGTTTGTTGGCATATCCAGATAAAGTTCAGAATAATTCTCTATTACCTATTTATCTGTATATTTCAACTTATAAAACTTTCTTTTATTTTTATACCTTAGAATTTATGTCTGAATTGGCTGCTCAGTTAAGCATGTATAAAAATTCTTATGAAAAATCCTGTAAAATTACCTTCTGCTTCTGACTATGCCAAATAATGGAAGTTGCAATTACTCATTATTACCTTATAATCATCAATGCTGCTCATGGCAATGTAAGGTGGGCAACTCGATGTTAAAACCAGCCAGAACATGATATATGCCAGAAATGCGATTGGATTGTCCTGTCCATTCTGAAAAATTCAAAGAATACAATGAACTGAATGAAGAAATTTAAAGTTCATTTTCTGGAATACAGTTTTAAAATTTTAGATTAAGTTTACATAATTCTGCCTTAGGTCCCTTTTGAAGATTCCCAGACTCTTTCATTATCCTTCCAGTTTTGACACTTAACTTTTGGCTTTATACTCAAATTTACAGATAAGTGACTGAAGAAAATGAATGCACTGATAACATCTGGAAAACAATAAGAGCAAGATTTTTCTCTTTTCTTGCCTTATGATTCTAAAATGTGTTTTGGTGCTAAATAATAAATTATAATTCACAGTTGACACATTCAATTTCTTAGCTGATCTTTATCTCAAATGTGGCAGCTTGACTCAAAAAATATCTGACATTTTATGGCTACAGTGATAATAAGCTAGTTTTTTAGGTATGAGACCTGATAAATATTGGTTAAAGATGCAAAAGTAGAGATGAAAAACTAGAAGGGAGAGCAAAAACACCAAGAAAACCTTTGCCCTAGTTCCATCTGTTGTTGCTTCTGTTTGTAACAATCTTTAAGGATAAAAGACCACAAACTCTCTTGAAAGCCAGTCCCATGTTATTTTCATGATTCACATAGTTGCTTCTTTGATTAAACACATCACTGAAGAAAGTTCTAATCAGAGTCTGGTGGTCTTCAGCTTGGTCACCAGAAAGACACTTGCTAACCATAGATGATAAGATTACAGCCTGTTGTCTGGTTGCTTCCAGAACGTCCTGAGTACTGGGTAGGTTTAATACTTGGTGGCTTAACTACTTAGTATATATACACAAATGGTATATATACAAATATACACATACTTTGTCCATTTAAAAAATTAGGTTGTCCTCTATTACAGAGGAATGAGAGTTCTTTACATATTCTTGATACAAATTTGTCACATATGTAAGTATTGTGAATATTTTTCTCCCAGCCTGTGATTTGCCTTTTATTTTATTTTTAAATTAGTTAATTAATTTATTTTTTGAGATGGAGTCTCGGTCTGTTGCCCAGGCTGGAGTGCAGTGGCACAATCTCAGCTCACTGAAACCTCCGCATCCCAGGTTCAAGCGATTCTTGAACTCTGGGCAGGATAGAAGCAAGTTCTGAAACTCTGGGAAACTCTGACTTTGGGGGCAATGAACAGGTAAAGCAGAATAGAGAATAAAATGAGTTGCTGGGGATATTGGTTAAAGTGACTATATCAGGCACATAAATACAAAGTCAGCTGAGCTGGTTGGTATCTAATTAACTCTAGTTGAACAGGATACCTTGATAGACAGAAGTCTGAGGCAATTTGCCCAATTATTGTATACTGCTCTCAGAAACCAGAAAATTGAAAGATGTTAAAAATACATGATCTTTGTGTTCAAAGAACTCTCTGAAAGGGAGAAATGTATGTATACAATAACTAAAAATGAATCATTACGAACTGTGATAGTTATTCTGGTTCTAAACTTAAAGGGCTGTATACATTTCGATTACTTGGACCTTTTTTAAAAAATAGATTCCCTCCTCTCACCATGCCCATGAGGAAAAGTGGTTTGATTGGTTTGAAGTAGGCCAGGGGAATTAATATTTTTGACAGGAATCTGCAGTAATTCTAATGTAGACAGTCTGCAATTCTAGCCTGAACTTTGTCATGAATTTCTTTTGTAAAATTTCTAAAAATAATAATGAAGCTCCTTCCTTCCTTTATTCTTTCCTTCATTCTTTCCTTCCTTCCTTCATTCATTCCTTCCTTCCTTCCTTCCTTCCTTCATTTATTCTTTCCTTTCTTTCTCCTTTGTTTCATTTATTCACTATTCTTGTGCTGGTCACAGTGCTGTATGATTTCATTTTTATTGCTTCATATTCTCTTTGAAAAATGTTTTGTTCGTTTTATTTTACTTTAAACAAATTGAAGCTCTGAAAAGGCATTGATTTTCCAAAGTCACAGAACTAGAATGAGTCCAAATGTTAATTTATTATGCAGTGGTTTACTCAATAAAAACAAGATTCCAGCCCTTAAAAGGGTGATCTGGGAGATTCCTGTTAGAGGAAAGTCAGGAATTGTACGATTATATATACTTACCTCCAAAAATGTACTTCTTTCAGTTTGGATATGTACTGATGGTTTAACCATTCCAAGTAGCCCATTACTAACAATGTCCATAAGAACTGGGAAGCAATTCAATCTTTTGGCATTGCATGCTAATGAAAAGCTGTAATTCTAAAATATAACAAGTAAGGATATAAGTTCTCAAATATCTTCATTTTGTTCTCTAAAAAAGTCAAAATTTGACATTTAAGAGGTTATACTTTTCTTGTGGTGTCAAATAATCAAAGTAAAAAGCCAAACACTGTGTAAGTAAAATCAAACACTGTATAAGTAAATCAAAACATGTATATAGTAGAACTAAATCATGTAACTGATATTTAGGACACCAGATGTCTTGCTTGAGGTTAGCATCATATGTTCAGTGTTTATTGTTTAAGGACAAAACAGAAGTTTTGGAATACATGTATTATAAAATCTTTGAGGGGAAACAAGAAATTTTTGAACTTACACATGGTCTTGATAGTAGGTATTGTAGAGTAGGTATTTTGCTAATAGTTTGTGCCAGTAGACAATGATGGATATATGAATTATTTATGCCAGTGAATACAATTCACTAAGTAATAAATGAAAACAGTATTTGCTTTCCATTTTTATTTCTTGAGTTGAAGGCCTGAGTATATTGATATTATGTTAGCTTTTCACATTTTTCAGAAAGATTATTAGAGACCTGCATACCTTTTCACTACCACACACTGTGATGGCTCCATTATAAGATGGGTCATCTGTGCCATTTCTAGTTCCAAATGCATCCACTTCTAAAGCTATGTTCTGGTGCTCCACAGAATGTATGAAGTCATCAATGCTTGCCCCTAAGGTGTAGTTAAAGATATTAGGTATCACAAAACTAAAAAAATTAATGTCAAGTTGTGTAGTCAAATTACAATTAATGTCATTATGTGATGCAGTAATATGGACCGTCAGGATATTTTCTACATAAAATGCTTGTTAATGTGAATTAAAATATCTATTTATTTCTCATGGAATTCCTTTATGATATTTTTATTTGCTTATGATTATTATTAATGTGAAAGATTTTTTTAGTTCCAAATGTCTTTCAAAATAGATTTCTTTCTAGACTCTTGCAATGAATGGCCATAACCAATAAGGCTTTAATGATACAGAAAACTTCTATTGATTAACCACCAAGTTTGCTAAAAGTCATTTTACTACTGCTAGATTATTAATTAATTTTCAAAATTTTCTTGATACGGGAAGACAACATGTAGACTAGCAATGTGAGGAGCTCTGTAGACCTTCTCCCCGGAAAACCAGTAACATAAAAATTCCTAAAAAACCAACAAATTAAATTTTTTTGAAATTGTTCTAAGAGCATACAGAACATGATGACACACTTATTTAATAAAATTTATTAAATCTCAGTAAGAGCACTGAGAAATTGTGGCATTTGAGCCACAGCCTGATCCCTCCACTCCCCACTTGCTTCTCAGATCTGTGTAACAGAAGCTTCACTCTGAAAGGGTGTCAGCAAGCACGCAGGGATCCTTCTTCCCCAAGTCCAGTTCAGGGCTATAGTATCTTCATGGGAGGGGCTTCCCATCAACTTTTCTCATTTCCCCACATCTATGTTGCAGAAGATCAATACCAGGCAAGAGGGGCTAAGAGATCTGGAGTTCTCTTCCTCCACCCATTCCCTGATCCTAAGGTGGAAGCTCTACCCTAGGAATAAGAGACCAAAAACACCGGGACACAATCATCTTTGTGCCATCTCACGTGTAGGACAGAGTTTCCATTATAGGAGAGGCAAGCTGAGAAGACCAGAGGCCACTATCCCTGCCAAGTACCCTGCTCATAAATCAGGGGCTCCACACCAAGAGAATCAGGCATGATCCATGCTTCCAGTTCTGAAGCAATGGTGAGATTCTTGTTTCAGGGGCAGCGGCAAGCCATAAGAACAGTACGTGCTGAAACTCTCCCTGAAGAAACTGACTTTAGTTGGAACAGAGTTTGGGGAAGTTCAGGCCTAAGAGTGCACTAAAAACTGTCAAGATTTTGTTGGTAAGCAATTGACAGGAGATTGCAATTTACTCGGTTAAACCGTACACCAGCTAAAAGTTTACTAGAGAGAGCAGCAAAACAGAGAGTTAAGAAGAGCCCTTCTGTGGAGAGGACAAACCTCAATAACTGGCCTAGAAGACTTTTCCTACAAACAAGACCATATTTATAGTAATGCTCCCTTATCCATGGTTTCACTTTCTGCAGTTTTAGTTACTTTTAGTCCACTGCAGCTCTAAAATACAACATGAAAAATTCCAGAAGTAAACATTGTGTAAGTTTTAAATTGCATGGCATTCTGATCAGATGGATGAAATCTCATATCGTCCACTCTGCCCTGTGGAGGATATGAATCAGCCCCTTGTCTTGTGTGTCCACACTGCATATGCTACCTACTCATTAGTCACTTAGTAGCCACTTCTGTTATCAGACTGACTGTCAAGACATCACAGTGCTTGTGTTCAATTAACCCTTATTTTACTTAATAGTGACCCCAAAGCACAAGAGGAGTAATGCTGGCAATTTGAATATGTCAAAGAGAAGCCGTATATTGCTTCCTTTAAGTGGAAAGGTGAAAGTTGTTGACTTAATAAGGAAAGGAAAAATATTGTATGCTGAGTCTGTTAAGATATACTCTGAGAGCAAATCTCTTCTGTAAATAGTGAAGAAGAAAAAAGAAACTCATACTAGTCTTGCTGTTGCACCTCAGACTGTAAAAGTTATAGCCACAGTGCATGATAAGTGCTTAGTTAAGATGGAAAAGGCAATACATTTGTGGATAAAAAACCTGAACAGAAACGTGTTCTCATGGATGACCATTAGGTTTGCTACTATCTATGGCTTCAGACATCTGCTGGGGATCTTGTAATGTTTCAGATGAGTGGGAATTACTGTAATTGGATCAAACTGTGGAGCAATTTATGCACGTGGGCATTTTTGAAAACAATAGGCCAATCAGCTTGCTACTGGTGGTGACTAATAACTGAATGTTATACCAGTGGAGTTAGCCAGTTTAATGGAGAGATCAGGGAAAGAGACAAAGAAAGGTCTGCTAAATCTATTGCCATCTCAGGGGAACAATGCACATGGCCAAAGTTATGCCTCTGAAGAACAGCATCAGAGTTGTATAAAGTAAGGGAAATGAGCAAACAATAATAACAAGCTTCAAGACAAGTTGGCGATCATTATCCAAAGTTGTTACAATGTATGACTTTAAATGTCCAGTTTTCAACCAAAATTATGAGACATGCTAAAAAATAAGAAAGTGTCACCCTTATACAGGAAAATGGTAGGCAACAAGAACAGCTTTTGGAAGACTGAGATAGCAAACTTGAAAAACAAAGACTTCAAGGCAGGTATTGTAAGTATGCTCAAAGAACTAAAAGAAAGCAAGTTTAGAGAAGTGAAGAAAGGTGTGATGACAATGTCTCATCAAATAGACTATACCAATAAAAAGTTTTTTAAATAATAAAGAACCAAATAGAAATTCTGGAGTTGAAAGTACAATAATTGAAATGAAAAATTCACAGAAGGAACTCAACAGTAGATTTGAATGATCAGCAGAATTACAGCAAACCTGTAAACTACAGACATGAAGACAGATTAAATGGGAAATTATGCAATCTGAAGAACAACAACAAAAGAAAACAGAACCTCAGAAAAATGTGGGACATTATTAATCACACTATTTCATATGCAGTGGAAGTACCATAGGGAGAGGAGAGAGATAAAGGAAGAGAAAAACAACCACTGAAGAAATAATGACTGAAAACTTACAAAATTTGATTAAAAACTTTATACATCCAAGAAGTTCCACCAACTCCAAGTAGGATATATGCAAAAAGATCCAAATCCAGGCACATTAGAGTAAAAATGGTGAAGACAAAGGCAAAGAAAATATTTCCTTAATGATGTATCAGGAAACACCAATAAGAACCCAGCTGATTTCTCATCAGAAACAAAGGAAGCCAGAACACAGTAAAATGACATATTCAAAGTGCTGAAAAAAAAATTCAGCAAAACTAGCTTTCAAAGATGAAGGTGGTAATAGGTATGATGTATACTGTTTGAGTGATGGTTACACTAAAAGCCCAGACTTCACCACTACACAATATATCCATGTAGCAAAACCACACTTTTATCCTCTAAATCTCTAAAAATAAAAATAATAAAGAATAAAAAATGGTGAAGGTATAACTTTTTTTCCTAGATAAACAAAAATGAGGAATTTGTTACTAGCAGACTTGCCTTATAAGAAATACCTAAAACTGAAAGCAAATAACCCCAGATGGCAATTTGAATCCAAGTGAAAACGCCAAAGAGGATCAGCAAACACAACTATGTACTTATAATCGGTAGTACAAATGCATATTTCCCTCTTGTATTAACTCATTTTAAAAGCAATTGTATAATGCAGTATCATATAATTTTATTGTTGAGGCTGTAAAACATAGACATGTGAAATATTTGAAAACAATGGCACAAAGGAGGCAGGTGGAAGCCTAGCTGTACTGGAGTAAGGACATCACATAGGATGATAATATGAATTCACAGGAACAAATGAAGAGAACCAGAAACGGTAAATAAACTTAATTTCAATGAGCTACAGACTCTTTCGTCTTATATAGCTGTATTCACTCTTCCCTGTTTTGATGTTATTATTACACATATTATTACACATCTAAATGTTTTAAAACCAGCAATACATTGGTACTATTATTACTCGATATGATTTCATATCTTTTAAAGAAGCTGAGAGAAGGACAGCAAGTACGTATTTGTAGACTTTGTTACATTAATCTTAAATTTGTGTAAACTTTAAGTAGGTAAAAATAAGATGTATATTCTAGGCCCCAAAACAACCCCAAGAACATAATTCAAAAATATAATAAAAAATCATTAAAAGAATTAAATCATTAAACTAGAAAATACTCAGTGCCAAAGAAAACAGTAAAGAAGAAATAGAGGAACAAAAAAGACATGAGACTTTCAGAAAACAAACAATAAACTGGCAGATATAAATCCTACATTATTAGTAAAAATATGGTTTGTGAATAAAATAATACACACAAAAGGCATAGATTGTTAGGTTGTATTTAAAAACACTATCCAACTATATACTGCTTATAGGAGACACATATTAAATTACATTTACAGGAGACACATATTAAATTTCATTGAAACAAATAGATTGAAAGCAGAAGGTGGAACAAAAATACATCATGCAAGACAAGACCGTGGGAAAACTGGAGTGGCTCTTCTAATATTGGACAAAATAGATGAAAACAAAAAATGTTACTAGAAATAATAAGAGACATTTTCTAATGATACAAGGGTCAAAACAAGGTCAAAACAGCAGGAAGTTATAACATTTATAAACATATATGCACTTAACAGAGACTCAAAATACAAAATAGCACTGAAGAGTGAAATATACAAATTTTCACTCACAACAGCAGAAAGCATATTCTTCTCAAGTGCACAAGGAACATTCTCCAAGATGAGCTAAAGGCAAGGACATCAAACAAGCCTCAATACTTTGAAAAAAGTTGAAATTTTATAAACTATGATCTCTGACCACAGGGGAAGAATTCAAACTTCAACAACAAAATCTTAGAAAATCACAAATCTTTGGAAACGAATCTTCTCCTAAATAACCAATGAGTCAGAAAAGAAATCACAAAGGAAATTAGAAAATATTTTGAGAGAAATGAAAATTAAAACATGATATACTGAAACTTATGCTATGCAGCGAAAGCATAGCTTAGAGGGAAGTTTATAGCTGTAAACACCTATGTTAAATAAAAGAAGAAAAATCTCAAATCAGTAAGTGAAACTTCTATGTTAAGACACTGAAAAAGAGAGGAACAAGCTAAGCACAAGGCAAACAGAAAGAAATGAAACCAAGAATATTGGTTTGGAAATGAGTGACATAGACAATAGAAAAACAATAGAGACAATTAAGCTAGAAGTTGGTTCTTTGAAAGCATCAACAAAATTGATGAACCCTTAGCTAGGATGACCAAGAAAGAGTAAAACAACATGAAAATTACTAAGATCAGGAACAAAAAGAGGGTATGAATACCAATCTTATAGATTAAAAGATAGCTACACTGGTACATTTCTACCTAATAAAGAAGAATTGTCAATCCTTCACAAGGTCTCAAAAAGAAAAAAAAATAGACGAAGTGCAGGGAACATTTGCCAACTAATTATACGCAGCAAATATTACCCTGATATCTAAAGACATTAGCATAAAATAAAACTACAGACCAATATCCCTTATGAATAGAGGTGGAAAACGTTATCAACAAAACCCTAGAAAACCAAATCCAGGAGAAAATGGAAAGGATTATACACCACGACCAAGTAGAATTTATCCTATAAATGCAAGGTTGGTTTAATGTCTGAAAATAACGTGGTATAAAACCCACATGATCATCTCAGTAGACACAGAGAAAACATTTGACAAATCCAACATCTGTTCATAATGAAAACAGACAAAAAAAAAAAAAAACCTAGAAAAAGACATGTCACATGCAAAAAAGCATTTAGAAACACTAGATGACACTTCAGCACTATTCTTTGTGTCATTTTAAACAGCAAAATCACCACAGAAAAAAACACATAAAAATGTGAAAAATGTAGCATGAAAGAGATTGCAAAAAAGCATTTGTTTATAGTACAAGAGCTAACACAAGAAAGCAGTGTCATTTTGTTCAATCTCAGTTGAAAATGCGTACATCAGGTGACTAAAAATGTTCACTTCTCTGAGCATATCTGTAAATATCATGAAAGTGCAACAGATATGTAGTTGGGGGTTAGCAATAAATTTCAGTGAATAGGCAAATTCTTAGATACAGAATCTGAATATGAGGACCTATGGTATCTGATAAAAGAATTTTATCTACAATATAGAAATAACACTTAGAATTCAATAAAAAATACAATCCATTTTTAAAAAAGAAAAGAGACATTTCTACAAAGAAGATGTACAATTGATCAGTTATCACACGAAAAGATACTCAACATTACTGGCCATTAGCAAAATACAAATCAAAATCACAAGATACCACTTGACATACACTATGTTGCATGTAATAGAAAAAACAAAAAATAGGTGTTGGCAAACATATGCAGAAACTTGGAATCCTCAAAAATTGCTGGTGTGGGGCCAGGCACAATGGCTCACACCTATAATCCCAACACGTTGGGAGACCAAGGTGGGCAGATCACGAGGTCAAGAGATAGAGACCATCCTGGCCAACATGGTGAAACCCCGTCTCTACCAAAAATACAAAAAAAATTAGCTGGGTGTGGTGGCACGCTCCTGTAGTCCCAGCTACTAGGGAGGCTGAGGCAGGAGAATCACTTGAATCTGGGAGGCAGAGGTTGCAGTGAGCCAAAATTATGCCACTGCACTCTAGCCTGGCCATAGAGTGATACTCTATCGCAAAAAAAAAAAAAAAAAAAAAAAAAAAGTGAATATAAAGTGGTACAGTCACTTTGAAAAACAGTTTGGCAGGTCCTTCAAAGGGTAAACATAGTTACCACGTGACTCAACAATTCTACTTTTAGGATTACACCCCAGAGAAATGAAAACATAAGTTCAAACAAAAACTTGTACATGAACATTCATAGCAGCATTTTTCATAATATCCAATTATTGGGAAAAATATATCCATCTGCTGATGAATGATAAATAAATTGTGGCATAACATCAATAAAATATTACTCAACAATAAAAATGAAGTATTAATACATAGATAAATGCTACAACACAGATCAACTTTGAAAATATGCTAAGTGAAAGAAGTCAGTCATCAAATATCAGATATGTATGAGTCCAGCGATATTACATGTTCAGAATAGACAAATCAATAGAAAAAGAACGTAAATTTGTGATTGTTTAGGACTGGGGGGAAGGACTACACGGGAGTTATTGATATTCAGTATGGGGTTTCTTTATGGGGTGATGAAAATATTCTAAAATGGATTGTAGTGATGGTTTCACAATTCTGTGAACACGCTAAAAACCATGGAATTGTGCATTTCAAATGGATAAATGGTATGGCATGTGAAGTATACCTTAATGAACCCGTTAAAAATGCTATTTTGGTACAAACTCTTTCATTTCGCAAGTTGCCACCAGATGTTCCTCCTTTAGAAAATATCTAATTCCTGCTTCTTTGGGGGCCTGTATTTATTATCTTTAAGTTTCATAAACTGTTTTTTTAACACATGCTGAATAACTGAAAAGCTAGTTTCTTTCATGATTATGTTTGCTAAGTACTGCTCTGAACAGTAAATGTATTTGGAAATCAAGTATCCACCATTTTACCTGTTTTATTGATGATCAGTAACTGAGTGAGAGGGTCATGTGGTTGTTGTCCAGGAGCAAGGAAATACAAATGAGGAGAAAGTTCCCAGGTGTAGCTGTTGTAATATATATTCACCATGGTATACTCCACAAGAAGAGGGCAAAATCCAGCCATTAGAATTAATAGCCTACACAAAAGAAAATTGCCAACGTGAATGCAATGTCATTTCCTAATCGAACACTCTCTGAGCAGTTTATAATGTAATGGGATAAAGAAATTATAAAAATTAAACACACAATTAACTGTCACATTTATTGAGCCATTTTGCCTTTTGCTACCTCCAAATCCAAGGTGATAAACCATAGATTTGTCCTTTGTTCATTTCCCCTGTTGCTTTCTGGCCATTGAATATCCCATTAAAATTCATGAGATATTTGTCCTTCGGAAGTCAAGATTCTACCTCCCTCCTGTGCTTCCACTGTGATGCTTTCCCTTTCTGCTGCCTAATTCACCTTATTTTTGTGTTTTTTTTGCTTGCCTTTATACCTTAGATTTGCTTTTTAATGCATTGACTTAAAAAAAAAAAAACCTATGGCCACTCTGATACTTACAGTGCTAAAAGAGCTTTTCTTTCATACTTTAACTTTAACAAGCGAACTCTTGCAATTGCGCAGATTTGCTGTCGCCAGAGAGCCACACCACCTATTGTCTTTCTCATCTTGTTAAGTGAAGAGAGGACCTGTTCCATCTCAACAAGCCTTTCAGTGTCATCAGCTTTTTCCACTTGTACTTCTCCCAAAATAGGAATGTCTGCAAAACATAAAATAAGCAACTCATATGTACTTTATATGGCTTACTATAGGGATTTGCTCTGGTAAGGAGATCATGATTAGGCTCTTCTGTGTTACTATAGGTATAATGTGGTTTTGCTGGTTATTGCCTTAAAATAGAGAAATAGATGAAAGATTTTTTTCTTGAACAAAAGGGATAGAAAGGAGACCTTAGGTAATTTAAGGTCAAGATAAATAGGCAAGGTCTTCACAGTGCTTAGGAATGACTTGGAAAATTAGTAAAGGAAACAAATATCTTACATGTTCAATTAAGCTACAAATTGACATGCTCTGAACAGGGAGTAAACTGTAAATGGCAAGCTACAAACTGGGAGTTAGCTATAAATTGTTACTGCAGATATTTCAAAACTATTCAGTTTTGAATAGTTTCTGAGACTGCATTATTTTGTGTGTTCTCTGTAATCTCTGGATACCCAGGATACTGTCCATCGTATAATGCTAAAATAAGCCTAATATCCAACCTCAAAAAGCACACACCCGTAAATGTATAAGTACAATGACAGGACACAACAACACACTGTGAATGAAGATATAAGGATCTTAAGATAGTGGTCAAAAGTCTATTTTAAAAAGTAGTTGGGCGTGTTGGCGGGCGCCTGTAGTCCCAGCTACTTGGGAGGTTGAGGCAAGAGAATAGCGTGAACCAGGGGGTAGAGCTTTCAGTGAGCCGAGATCGTGCCACTGCGCTCCAGCCTGGGCAACAGAGCGAGACTCCATCTCAAAATTAATAATAATAATAATAATAATAATAATTCAGGGATATTCTGCTTCTCATTAGTTGCAAGAGACTGTCACCTGTCTTACCAAGGGAATAAATATTAGTTATTTTTAATCCATCAGATTGGCGAGCGCACAAAGAAACCTAAAAAATCTAACATGTACAAAGGAAGGAAACATTTTTAGGGGGAGAAGGTTCCTGTGGAAGCTTTCATCTTTAGGGAAATGGCAGAAAAAGGAGAAAACCACCATAGGTAGTCTAAATGAAAGCAGCCCAGATTAAACAAATTCTATGGTTATATGTGGGCTGAAATAACTGATTAGAATCATGTGGTACCTAAGTCACAAAACGAGTTTACAGCATCTACCAACTTATTTTCATGGAGCCTTTCCTAAGTGCATAGGACCAGTACACCAGTAGCTGGGGGCAGATACTGAGAAAAACGGAGAGAGAAACACAAGAAGCTGCGTAGTGTCTTGAGCAAGACATCATCAGGGTTCATGGGTCTTACCTTTTGTGTAATACATTAGTCCACTAGGGTCCAGTCACTGAATGAGAGAGTGGAGAGATATATACTAATAAATAAATAAACAAAAAGTGATGGGAGGCTGAAAATCAGTGAGATTAATCGTTATCGAGATATTTGATAGTAGGGCTATGGAGAAATTAATAGAATTTTTCCAGTGCTATAATTCAAAGTCATGTCTAAGGGAAAGACCTGATTCTACCTTTAAAACATTCGAAGCTGGAAGTGGGCTGAATCTAATAAAACCTGTGCTAAAGCTCAGATACTTGCCAAATACAAATTAGATGAGTTCTGCCATCCACATCAGCATCCTCGCAGAGGAAGAGTCATGCCATTTTCTAGCCACTGTTTACCTCAGTGTTCCTGTTTTGTTAAAGTAATGTCCATGATAAAATACAAATTTCAAGACATATGAAGAAGCAGGGAAATATAACCCATACGGAAGAGGTAAAAAAATCAGAGTCAGTTACTGATAAGGGTCATCAGTCACATGGCCCACATGTTAGAATTAAAATACATGAGTTTAAAAATAACTTTGATAAATATGTTATAAGATCTACTGGAAAATATGGACACTATTGGGAGCAGATGAGAAATAGTAAAGAACTGAAACTCTAAAGAACAAATGAAAATGTTAGAATGAAAAAGTACGGTATCAGAAATAGAGAGTTTATTAGGTTCGGCTTCAAAACAGTCTGAACACAAGAGAATAAGTTACTTGTGACCTTGAAAATAGGTAGATAGATATTGTCCAATTTCTAACATAAAGAAAAAAAAAGAAAAACCTGACACCCGAGAATCTGAGATCTATGAAAAAGTACAATACGTCTAATTAAGACTTTGTTCTTTATCTTTGGCCTACAGGAATTTAATAGTTTCATTTTTAAAGTATTGTTTGGGGTTCTTAAGTGTTTTAGATCTGTGGGTTCATGTTTTATATAAATTTATGATTTAGAATAAATGTTCTATCTGAAATTGCCCTTAGAAGCCTAGGGCTAATATGAGTGCAGTGAGCCTTGGATATAGAAAAATGGATTATTTTTAACTACAAGGCAATGTTGACAAGGATGTGTTTCACTTTTCCACAAGCTTGTCTAAGAAGAGCCTTAATCATGAACCCCACATTTTGTAATCCATCTTTGGAACAGTGTGCTCTTGAAACATATGCTTTTACACAGTAATTTTCATGTATTTTATTTACCTGATTCATTAATTGTTGATTTTCCTTCTAGCTTCAGGAATACTTCATTCAAAGTTGTCATGGAAACACCATAATTCTCAATTCCTAGGTCAGGATAGCTATCAAGATCCTTGTAAAGTTCTAAGGAATCCATACACAGCAGTGAATTAAAACAAGAATCCCAAGTGAACTGGAGACAATTTTTCAAACTAATAAGCACAAATCTATGAAATTATACTTGTGATATGTCAAAGACATTTGAAAATTAGCATTTAATAATAGATCAGCTTATTCTGCAAATTCTATATATTATTTTCTGTTGTACATCATGTGTTACAATCCACATATTTCTATATCAATATTAACTTATATTCATTTGCATTTCTAGTAAAGTTTAATCTTAGTTTTTTCTGACTTCTTTTTAAAATTTAATTAACTGTGAAACTCTGGGTTTTTCAACTCTAAGCCTAATTAATTCAAGAGTCTTTTCTAGAGAACAGATATAAATGGGAGCCATTTATGCTGTAACTGATAAAAGGAAAGGAATTGATTTTTTGAGAATTAATTGGATGGTGCAGAATCTTCTATAGTTTAGAAAATATTTGTTAAAGAGAAGTCATAGAATATAAACCATTTAAAAGTTTTCTGTTTCTAACAATGGAAGATCACAAGACCTAACAGGCAGAGAATGTGGAATTGAATCGGGGAATTTTCCTGGAATTGTGACAGTGGTTATTTCCTCTAGCAATTTTATATCTATTCATTCTTCAGTTCTTTCATCAAAAGATACCTATGCATCCGTCATTGTTCATGAAGCAATGAGCAGTACCCCAGCCTGCACAGATTTGAACTATAGTGGTTAAATTGAGCTTACATAAAAACCTAATTCTAACCCTAGGGTGATTACAGAAGTCCTGAGGCTTCGATCTCGAGCTCCTGCTTGGGCAAAAGGATAAGTTAAAAGCTTTTGTCTTGACTAGAATGCCACATACAGAAAGGTAGAAAAGAAGTAAGATTTAATATGCGCCATTCTTCATTCTACCTAAAACGTTTACAAATTTTCTTTAAATTGTTATGACTGTTAAAAAGTGCTAATTAGAGTTTGCTTAACACTTTACCTGATGATTCTAAGGAATGCTTGTGTTGTCACCATAAAATGTGTATTTGAATGAATGTATATGTCTTTGTTAACCACATATACAGCAAGGTTAATTGTTTCAACCACTAATGCGGGTCTTCATAGTGCCCCATTGTTAAGGAACAGGTTCCCTGAACAACAAACATAATTAGTACGTTTTTATGCATTAGCCTGAAAAACCCAAAGTTATTGCAAAATTCTCACCGAGAGAGAGAGCGCCACATCACAGGGCTGTTTAACGTAGTGCGTAAGCCAGAGGTTTTCTACCATTTGGGTTTGTGTACATTTATGAATACTAGAATATTATGTCACACACTGCTAGGGAAGAAGGACTAAAAGAAGCCCTCTAAAATGCCCATGCATTACAATACAACTATTAGAATATAATTCTATTTCCCACTATACAGAAAATAATTCAGTTATTGTACTATTCTTTTGATTATGTTTCAGTACCTGAGCATACTGTAAGACCTCGATAAATGTTAGTTGTAATAATAATAATTATGATGATGATGACTATTATTTACATATTTTATTTCACAGTGTTCATATACATTACCTGGAAATTTATTTGTTCTTTCTAAGGGTAATGTATAAACAAGTTTTCCTTCACTTTTGGCTGATAATTTGGCATCAGGGATGTGCTGTTTAACAAGTGATGTTATGTTTTCCTCAACACATACTTCATTTAACTGCAAGCTGGCATTCAGAAAAAAAGACATATGTTTGACATAGTCTCCAACAGCAAGAAAATAATTAACTAGTCTCTATAAGACAAAGAAAATCAATTAAAATCTCATGCCAGAAATAGGTCAGACAAACATGAAATAAGAGGACACAAACCCAAGAAATAAGAGGACAAAAACCCAACCAAATCATATAAATATGATGGACAAAAGAAAAGAATGAGCTAATGAGAGTTACTGGTGAGGTTACTCAGGGGTGGTGCCCAGAGAATTCTGATACTGATTCAAGTCTCTGAAGAGAGAGTAGTCACAGACCGAAAATACCAGGGTTGCAATAGAGCAAAGGTCAGGACTATGCAAAATGGATAACGTAGCAGATGATGTTCAGTTTTACGCTGACTAAATAGAATTGTTGTATTGCTTCAAAAGAACAGGAGATTTGTGATAAGTATAGATGCCAAACAGTTTCAGTTATTCAGTTTAGACATCCAGTGCAAATTTACTAAGTTCTTAGTATGTGACAAACGTCATACTAAGTGCAGAGGATACAATGGTGACTAAAACAGCATTATTCTGCTCTTATGGAGTTGATTGTCTAGTGGGGGAGACAGGAAGAAAACATGTAGACAACTAGATGAGTAAAATAATTATCAATAGTAGTAAGTGCTATGAAGGAAAGTGGATTATAGACAGAAACTAATAATGAATGAATATGGGTTTGCTTTTCTTGTAATGCTAAGCCCAGAACTTTGACTAAGGACAAAGAATCATTGAGAAAATCAGTTTATCCATTGAAAAACACCACAGCTATTTCTCCATTATAGAGAAACAGACAAACACAATAATCTATTAATTAAGGTTATAAAGTATACAGTGGGCAAAATATCAGTAGTGACTTGGCTTTGAAATATAGTTTTGGCATTTGGAATGTGTTATTCAACTTACCTAAACAGTTACTTTATTAGAGGACTGGAATAATGATTCCTAGCATCTAGGGTTATTCTAACAACTGAATAATAGCAATGTTTATCCTTAGCCCTTAAAAATGATAGCAATTTTATTTGACCAAATGCATAAGTCAAAAATTATTCCACTGACACATAAGGCATGTATGAACGTAAAAAATATATGCTATTTTTTAGAAGTAGTGAAATCCACTGAAGGAATGATGCAAAAAATGTCATAGTTGTTTTCCATGACGCTGACTCCTGAAATGAAAACAATTTAAGAAATATTCCTTGGCCACTTGTAGGAATTGTGCTGAGTGCTAGGGGGGAATGAATGAATCATGTAGAAAGTCATTCCTTGAGGAGCCTACAGCTTGAAAGGGGAGGTTATAAAACTTTTCCTGTAAAATGTGTACTAGATAGTACATTTTCTAGGCTTTATAGACTATTAGGACTCTGTTGAAACTCTTCCACTCTGCTGCTGTAATGTGGAGGCAGCCAGAGCAGTGTGTAAAAGAATGGGCATGACTGGGCTCCAACCAAACTATATTTACAGGAAGAGGAAGTAGGCTGGATGTGGCTCATGAGTTATAGTTTGTTGACCCTTTGATTAGAAGAAAATAAGGCAATTGCACAAATAGGAGTCCATGAAGGGACTCGCAAATTGGGCGGGGATCCTGACTAGCACTTTTTATTTTGAGAACATGTTATGTTTCCATGCAACGTGCCAGGCAGTCTCTTATTTATTTTTCTATAACCTTTACTTGTAAGTAGGAATTGCTACTCTCACTTTGTAGGTGAAAACACTGAATTTCAGATAGTTTAATTAATTTCCAAGAAGAGATTCAAGCAAAGTGCTATAAGAAAAAAAAAAAATTGGGACATTACACAGAAGTGGAAGATTAATAAACTCTACGTGAGATATTTTTCAAATAACTTTCTAGGACTTAAACAAGTGCAGATGAGTTAAGGAAACTGTCATCCTACTTTCTTTGTCTTGTCATCATATGTTTGTTTTCTTTCTTAAGTATAGATGGTATAAATTTACAAAAACAACCAATCATATAACAAAAAGTAGTTAAAAATATGGATTTGACTACTAGATTTAGAAGTTAAAAATATTCAGGTTCAATTTCTGATTCCAGCACTTCTTAACATAGGGAGTTTGTAATTTCATCCATAAAGTAAAAGTAACAACACTTCTATTTTAAACAATAGAAGATTTAGGAGGGGAAATAGAGCAAGATGGCCAGATAGAACCCTCCAGAAATCCCCCCCCTCTGCAGGAACACCAAATTGAACAACTATCCACACAAGGAAGCACCTTCATAAGAACAAAAAATCAGGTTAGCAATCATAGTGGTTTTAACATCATATAAGGAAAGAAGCACTGGAGAGGATAGCAAAGACAGGCTTGAATTACTGACACAACTTCCCATCCCTGGCAGCAGCTGTGTGGCACAGAGAGAGAATGTTGTATGCTTGTGGGAGGGACAGGACAGTGATTGTGGGACTTTGCATTGGAACTCAGTGTTGCCTGTCACGGTGAAAAGCAATGTAGGGCAGAATTCAGCCAGTGCCCACACAGGGAACATTTAGACCAGCCTTAGCCAGAGGGGAATCATTCATCCCACAACTGTGGACTAAAGTGCTCTGGGGATCGAAACAAATTTAGGACCACAGGGACTGCAATTCCTGGGCAAGTCTTGATGCTGTTCTGGGCTCAAAGCCAATGGACTTGGGGTGCAAAAGACCTAGAGAGACACCAGCTGGAGCAGCCAAGGGAGTGCCTGCTTCACTCTTCCCCCAACACCAGACAGCGCAGCTCACTGTTCCAGGGGAGACTCCCTCCTTCTGTTGAGGAGAGGAGAAAGGAGTAAATAGGATTTTGTTCTGCAACTTCCATACAAGCTCAGCCACAGCAGAATAGGACACCAGGCAGAGTTCTGAGGACCCTATTCCAGGCCCTTGCTCCCAGATGACATTTTTAGACATACCCTAGGCCAGAAGGGAACCTACTGCCTTGAAGAAAAAGACCCAGTTCTGGCAGAATTCATCACCTCCTGACTAAAGAACTTTCGGGCCTTGAATAAACACCAGCAGTAGCCAGGCAGTATTTGCCACAGGCCTTGGGTGAGGCCCAGGGCTCTGCTGGCTTCAGGTTTGACTTAGCACATTCCCAGCTGTGATGGCCCTGGGGAGAGACTTTCTGCCTGAGGAAAAGAGAGGAAAGAGTAAAGGGGACTTTGTCTTGCAGCTTAGGTACCACAGTAGAGTAGAGAGCACCCACGTGGACTCCTGGGGTCCTGGATTCTAGGCCTTGGCTCCTGGATGGCATTTCTGGACTTGCCCTAGGCCAGAGGGGAGCCCACTGCCCTGAAGAGAGCTACCCAGAACTGGCAGCATGTACTACAAGCTGCCTGAAGGCCCTTGGGCCTTGAGTGAACATCAGTGGTAGCCAGGCAGTACTCACTGTAGGCCTGAGGCAGTGGTGACTATGGGGAGAGACTCCTTCTCCTTGAGGAGTGGGAAGAGTGGGAAGACTTTGTCTTCTGGTTTGGGTGTCAGCTCAGCTGCAGCAGAATACAGTGCCATGTAGATTCCTAAGATTTCTGACTCCAGGTACTTGCTCCCAGATGGCATTTCTAGACCCACCCTGGGCCATGGGGAAGCTTGCCACCATAAAGGGAAGGACACAAGCCTGGCTGTATTTGCCACCTGCTGCCTGAAGAGCCCTTGGGCTTAAAGTGAACACTGCCGGTAGCCAGGCAGTGGTCGCTGCGGGCCTTGGGAAAGACCCAATGCTGTATTGGCTTTAGATCTGACCCAGCATAATCCTAGTGGTGGTGGTCACAGGAGTGCTTGTGTCACCCCTCTGCCAGCTCCAGACAACTCAATACACACACACACACACACACACACACACACACAAACAAACACACACATGCACACACTCCATTTGGAGAAAGTTAAGGGAAGAGAACAAAAGTCTCTGCCTGGTAATCCAAAAAATTCTCCAAGAACACCAAAGTGGTACCTCTAAGAGTCTGCAAGAATCACAATATTACTGGGTTTGAGGGTGCCCCGTAGTGCTGATACAGCTGCAATGACCAAAGACTTAGACCATAACGTTCTATTCCCTTTGAATACTTGGAAAGCCTTCCCAAGAAGGATGGGTACAAACAAGCCCAGACTGTGACCTAACTCCTCAATGCTCAGACATTGATGAACATCCACAAGCATCAAAACTATCCAAACAAACATGACCTCACCAAATGACTAAATAAGGTACCAGGGACCAATACCAGAGTGACAAAGATACGTGACTTTTCAGACAGATAATTCAAAATAGTTGTTTTGAGGAAGTTCAAATAAATTTAAGATAACACAGAGAAGGGACTCAGAATCCTATCAGATAAATTTAACAAAGAGATTGAAATAATGTCTAAAAATCAAGCAGAAATTCTGGAGCTAAAATATCAATTGACATACTGAAGAATGTATCAAAGTCTCTCAATAGCAGAATTGATCAAGCAGAAGAATCAATGAGCTTGAAGACAGGCTATTTGAAAATACTCAGAAGAGGGGGCGGAGCAAGATGGCCGAATAGGAACAGCTCCAGTCTCCAACTCCCAGCACGAGCGACACAGAAGACCGGTGATTTCTGCATTTTCAACTGAGGTACTGGGTTCATCTCACTGGGGAGTGCCGGACGATCGGTGCTGGTCAGCTGCTGCAGCCCGACCAGCGAGAGCTGAAGCAGGGCGAGGCATCACCTCACCTGGGAAGCGCAAGGGGGAAGGGAATCCCTTTTCCTAGCCAGGGGAACTGAGACACACAACACCTGGAAAATCGGGTAACTCCCACCCCAATACTGCGCTTTAAGCAAACAGGCACACCAGGAGATCATATCCCACACCTGGCCGGGAGGGTCCCATGCCCACGGAGCCTCCCTCATTGCTAGCACAGCAGTCTGTGATCTACCGGCAAGGCAGCAGCGAGGCTGGGGGAGGGGCGCCCGCCATTGCTGAGGCTTAAGTAGGTAAACAAAGCTGCTGGGAAGCTCGAACTGGGTGGAGCTCACAGCAGCTCAAGGAAACCTGCCTGTCTCTGTAGACTCCACCTCTGGGGACAGGGCACAGAAACAATAACAAAAGCAGCAGAAACCTCTGCAGATGCAAACGACTCTGTCTGACTGCTTTGAAGAGAGCAGTGGATCTCCCAACACGGAGGTTGAGATCTGAGAAGGGACAGACTGTCTGCTCAAGTGGGTCCCTGACCCCTGAGTAGCCTAACTGGGAGACATCCCCCACTAGGGGCAGTCTGACACCCCACACCTCACAGGGTGGATTACACCCCTGAGAGGAAGCTTCCAAAGCAAGAATCAGACAGGTACACTCGCTGTTCAGAAATATTCTATCTTCTGCAGCCTCTGCTGCTGATACCCAGGCAAACAGGGTCTGGAGTGGACCTCAAGCAATCTCCAACAGACCTACAGCTGAGGGTCCTGACTGTTAGAAGGAAAACTATCAAACAGGAAGGACACCTACACCAAAACCCCACCAGTACATCACCATCATCAAAGACCAGAGGCAGATAAAACCACAAAGATGGGGAAAAAACAGGGCAGAAAAGCTGGAAATTCAAAAAATAAGAGCGCATCTCCCCCAGCAAAGGAGCGCAGCTCATCGCCAGCAACGGATCAAAGCTGGATGGAGAATGACTTTGACGAGATGAGAGAAGAAGGCTTCAGTCCATCAAATTTCTCAGAGCTAAAGGAGGAATTACGTACCCAGTGCAAAGAAACTAAAAATCTTGAAAAAAAAGTGGAAGAATTGATGGCTAGAGTAATTAATGCAGAGAAGGTCATAAACGAAATGAAAGAGATGAAAACCATGACACGAGAAATACGTGACAAATGCACAAGCTTCAGTAACCGACTCGATCAACTGGAAGAAAGAGTATCAGCGATTGAGGATCAAATGAATGAAATGAAGCGAGAAGAGAAACCAAAAGAAAAAAGAAGAAAAAGAAATGAACAAAGCCTGCAAGAAGTATGGGATTATGTAAAAAGACCAAATCTACGTCTGATTGGGGTGCCTGAAAGTGAGGGGGAAAATGGAACCAAGTTGGAAAACACTCTTCAGGATATCATCCAGGAGAACTTCCCCAACCTAGTAGGGCAGGCCAACATTCAAATCCAGGAAATACAGAGAACGCCACAAAGATACTCCTCGAGAAGAGCAACTCCAAGACACATAATTGCCAGATTCACCAAAGTTGAAATGAAGGAAAAAATCTTAAGGGCAGCCAGAGAGAAAGGTCGGGTTACCCACAAAGGGAAGCCCATCAGACTAACAGCAGATCTCTCGGCAGAAACTCTCCAAGCCAGAAGAGAGTGGGGGCCAATATTCAACATTCTTAAAGAAAAGAATTTTAAACCCAGAATTTCATATCCAGCCAAACTAAGTTTCATAAGTGAAGGAGAAATAAAATCCTTTACAGATAAGCAAATGCTTAGAGATTTTGTCACCACTAGGCCTGCCTTACAAGAGACCCTGAAGGAAGCACTAAACATGGAAAGGAACAACCGGTACCAGCCATTGCAAAAACATGCCAAAATGTAAAGACCATCGAGGCTAGGAAGAAACTGCATCAACTAATGAGCAAAATAACCAGTTAATATCATAATGGCAGGATCAAGTTCACACATAACAATATTAACCTTAAATGTAAATGGACTAAATGATCCAATTAAAAGACACAGACTGGCAAACTGAATAAAGAGTCAAGACCCATCAGTCTGCTGTATTCAGGAGACCCATCTCACATGCAGAGACATACATAGGCTCAAAATAAAGGGATGGAGGAAGATTTACCAAGCAAATGGAGAACAAAAAAAAGCAGGGGTAGCAATACTAGTCTCTGATAAAACAGACTTTAAACCATCAAAGATCAAAAGAGACAAAGAAGGCCATTACATAATGGTAAAGGGATCAATTCAACAGGAAGAGCTAACTATCCTAAATATGTATGCACCCAATACAGGAGCACCCAGATTCATAAAGCAAGTCCTTAGAGACTTACAAAGAGACTTAGACTCCCATACAATAATAATGGGAGACTTCAACACTCTACTGTCAACATTAGACAGATCAACGAGACAGAAAGTTAACAAGGATATCCAGGAATTGAACTCATCTCTGCAGCAAGCAGACCTAATAGACATCTATAGAACTCTCCACCCCAAATGAACAGAATATACATTCTTCTCAGCACCACATCGTACTTACTCCAAAATTGACCACGTAATTGGAAGTAAAGCACTCCTCAGCAAATGTACAAGAACAGAAATTATAACAAACTGTCTCTCAGACCACAGTGCAATCAAACTAGAACTCAGGACTAAGAAACTCAATCAAAACCGCTCAACTACATGGAAACTGAACAACCTGCTCCTGAATGACTACTGGGTACATAATGAAATGAAGGCAGAAATAAAGATGTTCTTTGAAACCAATGAGAACAAAGATACAACATACCAGAATCTCTGGGACACATTTAAAGCAGTGTGTAGAGGGAAATTTATAGCACTAAATGCCCACAAGAGAAAGCAGGAAAGATCTAAAATTGACACTCTAACATCACAATTAAAAGAGCTAGAGAAGCAAGAGCAAACACATTCGAAAGCTAGCAGAAGGCAAGAAATAACTAAGATCAGAGCAGAACTGAAGGAGATAGAGACCCAAAAAACCCTCCAAAAAATCAATGAATCCAGGAGTTGGTTTTTTGAAAAGATCAACAAAATTGACAGACCACTAGCAAGACTAATAAAGAAGAAAAGAGAGAAGAATCAAATCGACGCAATTAAAAATGATAAAGGGGATATCACCACCGACCCCACAGAAATACAAACTACCATCAGAGAATACTATAAGCACCTCTACGCAAATAAACTGGAAAATCTAGAAGAAATGGATAATTTCCTGGACACTTACACTCTTCCAAGACTAAACCAGGAAGAAGTTGAATCCCTGAATAGACCAATAGTAGGCTCTGAAATTGCGGCAATAATTAATAGCCTACCAACCAAAAAAAGTCCAGGACCAGACGGATTCACAGCTGAATTCTACCAGAGGTACAAGGAGGAGTTGGTACCATTCCTTCTGAAACTATTCCAATCAATAGAAAAAGAGGGAATCCTCCCTAACTCATTTTATGAGGCCAACATCATCCTGATACCAAAGCCTGGCAGAGACACAACAAAAAAGAGAATTTTAGACCAATATCCCAGATGAACATCAATGCAAAAATCCTCAATAAAATACTGGCAAACCGGATTCAGCAACACATCAAAAAGCTTATCCACCATGATCAAGTGGGCTTCATCCCTGGGATGCAAGGCTGGTTCAACATTCGCAAATCAATAAACATAATCCAGCATATAAACAGAACCAAAGACAAGAACCACATGATTATCTCAATAGATGCAGAAAAGGCTTTTGACAAAATTCAACAGCCCTTCATGCTAAAAACGCTCAATAAATTCGGTATTGATGGAACGTACCTCAAAATAATAACAGCTATTTATGACAAACCCACAGCCAATATCATACTGAATGGGCAAAAACTGGAAAAATTCCCTTTGAAAACTGGCACAAGACAGGGATGCCCTCTCTCACCACTCCTATTCAACATAGTGTTGGAAGTTCTGGCTAGGGCAATTAGGCAAGAGAAAGAAATCAAGGGTATTCAGTTAGGAAAAGAAGAAGTCAAATTGTCCCTCTTTGCAGATGACATGATTGTATATTTAGAAAACCCCATTGTCTCAGCCCAAAATCTCCTTAAGCTGATAAGCAACTTCTGCAAAGTCTCAGGATACAAAATTAATGTGCAAAAATCACAAGCATTCTTATACACCAGTAACAGACAAACACAGAGCCAAATCATGAATGAACTTCCATTCACAATTGCTTCAAAGAGAATAAAATACCTAGGAATCCAACTTACAAGAGATGTAAAGGACCTCTTCAAGGAGAACTACAAACCACTGCTCAGTGAAATAAAAGAGGACACAAACAAATGGAAGAACATACCATGCTCATGGATAGGAAGAATCAATATCGTGAAAATGGCCATACTGCCCAAGGTAATTTATAGATTCAATGCCATCCCCATCAAGCTACCAATGAGTTTCTTCACAGAATTGGAAAAAACTGCTTTAAAGTTCATATGGAACCAAAAGAGAGCCCGCATCTCCAAGACAATCTTAAGTCAAAAGAACAAAGCTGGAGGCATCACGCTACCTGACTTCAAACTATACTACAAGGCTACAGTAACCAAAACAGCATGGTACTGGTACCAAAACAGAGATATAGACCAATGGAACAGAACAGAGTCCTCAGAAATAATACCACACATCTACAGCCATCTGATCTTTGACAAACCTGAGAGAAACAAGAAATGGGGAAAGGATTCCCTATTTAATAAATGGTGCTGGGAAAATTGGCTAGCCATAAGTAGAAAGCTGAAACTGGATCCTTTCCTTACTCCTTATACGAAAATTAATTCAAGATGGATTAGAGACTTAAATGTTAGACCTAATACCATAAAAATCCTAGAGGAAAACCTAGGTAGTACCATTCAGGACATAGGCATGGGCAAAGACTTCATGTCTAAAACACCAAAAGCAACGGCAGCAAAAGCCAAAATTGACAAATGGGATCTCATTAAACTAAAGAGCTTCTGCACAGCAAAAGAAACTACCATCAGAGTGAACAGGCAACCTACAGAATGGGAGAAAATTTTTGCAATCTACTCATCTGACAAAGGGCTAACATCCAGAATCTACAAAGAACTCAAACAAATTTACAAGAAAAAAACAAACAACCCCATCAAAAAGTGGGCAAAGGATATGAGCAGACATTTCTCAAAAGAAGACATTCATACAGCCAACAGACACATGAAAAAATGCTCATCATCACTGGCCATCAGAGAAATGCAAATCAAAACCACAATGAGATACTATCTCACACCAGTTAGAATGGCGATCATTAAAAAGTCAGGAAACAACAGGTGCTGGAGAGGATGTGGAGAAATAGGAACACTTTTACACTGTTGGTGGGATTGTAAACTAGTTCAACCATTATGGAAAACAGTATGGCGATTCCTCAAGGATCTAGAACTAGATGTACCATATGACCCAGCCATCCCATTACTGGGTATATACCCAAAGGATTATAAATTATGCTGCTATAAAGACACATGCACACGTATGTTTATTGCAGCACTATTCACAATAGCAAAAACTTGGAATCAACCCAAATGTCCATCAGTGACAGATTGGATTAAGAAAATATGGCACATATACACCATGGAATACTATGCAGCCATCAAAAAGGATGAGTTTGTGTCCTTTGTAGGGACATGGATGCAGCTGGAAACCATCATTCTCAGCAAACTATCACAAGAACAGAAAACCAAACACCGCATGTTCTCACTCATAGGTGGGAACTGAACAATGAGATCACTTGGACTCAGGAAGGGGAACATCACACACCGGGGCCTATCATGGGGAGGGGGGAGGGGGGAGGGATTGCATTGGGAGTTACACCTGATGTAAATGATGAGTTGATGGGTGCTGACGAGTTGATGGGTGCAGCACACCAACATGGCACAAGTATACATATGTAACAAACCTGCACATTATGCACATGTACCCTAGAATAATAATAATAAATAAATTTAAAAAAAAGAAGAAGAAAAAAAAAAGAAAAAAAAAAGAAAATACTCAGAAGAGACAAAAGACAAAAGAATTAAAAAGAATGAAGCATGCCTACAAGATCTAACAAATAGCCTCCAGAGGGCAAGTATAAGAGTCATTGGCCTTAAGGAGGAGATAAAGAGATAAGGATAGAAAGTTTATTCAAGGGATAATAACAGAGAACATTCCATGCAAATAGAAAACAAAAAAGAGCAGAAATAGATATCTTTATGTTAGACAAAGTGGAGTTCAAGACAAAAACCATTAAAAGAGAAAAAGAATGTCACTACATAATGATAAAAGGGTCAATTCAGTAAGAAGATACAACAATTGTAAATATATGTGCACCCAACACTGGAGCACCCAGATATGTAATGCAAATGTGATTAAGGCTAAAGGCAGACAGATAGAGAGAGAGAGAGAGACAGAGAGAGAGAGAGAGACCCAATATAATAATAGCTGGAGTCTTCAACACACTACTTTCAGCACTGGACAGATGATCCAGACTGAAAATCAAAGACATTGGACTTAATGTGCACTATAGACCAAATGGACCTAATAAATAATTATAGAATATTTTATCCAATGGCTGTGGAATACACAGTCTTCTCCTTAGCACATGGATCATTCTCAAGGATAGACGATATGCTAGCCACAAAACAAGACTTAATTTTGTTTTTCAAATTGAAATTATACCAAATAGCTTCTCTGACCACAATAGAATAAAACTAGAAAGCAATACAAGAGGAACTTTGGAAACTATACAAACACATGGAAATTAAATAATATGTGTTAGAATGACCAGTGGGTCAAGGAAGAAATTAAAAAGGAAATTGAAAACTTTATTGAAACAAATGAAAATGGAAACACAACATGCCAAAACCAATGGAATACAGTGGAAGCATTACTAAATGGAGAATTTATAGCAACAAGTGCTTATATCAAAAAGACAGAAAAACTTCAAATGAACAACCTAACGACATTTCTTAAAGAATTAGAGAAGCAGGAGAAACCAAACCCAAAAGTCACAGAATAAAAGAAATAATAAACATCAGAGCAGAAATAAATAAAATTGAAATGAAATAAACAATACAAAAAGTTGAAAAGTTTGAAAAGTTAAACAAAATGGACTAACTTTTAGCCAGACTAAAAAAAAAAAAAAAAAAAAAAAAAAAAAAAAAAAAAAGAGCAAAGACAAAAATAAATAAAATCAGAGGTAAATAGGAGAAATAACAATTGATGCTGCAGAAATTCGAATGATCATTAGTGGCTACTGTGAGCAACTGTATGTCAATAAATTAGAACACCTAGGAGAAATGGACAAATTCCTAGACACGTACAGTCTACCAAGATTGAACCATGAAGAAATCCAAAACCTGAACATACCAATAACAACTAACAAGATTAAAGCCATAATAAAAAGTCTTCCAGCAGAGAAAAGCAAGGAACCTAATAGCTTCACTGCTGAATTCTACCAAATAGTTAAAGAATAACTAATACCAATCTTACTCAAAATTATTCTGAAAAATAGAGGAGGAGGGGATACTTTGAAACTCATTCTATGAGGCCAGTATTGCCCTGATCACCAAAGACACATCAAAAAAAGAAAACTACAGGCCAATACTACTGGAATATTGATGTGAAAATCCTCATCAAAATACTAGCAAACTGAATTCAACAACACATTAAAAAGATCATTCATCTTGGTCACGGTTGGATTTATCCCAGAGATTCAAGGATGGTTCAGTGTACGGAAATCAATGTGAGACATCATATCAACAGAATAAAGGGCAAAAAAGATATGATCACTTCAACTGATGCTGAAAAAGCAATTAATAAAATTCAACATCTCTTCATGATAAAACCCTCAAAAAGCTGGGTGTAGAAGGAACATGTCTCAACAAAATAAAAGCCATATATGGCAAACCTACAGATAGTATCATACTCATTGGGGGAAAGCCTTTTCTCTAAGATCTGGAACAGAACAATTATGCCCACTTTTACCATTGTTATTCAACATAGTACTGGAAGTCCTAGCTGTGGCAATCAGACAAGAGGCAGAAAAAAAGGGCATCCAAAACGGAAAGGAAGAAATCAAATCATCCTTGTGGGCAAATGATATGATCTTATATTTGAAAAATCCTAAAAACTATACCAAAAAGCTATTAGAACTGATAAACAAAGTCAGTAAAGTTGCAGGTTACAAAATCAATATACGAAAATCAATAGCATTTCTATATGCTAACGCGAGCTAGCTGAAAAAGAAATCAAGAAAGTAATCCCATTGACAATAGCTACAAATAAAATAAGATATCTAGTGATAAACTTAACCAAAGAAGTAAAAGATCTCTATAGTGAAAACCATAAAACATTGATGGAAGAAATTGAAGAGGACACAAAAAAGGAAACATATTCTATGCTCATGGGTTGGAAGAATCCATATTGTTAAAATGTTCATACTACCCAAAGCAATCTACTTATTCAACACAATCTCTATCAAAATACCAATGACATTCTTCACAGAATAAAAAACAAACTACTATTTATATGGAACCACAAACGGCCCAGAATAGACAAAGCCATTCTCAGCAAAAATAACAAAACTGAAGGAATCACATCATCTGACTTCAAATTATACTACAGAGTTATAATAACCAAAACAGCATGGTACTGGCATAAAAACAGACACATAGACCAATGGAACAGAATAGAGTATGCAGAAATAAATCCATACATCTACAGTAAACTCATTTTCAACAAAGGAGCAGGAACATACCTTGGGGAAAGTCTCTTCAATAAATGGTGCTAAGAAAACTGGATATCCATATGCAGAAGAATGAAACTAGACTCCTATCTCTCACTGTTTACAGATATCAAATCCAAATGGATTAAAGACTTACTTATAAGTCCTCAACCTAGGAAACTACTACAAGAAAACATTGGGGAAACTTCCCAGGGCGTTGATCTGGATAAAGATTTCTCTACCCCACAAGCAGAGGTGACCAAAGCTAAAATGGACAAATGAAATTACATCAAGTTAAAAAGCTTCTGCACGACAAAGCAAACAATCAGTCAAGTAAAGAGACAACTCATAGAGTAGGAGAAAATATTTTCAAACTATCCATCTAACAAGTGATTAATAATCAGACTATATAAAGAGCTCAAACAACTTAATAGGAAAAAATCTAATAATCCAATTCAAAATGGACAAAATATCTGAATAGATAGTTCTCAAAAGAAGACATACAAATGACAAACAGGCATATGAAAAAACCCTCAACACCACTGATCATCAGAGAAATGCAAATCAAAACTACAGTGAGATATCATCTTATCCCAGTTAGAATGGCTTTTATCCAGAAGACAGGCAATAACAAATGCTGGCAAGGATGTGGAAAAAAGGGAATCATGGTACTCTGCTGGTGGGAATGTAAATTAGTGCAGCCATTATAGACAACGTTTGGAAGTTCCTCAAAAATCTAAAAACAGAGTTACCACACGATCCAGCAATCCCACTACTAGGTATATACCCCAAAGAAAGGAAATCAGTATGTCAAAGAAATATCTGCACTCTCATGTTTATTGATGCACCATTCACAAGAGCCAAGACTTGGAAGCAACCTAAGTGTCCGTCAACAGACGGTTGGGTAAAGAAAATGTGTTACATACACACAATGGAGTACTATTCAGCCATAAAAAGAATGAGATTCTGTCATTTGCAACAACATGGATGGAATGGAGATCATTATATTAAGTGAAATAAACTAGGCACAGAAAGACAAACTTTATATGTTCTCATTCGTTTGCGAGAGCTAAAAATTCAAACAATTGATTTCATGGAGATAGAGTAGAAGGATGGTTACCAGAGGCTGGGAAGGGTAGTGGGGTTAATGGGTACGATAATATTGTTAGTAGAATGAGATCTAGTATTTGATAGCACATTCTTCACAGATTATATTACATGTGAATATAATTATATTACTGTGACATTCTTCACAGATTATATTACATGTATAATATATTAATATGACTATACAGACTATATTAATATGTGCAATATATTGTTGAATACAGTCAACATATATTAAAATAACTAAAAGAGTATAACTGGAATGTTTATAACACAAAGAAATGATTAATGCTTGAGGTGATGAATACCCATTTATCTGGATGTTATTATTATGGACTGTATGCCTGTATCAAAATAGTTCATGTACCCTATAAATATACATACCTACTATGTACCCATAAAATTAAAAGTTAAAAATAGAAGATTTAAGTAAAATAATGTTAAGTATCATATCTGAGTCACTCAATAAATTACAGCTAGAATATGCTGCTATTCAAAATAAAGATAATAAAATGAAGAGGATGGACAGGAGGAAAAGAACAAGAAAGAGGAAGATCTAGGAGGAGTGGAAGCAAGTAGCCGACATAAGAATATATTAACACCCTGGGTGAGAGATGAAGAAGGTGTAAAATACAAGTGCATCAGTTGAAAAGGTGCCCTTAATATATACCTCCGTTAATAAAAACTGTGTTGCAGATATATATTTTTAAACCATATTTATCTAAACTTTTGTTGTTATATTCTCAATATCTAAACTCTCCAGATCAATATCTCTTACATATACATACTAACTAGGTAGACACACATACGTATATATGTTTATACAAACACCTGTGTGTAATAATAAAAGTTTTTCTTATGTGTTGTAATGTTTTGCTTCAAGCATCATGCCTTACACTAGACCAGTTCTCATTTACTCCCAGTCTTCTTAAGTGGCCTTACCTTAAGTGATATCCAATCCCCCATTTCTTCTTTAGAAACAAAGAAGAACCCGCACACTTTAGCTTCCCTTGGGAGAGAAATACTTTCCTGTCTGAAAAAGAAGAGCAAAGAAGAAAGTTTATTAAAAAGTGGCCCATTCATTTGCAAGAAACGACAGATAATCATCTATATAATCAAACTTTAATTCAGGAGCTTCTAAGGTTTTAAATGCAGGGCTTGATAACAACTCAATGAAATAGATACATTTTAATCTCGTTTACACACCGTGTTTTGCAATCCATCCCATCAGGGAGGTTAAATTTTGTGGATATATGTTCTAATATAGAAAATTATCCCATTATATATTTTAACAGATGAAACATTAAAAATCATTTGAATATTTCAAGTGGATTTCTCTCAATTCTGAGTAAAAGGATTGATCTCTTAGAATCTAAACTTCACTTAGTTTTCAATAAGCGAGTTTCCTGGCAGATCATGCTTCTACGTGACCAAATTACACAAAATTTTACAAGATACACTGAAATGGTTGCAAGAGGCTTTGTGTCCAGGTTAAATTACCACCAGCCGTCCAATTTACCAGATACAGCTAGATTGCCGAATTACAAAATAGAACTGTTCAGAGAACAATCCATATTTTTGAGATCTCTTAAAGTCCTCCTCAGGGTACTTAACAGAAACCAGTGATTACCCGCCAGGATGTCAGCCTCATCCATGAACTGGGTGCTGAAGAGGATCACGCGGTCTGTTTTGCGTTCTTTCAGAAGGTTCCATACTTGATGTCTTGAAAAGGGATCCAATCCAGCAGTTGGTTCATCCAACAGGAAAATCTATAAACAAGGAAAGTATATAAAGCGGTTTTCCACAAAGGTGAAGTTCTTCCAGAAAACAGTGCAAAAACCATATGAATTATATGGAACAGAACATTATGGTTAGGATTTAGATACTCTATGTAATGTTCTATGATGAATATTTTATAGCACATGTTGTTTGCAAATAAAATATTTGAACGATTACCAAAAGTTCCCATTTTTTAAAATTTGAATTCACCTGCAAATTCAGTGTGACTCACCTGAGGATCTCCTAAAATGGCAATCCCAAAGGTTAGCTTTCTTTTCTGTCCACCACTTAAGTTTTGAGCAAGAACATCCTGAATATTTCTCATTTCCAATTCCAGCAAAACTCTCTGTATCTAACCAAAAGACAGTATTTATGTCATACACCAAAATTTATTCCTTTTTTAAAAATTTATAAATACAAGGCTGTAAAGTGTAAATGGTTAAAAGCACAAACACTGGGCCAGGCGCAGTGGCTCACGCCTGTAGTCTCAGCGGCTCACGCCTGTAGTCTCAGCACTTTGGGAGGCCGAGGTGGGCAGATCACGAGGTGAGGAGTTCGAGACCAGCCTGGCCAACATGGTGAAACCTCATGTCTACTAAAAATACAAAAATTAGCCAAGCATGGTGGTGCGTGCCTGTAATCCCAGCTATTCAGGAGGCTGAGGCAGGAGAATCGCTTGTACCTGGGAGGCACAAGTTACAGTGAGCCGATATAGGGTCACTGCACTCCAGCCTGGGCGACAAGAACAAAACTCTATCTCAAAAAAAAAAAAAGCACAAACACTGGAGCCAAACTTCCCGGGTTTGAATGTCACGCACATTAACTAGTAAGTTGGTCAAGTTACTTGCTCTCTTGAACCACATGTATAAGATAGGGATAATAATAGCACCTATCTTATAGGGTTGCTATGAAGAATAAATGATTTATTAGATTAAAAGTTAAGGATATGCTTGGCACATTGTAAATTGTATGCATTGTTAGCTATTGTTTAAATCGGATTTTCTTGTCCAACAATTGTACAACGATTTGCACACAAATAATTTAAAATTAAAACTCAGTGCAAACAGGTTTTAATAATCTCATTTTGACCAACACATTAACTCTAACACATTTATGTACCTCTTTTTTTTTTTGAGATGGAGTCTCACTCTGTCACCCAGGCAGGAGTGCAGTGGCTCAATCTCCGCTCACTGCAAGCTCCGCCTCCCGGGTTCACGCCTTTCTCCTGCCTCAGCCTCCTGACTATCTGGGACTACAGGCACCCACCACCATGCCCGGCTAATCTTTTTGTATTTTTAGTAGAGACGGGGTTTCACTGTGTTAGCCAGGATGGTCTTGATCTCCTGATCTCGTGATCCGTCAGCCTTGGCCTCCCAAAGTGCTGGGATTACAGGCATGAGCCACCACGCCCAGCTATTCATGTACCTCTTTATCCACTTCTTGTGGCAGAATCCCTTTTATTTTAGCAAAGAGTCTGAGGTTTTCTCTCACAGTGAGGAAGTCAAATTGCACATTGGATTGTGGGCAAACTCCAGTCAGCTTGCTGAGATTTTCTAGGTCAGCCACTTCTGAAAGCTTATTGTTATAGATGGTTACTGAACCTGTAACAAAGGAAAAGTTAATATCAAGATAAGGCTTAAGATATTTCTTAATAAAATCACTGATAATTAAATGTTGTATGTATGACTTTATCTTCATAGTTTATACAATTCAGGCATTAGAAACTTCTACTTTAGTTGCATAGTATACTGAAAAACTGTTTCCATCTGCAGCTTTTCCCATCAAGGTGTAGTCTCTTTGTCTACCCCTCACATTTAGCTTTGCCTGTATACCCCGTAGGATGCTAGCAAATGTGATACAAGCAGAGTCTGATGAAGAGCTTCTACCTAGTGATTTGTCTTTGCTTGCTGCTGGGATCATGTGGATCATTGGGTGAAGAATCCTAGTGGGCCTTCTGAAAGATGTATTTCCATGTGGGAAGAGACAGACAACCACCCTAACAGAAGTCCCAGATATGTGAGTGAGGCCATGGTAAATCATCCAGCCCCAGTCACGTTGGTCCAGAATAGAAAAACTGCCCAGTCAACCCACAGAATCATGGGGAGCAATAAGACATGAAATCAACTTAAATGTCTATCAAAGACAGGCTAGATAAAGAAAATGGGGGTATGTATACACCATGGAATATTATGCAGCTATAAAAAAGAACAAGATCATATCTTTTGCGGGAACTTGGGTGGAGCTGGAGGCTATCATCTTTAGCAAACTAATGCAGGAACAGAAAATGAAATACCATATGTTCTCACTTATAAGAGGGAGCTAAATGATAAGAACTTATGAACACAAAAAAGCAAATAACAGACACTGGGGTTTACTTGATGAGGGAGGGTTGAAGGAGGGAGAGGAGCAGAAAAGATAACTATTGGGTACTGGGCTTAATACCTGGTTCATGTAATAATATGTGTAACAAACCCCCATGACATGTGTTTATCTATGTAACAAAGCTTCACATGCACCCCCAAACCTAAAATAAAAATTAAAAAAATTTTTTTAAAAAACCTTATTGCTAAAAAAAAAAAAAAGAAAAGAAAAAAGAGCTGAAAGATACAAGCTGGAATGCCAAATGGTAACTAATGACCATGAAAATAATTATTATGAAGTACTCAGATTCCATATGCAGTATACCAATTAAATATTACATACTTCTGTAGAATATTACTATTAAATGAAATTCAGTTTTTCCCTAGATATGTGTGTTTGTGATTAACACTTGAAAGAACTTTATATTAACAGCTGATTTATTTGTCAGTTGACTTTGAAAACAAACTAGTTTGTACCTTTGGTGGGAGTAGACAACCCACTAAGAATGTTTAGCAGTGTTGACTTTCCAGCTCCACTGTGACCAAGTATTGCAGTGATTTGGCCTTCGTAAATGTCAAATACCAGATCTAGGAAGAAAAAAGGAAAGGAAAGAAAGATAAGATAAAGGGATGAAAAAAAGAGGTGGAGAAAAAGGAAGAAAAACAATTAAAACCACAGACAAAATTCTATTATGGAGCCAATGAATCATTATTTATTTCCTTGAATGGTTGTCTTTTCTATATATAGATATAGTGAGTTGTTAAATTCAAAATAAAACATTAAAAGTTCCCTCTATAAACTTATTTCTCAAAATAGCTTCTTTTGAAATTTTGAAATGACTTAGTTTAAGTGAATGAAACATGTCTATATAATAGGTTCATTGACATTTCCTGCATATGGTAGGTCAATGTTAGTATTTATTAAATGGAAGAATAGATGAATGGTAAATTATTACATGACTAAAATTCCTTTGAGGTAAGTGACATTTTCACACAAAAGAAAAACATACGGTATCTACCAATAGCTTTTGGATTACAGAAGACAAACTTGAGTTTGTAGAAAAAAAAAAAAACCCAGAATATCCTTAGACTACCTCAATATTACCCAGTATTGATTCTAAATACATCTGTATCTAAAACATATTCATTTTTTTCTAACTTGTATAAAGTAGAAGCAATATGTTAGAAAAAAAATATTATGTAGTTCAAATAACTCTTTTCAAGCCTGAAATACCGCCACTGATTACTCACTGAAAGCGAAGCTGAATTAAAATCAGGAAATCAATATTAATACAATAAATATTTTCTCTCTCTCTCTCTTTTTTTTTTTTTTTTTTTTTTTTTTTTTTACCTTTCAAGGCTTCTATTTTATCAGGCTTTCCTTTATATTCTTTTGTAACATTTCTGATTCTGAAAAAAAAGAAAACATATTTCCAAGTGACAATTTCCTATACAGTTTGTAATTTCTGGTTTGGTAGACAGGATTGGACGAATCTTATCTTCAAGGTACATGAAGATCTAGGTCTTCACTGTCATGCAGTCATAGTTGTGTGACAGAATCAGCTAGAATACTGCTTGCCAACCCTGTCTGCACATTGGCATCATGTGAGGAGTTATAAGAATTTAACTGTGCTTGGGACCTATAAGCAAAGGTTCCATAGATTGGGGTAAAAGCTAATATTAGTATTGGAGAACAGGATCACCTCTAAGTTGCAAAGCTAAGGAAGCTAGACCAAGAGATGACACGGACATCAGGTACCCAAAGGCTCCTGTGAACCACTGGCACAGGTTGGAAAGATCTTTGGCTATCCTGATTCAAGGTCTCCAAGGGTTCATTAAGAGCTACAGTAAGAAGGACGATCAATGTATCATAATAGCAAGAGCATGAGGTTCACAGTACTGCCCACCTAAGCTTATCCCATTACAACCACCTAGGGCTCTGTTACCTTAACCAACATATTTATTCCAGGTCATGAAGTTTCAGGTTTCACAACCTGAAAATTTGCAGGGCTTTAGGACTGTGTTGGAAGGTAAATGAAATATTTCATCTTGCATGTACAGTGCATATAAGATGACATTGGTTACATGGTGATGATGGCTATAGAAAGGAATGAAATAAAGGAATGAAATTAACTTATGCTGGGTACTATTATAGGTCTGGAATCTGAGGCCCTTAAATCTGCATGGTTTTATTTTACCAGGTAAGTGTATAATCCATAAGCCAAATCAAATTTATGTTTCTTATTTTATCATCTACTATTCATAAAATATTCAGTCTCTATTCATATAAAGCTGTTTAATTAGATTTTTTTTTTTTTTTTTTTTTGAGGGAGAGTCTTGCTTTATCATCCAGGCTGGAGTGCAGTGGCACAATGTCGGCTCACTGCAACCTCTGCCTCCTGGGTTCAAGCGACTCTTGGGCCTTAGCCTCCCAAGTAGCTGGGATTACTGGTGTGCACCACCATGCTTGGCTAATTTTTGTGTTTTTAGTGGAGACCAGGTTTTGCCATGTTGCCCAAGCTGGTCTCAAACTTCTGAACTGAAGTGATCCACCCGCCTCAGCCTCCCGAAGTGTTGGGATTATAGATATGAGCCACCACTCCCGGGCAAAGCTGTTTAATTAGATATTCTTATTTTTAATTCCACTTTACCATCATTCCATAGCACCTATAATTGGGCAAGGTGTTAAAGAGATCAGAGAGGAACAAAAAGAAACACACAAACACATCGAATAAAGCCACTGTTTTGCTCTGAGCTGCTCTGCTAGAGTAAACCTAGCTTAGTTATGGAACAAATAAAAATATGGAAGATAAATACGGAACAGGCTAAAATAACAAAATGAAATAGCCTCTTTAGAAGTTCAGCAACCTGGGATAATCTGAGACATTTCGCAGGGGGCTGGCACAGGCTGGTCATTGCGATGGGTATGACTTGGATAGTCAGGGATCTTAAGGATTTTCTTCCTATTTTCTCTTATCTAGAAATAAAAGTCACCAGCACCAAACACAATGGACATTTTGTTGTCACACAGAATGAGATAAGCTTAACTCTGAAGGGCGCCTCTTCCTGAATTCCCTTTGTATCTACCTCTAGGCCTTTTCTTTGTCCTTCTTTCTTACTCTTTCATCTTCTTTTAAAGGACAAAAAATAGAAGAAAAATGAGAAGTTCAAAAAGTGGAGAGAAAAGGCCAGGCACGGTGGCTCATGCCTGTAATCCCAGCACTTTGCAAGGCCGAGGCAGGCAGATCACCTGAGGTCGGGTGTTTGAGACCAGCCTGACCAACACGGAGAAACCCCATCTCTACTAAAAATACAAAACTAGCTGGGCATGGTGGTGCATGCCTATAATCCTAGCTACTTGGGAGGCTGAGGCAGGAGAATTGCTTGAACCCAGGAGGCAGAGGTTGTGGTGAGCTAAGATCGCGTCATTGCACTCCAGCCTGGACAACAAAAGGAGAGAAAAAGGAGACAGATGAGGTGAGGACAAAGAATGAATGACTGAGACCTAGTAAAGCAACGAGGGAGGCTGAGGATGAAGAGAAACAAATAAAAGACTGAATCCAAGCAAGGGTTTTGCTGAATTATCTTAGCTGGTAAAATTTAAGCTTTTATTTAGTGTGAATGTCAACAATGTTAGGCTGTAAGGGGTTGGTAAAGGGATCTTTCTTTGAACTCAAGGTGGAAAGTGATAGAAGCAGCGTAGGTGAGGACAGGTGGGAACTGTCTACAGAGCACAAAAGGGAAAACTGCCTGCCTCAGGTGCTAACTCTTAGCTTCCTGCCTTTTTGCCCTGTTCTCCACCTGCAGCCTTATTACCTAATGGCTTCTTTCCCATGGAATTCTGGAGGCACTGGTTCAAAAGAGTCGTGAGATGAGGGATCGGCATCCATTTCATCTTCAAGGGCCACGTGATCAGCCTTTTGTGTTTGAGACCAGAATGAGGACTTCAGGAAAAACAAAGGTGAACGTCGATGTCCATATTCATCTACATGGCCAGAAGACAAATATTGGTTCAATCACCACGTTAGGGAGAGAGAGTGACAGTAATGTTACATGGCAATGCAGCCCCTTTTTCGCTAAACCTGAACATATGGTCAACACCAGGTAATGTACGTTTTGATACATGTAGCTTCATAAGGAAAAAAAAAATTACCAGATGTCTCTATTATAATAGATCCTATAGGAAGCAATGAAAATGTGATTTTTAAATATTTCAAAAGGAATTTAAATAAATGTTTTAGGATTTCTTAACCTCAAGAAAGACAGATTGAATTGTTAATGTAAGATATGCAGGCATGCTGAATTCTGTCTGGAACACCAGGTGTCATTACATAGGCAAAGAAAGAAGAAATTGAGAACGACTATTGGATACCTTAAAAAAAAAAAAAACCCAAGAGAAGATAGAATAGGATTTAAGAAAAGTAAATGACACATTTGTAAGAAAGAAAAAGAACACGATAAAATAATTAATTGAAACTTAAAGTGAATACTTTTAAAGCTATTTTGTATTTCTGCTTTATTTCATCCCCAAACCATAATTTTCCTCTTAAGCAAATTTATGATCTGCTTTAAAGACATATGACTCGTAAACATCTTGCTGGAAACGAATCCAGCTGTTATTAGTATTCTATCGTCACTTCTGTTTTTCTTCATATTAGGAAGCATTATGAAACGGAAGAATCATGCTTCACTGGTATTCTCCATCTGACCTCCACTGTAAGGTTATGGGTTTTCAAGCTTCTGTGTACTTCTCACATGTTCAGTCCTTCATTCATGCAATAAATATCTTACACTCTCTCTAGACCTGCCATATTGTATGTTGTTAGTACCTATCTCTCCCTTTTGACAAAAGAAAAATCTAGCAAATAAAAGCATGCCACTGTAACTAGATACCTTCTGCCACCAGATTTACCATGAAATTATTCTGTCATTTTATCCAGTTAATTTTTCTGTCATTCATATTTATTATCTTTGAAAGCATTTTGAACACAGTCACCTCTGGTCTTAAATTCAAGCTTAGTGAGCAGATAACAACTAGGAAGAAAATGGAACAACTCACTTATTTGGATGAAATAAATTTTCTGGTTATAATAATAAAATACTATGCTTTTGAAATTGGAAAAAGCATGGATGTGAAAGATATTTTTGTGATATAATGTTAAGTAAAAAATAAAATGCAGACATGAAAATGTAACAATATGTGATATAACTTGATAAAACATATACAAAGAGAATATTTAAAGTAATATCATTAGAATATGTTTGAAACAAGGACTAAAGAAAGATGGACTATATCACATAATGCACATCAAAATAAACTTTAAATTCGTTAGAGAAAACAATTACCTAAGAGGATACTAATAAGCAATTGTAAAGACAGTGACATCTGTTTGTGGATCCACTGAGAATAAACACATTGGGAAAACAAACAAAAATGAAAAATAATACAATCAGAATGTTTTATTAAGTAGAAAGAGAAAAGGAAGAATTAGTAAGTACGAGGGTCACAAGAGTAAATTTCCTGAACTACACAGCACACCAGGGATATACAGTATGATAGAAACACAAAAAACAGTCAATGAGATTTTGCCATAAAAACAAAAGTGGAACAGAGAAAATCTGTTTAAGCATGTGTCTTAAATAAGCAATGTTAACAAGAGGTAGAGAAGCTTAAAATATTAGTAGGCAAAAAAGTAATTTTTCTAATCAGTTATGTAATTTTTACCTCTACTGGAAAAAATCAAACGAAAATAGACCATATTCAAACAATTCTAATTGTATAAGTGTGCTAGCCAACAATAGTGGATGCTGACATCTTTTGTTCTGGGTTCTTTTAAAAGGCAGAGACAGTAATTCTTAAAGGATTATCTCAACAACAACAAAAACAAAAACAAAACAGGATGAATTTCCTGCCTCAAGATGTGGCTTTCTGTCTTCCTGCTCACCCTTTCCCTTCTTCTCTTTCCACAAGTGTGTATTCATTGCTGTTTGAATAAAGGGCCCTTGGCATACTGTCTTAAATAAATAGAAAATGCAGAAGGGAGAATCAGGCCCTGCCTTTGGTTATAAAAGGAGGGAGAAAAAAGTGAAGCAAGCCGGACCCTGCAGCTCATGCCTATAATCCCAGCACTTTGGGAGGCCGAGGCGGGTGGATTACCTGAGGTCAGAAGTTCGAGACCAGCCTGATCAACATGGGGAAACCCCGTCTCTACTAAAAATAGAAAAATTAGCTGGGCATGGTGGCACACATCTGTAATCCCAGCTACTTGGGAGGCTGAGGCAGGAGAATTGTCTGAGCTGGAAAGGCAGAGGTTTCAGTGAGCCAAGATTGTGCCACTGCAATCCAGCCTGGCTGACAGAGCAAGACTGTGACTCAAAAAAAAAAAAAAAAAAAAAAAAGAAATAGTGAAGCATACAAGTATCTACTGAGTCTCTAGGGTGCATCAGACACTGTGGTGGGTGCTTAAATTTCATCTGTGAACAAAACAAATCCCTGCTTTTGTGAAACTCATATTCTTGTATGTTGCAAGGTGATACAAATGAAAATTTATGATATACTGGCTTTCCTATTGTGAAATTCTGGGGAGATTTTTAAAAATGTAGATGCATTGATTAATTAAATCAGAATCTCTTCAGGTTGAACTGGGCTTAGAATTGCTTTAAAATTCTTCACATGATTCTGTTGTCCAGCCAGAGCTCAGAACCATTGAGCTAAATAGTTAGACATAAGCAGCTATAAATGTCCATGATTACCAGACTTGTTTAGGAACTATCTTTCTAAGATCTCCTTAAAAAAAAAAAAGAAGGTTTATACTTAGAGTAAAGTGAAGTTCAAGTGAAGGTTAGTGATTCTATAAACAAAATTCAGGCTTTAGTTCTGACAAGTCAAATAGTGAGAAAGAAATGAAGAAATAATTTGGCCAGTGGCGACGAGATTTTTCCTCCCTTTCCTGTTGATACACAAAGTAGTCCTTAAAATATAAATACTGTGTGTATTAGGAGATTCGTCTTCAGAAATACAGTTATTTAAATGATATTTGATTTTAATCATATCACTACTCACTTGGCAAAATTTTTTCAAAGTAAATCGCCAACGCCAGATAGAGGCAAGTATCAAATGCCAACATGAAATTTGTTGCTACAATGATATTTGAGCCGTCCAATGGATGAGGAAATGCATTAGAATTCAAATCATAGTCCAAGTGTAAAAGCTGAAAATTGAAAAGTAATTAAGGGAAATTAGGTTTAAGGTTTATATTTAAACAGTTAGGTTTAGCATAGGAATAAAAGGACTACTAGCTGCCTCATACTGAGAATAGAGTTATATAGGGAGATTGCCTCCTTTATGGTTCTCAAATTTATGCCTTGGAAGGCATGGACATATGAGCAACTAGAATGCAATTTAATAATTGCTATGACAAAAATATGTTCCAAATGAAACTGAAACATTAGGAGGAAGTAGGGAAGTATGGGAAGAGATTACATTTGAGATGGAACTCAGATGAACTTTTACCAAATAGGACACAGTCAAAAGATGTGGTGATCCATGTAGATTGGTGGCATGAGGGAGAATTTCTGGGCAAAAGGCACTGGTGTGTCTAAGGAGAGCCAGAAGTGGGCTCGTCTATGATGTTCAAGTTAATGAGCTCTTTATAATTAATAGTCCTTTTGTTAAACACTAAATAATGGATATTTAATGCTTGACATTTCCATTTAATTCGAAGGCAGGGGGAATTCAATAAAGAATGATGTAAACAGAAAAGACATTTTATGAACAGAAACATAATTTACTAATGAATTTTCCAGATGTTTTAAATTTTCAATTTAATTTAATTTAGTGATTTTTAATCATGTATTCTCTTCAATTACTAGGTAAAAATATGAACTGGGATAGTTATTTAGAATTAGATTTGCAATAAGTCCATATTTAATTAATAGCCTAAGAAACTACATTATATTGCCTTTAAATAATTGTATGTTGATCCTCTTTTTTTCACTTTCTAAATGTCTTATTTTGCTGGGCTAAATAATTTCAAAGCTTTTAAAAGTTCTGTCTTTGCAACTTTACAACAGCCTTTGCTAGAATTTTAAGGCTTACAATGCTGAATTTGTAAATGATTACTTCCAGTCTACTGAATTCCAGAGAGGACAGATGTTCCAGAAATATCATTAGTAGACATTCAGATGGTGTCTCACCTGGGCCATTCCAAGCATGAAGGCAAAGGGACTAAGCAAGCTTAAAATCCACTCCAAGGATGCAGGAAGGTATCTGTACAGTGCTGTGAACCCCAGACTGCCCCAGAAGACAGTGAGGAGGAACACGACCAGGCCAGTGAGGAAAGATTTCTTTACCAAGATGCTCATTAAGAAAGCCAAAGCTATCTAAAACGAGAGAGGATCTAGTTGGCTTATATTTCTCTAACATTATTACTAGCATAATAAAATTGATATACAAAATTATAGTTATTTTGTGTATATAACAGTTGCATATTATAGTTATTATTTTGTATATAACATACAAAACTATGTTCTGCAAATTGCACTAAAAATTGACATTACAAAATACCTCAAATCAAATTATACCTGTTTATAGATTTTTTACATGCAAACAGAGTAGACAGAAAAAAGAGGCATATAGAGTAATCAATCGGAAACAAATACTTAAGTTTTAGGCTGTGAGGTGGATAGAGAGATATTTCATTCACTAACTCACCAAAGACAATCCATACAGGAGAAAGAGGCTGAAGACCACCATGAAGCCAGACAAAATGATAAACAGTGTAGATTTTATAACAAGTGCCAAGAAAAGGGCCATAATGAAGATGAAACCAGCATAGAGCAAACCCCAGGAGAGCCTAATGTGGAAACAAAATGTTATTTTAATATTTTATGTTCACTTGAAAAGAAAACCTGAAATGGATTATTATTATTATTTTTTTTGAGACGGAGTCTCGCTGTCACCCAGGCTGGAGTGCAGTGGCGCGATCTCGGCTCTCTGCAAGCTCCGCCTCCCGGGTTCCCGCCATTCTCCTGCCTCAGCCTCCCGAGTAGCTGGGACTACAGGCGCCCGCCACCATACCTGGATAATTTTTTGTATTTTTTGGGAGAGACGGAGTTTCACCTTGTTAGCCAGGATCGTCTCAATCTCCTGACCTCATGATCCACCCGTCTTGGCCTCCCAAAGTGCTGGGATTGCAGACTTGAGCCACCGCGCCCGGCCCTGAAATGGATTCTAACGTAACTTTTCCTTCACTTATTCATCCATTCATTCTCTCTTTTAACAGGTATTTATTGAGTGTTCTCATTCACTTATTCGTCCATTCATTCTCTCTTTCAACAGGTATTTATTGGGTATTCTAAGATACATAAATACACGGTAAAAGTTTTGGGCAGAATTCTTTAGGAATTAGGAATATTCTTTGGGAATTAGGAATTGTTTTTCCTAGAACTGATTTCAGAAATACACTCACACATACATGCACATTGTTCTAGGGGGTGGCGGCGGGGGGAGGAATTAGGTTTCCAGTCTAACAGATTTTGGATCGAACAATTTATTCGCTGCATTCTTGCTCTGTAACCTTGGGCGACCTCTGTAACCACCCTATTACTCCTTTATTTCTCTGGACACCAGGAATAACACTGCAACTGTGGGCTCCATAAGATGATGGCTGTGTAAGGCACTGTCTTAATACAGGGTAGCCCCTCAGTGAACCTCAGACCCTTCTGTCCTCTCTGGAGTCTCTCCATGTTCAGGACCATCACAAGTTTCCTCAGATATAAGAAATTCTTCCTTATGTGTAATTCCGTCATGCCGCTCCCCCCGCAAAAGCTATTGTCATCTTTCTCTGGATGTGTTCACTGAAAAGTCTACATACTTGCCTTTAATTCCCTTCATTGTTTTTGTTAAGAAAGAACTATTTTTATCCCATTTCTTTTATATCAGAATAATTCACTTTCCTTTCCTCATCAATTTCTTTTATTTTGTTTTACAATATTCTTTGAAAACTATAATGAAATAATAATTTTAAAAATAAAAAGCAAAACAGTGGCAAAACCAACACAATAACTCACACACATAGCAATTAATATGTGTTGAAGAATATTTTAAGAGCTTAGCAAGCATTAATTTATTTTATTCTCCCAAAAGCCCTATTCAGGAATACCTTTATTTTCCTCATCTTATTGATAGAGAACCTAATGAACCAGTGTGTTGTGTAACCATGTTTCAAAGTTCAGGGGTTTTGGCTCTAGAGTCTTTAGATTTCACTGCTCTGCTACGTCTCCCTTAAGTATTAATTCAAACAAGAGGTCAATATTGATTTATAAGATGTTAATACTGGAAGGAACTCTTCCAGACTCCTAATTTATTGCCCTGTGCACAGCCCATCTGCCTTCCTAGCCTCTGTGTTATTTAATGTCCTACCCCCTGTAAACATCACCTCCATGCCCTTTCAGTCAATTATTCATAAGTTCTCACACAGAACCTTGTCCATTCTTGCAATTACCCAACCTCTGACATTTTAAACCCACACTACCCAGCCCCTATTCACCATCCTGTTTCGCCAGCTCATTCCCTCAGGTACACCCACCATGTTCTTCAGTCTCAAAGGAGCTCCTGGTCCTTGGCTTCTTTTTCCCTTCCAATTCCCTCCTAGCTCACATCCCACCTCTGTCTGGCACAGATACCAATGTCTATCTTGTTTATGCCTCTCTTGCCATGGTCATTCCTCATTATGCCTTCTTCACAATCACCCAGTAACCTAACCCCAGTCTTCTTCCTTAACTCGGAGAAGCACAGTAACACGCAGCCTCAGCCTGGCAAACATTACACCAATGACAATTTATACCATTCATGGGGATAAAGGATTTTTATATTTCTTTCCTTGTTACTAAAGAATGTTTAAAAGTGGCATTTTCTTATTCATGGCAACAAATTTTTTTAAATGGACACTGATGTGTGACAGTTGTGACATTATTTTTTCTGTAAAATTCTACACTTGGCTCCTTATTTGTTTTCTTAAAGTTTTTTTTATTTACTTTTTAGGTTTCTTTAAAAGATTATCTTCCTCCTTTCTAAAAAAGTCAATATCATTCATAATGGAAGTTGTATTTTCTTAAATGTTAGCACGTTCTGTCCCCTTTTATCTTATTTCCTATAGCAGTTCCTTCATGGTGCAGTGAATCTGAAATAGATTTAGATATAATTGGGTCAGAGATTGTTAAATATATTAAATAACCAGCCTCTCTACTTAGTCCTGTAAAATTTCGAGAGGCAAAATACATTTCCCTTTTTTTTTTTTTTTTTTTTTTTTTTGTCCATCACTGCAGAGCATTTCTCCCCACTGAAATTAACTGAGTGGAAATTTGTTCATGATCTGAAATTATTCAGTGTAGGTATCTCTTATTTGTACCCCTTGGTTGTGGAGGAACAGGTTTCAATAAAGATGCATTGAAGAGGCCGGGCGCGGTGGCTCACGCCTGTGATCCCAGCACTTTGGGAGGCCGAGGTAGGTGGATCACGAGGTCAGGAGATCGAGACCATCCTGTCTAACATGGTGAAACCCCGTCTCTACTAAAAATACAAAAAATTATCCAGGCGTGGTGGCAGGCGCCTGTAGTTCCAGCTACTTGGGAGGCTGAGGCAGGAGAATGGTGTGAACTCGGGAGGCGGAGCTTGCAGTGAGCCGAGATGGCGCCACTGCACTCCAGCCTGGGTGACAGAGCAAGACTCCATCTCAAAAAAAAAAAAAAAAAAAGAAAAAGAAAAGATAAGATGCATTGAAGAGTCTCAGTTTTCCTGAGTTCCTCCATTTATTTATTTGTGTTGCATTTGACTCACCAGAATGCTGAATCCCGAAGACCCATCATTGTCATCAAGCCCTTCATCCTTTTTCTCTCTCTTGTGACATTAACAGATGCATAGTAAATGAACGGGGAAAAGGAAATAATGCAGGAAAAAAGGTATAAATCAGTTATAACTCCTGATTGACCAATGAAAGAATGCATCTTCATATTTTTTCCAGTAACTGACATCAGCTCCTCCATCACTGAGTGATTTGTTGTGATCTGAAGAAAGGCATTAATAAGCAAAATTTGTATGTTAATGAATAGCATGCTGTTTTCTTTTAACCGTCTATTTTCCTATGGATGTATAATTGGCCTATTGGGATTTGATGCTAACCTGTATTTCCAATTCTATGTCCTGCCATTGACCCACTGAGAGCTTGGGTCCAGACAGTCTGAGTGACTCACCGTTCTCAGAATTCGCTATGTGTTTCATTACCTCCCTGCCTAATACTACTTTATGATTTGCTTGGCATGTCTTGTCTGAATTTATATATTCAGTAAGCCACCCCTCATCTCAAGCTTCAAGCTGGAATGTTATTTCAATTAGTCATTCTTCCATGGCATTCTAAGGCTGAGAAGGTTTTTACTCATTTACTTATGAAGACCTGATTTATAGTTCTGTACTAGTCTACTTCTGTTCTAATAGTTTTCTTATATGCCTGGCTTCCCAACAAAGTTGAGTCCGTGAATGAGATGCTTTTTCTTCTGTTTGTATCTACATTCCATGGTATATAGAAACTTCAGTAAACTTCAGAGTGAGCAAATGAAATAACAAGGCTATCCGCTTATATTTTCTTTAGTGAAACTTTTGATGCCTCTAATATCATTAACTGGCATTAAACATTAGTTTGCATTGAACGTTTTGTACTCACTTCTATAATAGCGGCATTAATGGCAGCTTGAAGAGCCACAAAACCTTCCTTCCAGAATACTGAAACTTCACAGTAAACATCTTCATTTGTTTCATAACAATGAGCTTTGTGAAAAACCAAATTATAACTATCATTACATCACTATCTATATTATTGAAACATGATTTCAATACTGATTATAGCAAACAGTGCACTTTACAATGGCCCCAAATTCCAAATGTTCTTATTTTGACTCAAAGCTTATGAAAACATAAGTTATAATAATGATTCTCAAAATGAATCAGGCAGACTTATGAGGCGGAGCGCTCTCAGGAAATGTTTTACATTAAATTATAACACTCTAAACTTTCTCATACCATGTCCTGTGCTTTTCTGCTGATCAAGAATTTTGTTGATCTCTTCTCTCTTCTGATTTGTATTGTGAAAACTACATATTTTAATGTTTTTCAAAAGTTCACAGAGCCTAACATGGATTGAGAAACACTGAACTAAAGCGTTTTCTAACACTGGCTATAACACAGGCATAATAGGCAAATGGAAGTTCAAGTAAGATTACTTACTATGCTTAAATCATGCCAATCAGAATGTCTTTGGAAGAAAAGGATTTATTCAAAAAGAGCTATCAGTCCATTTAATAGTAAACTATATTAAAGAGATATCCTTGAATAAGATTAATTAAAATTGAGTATAGAAATTAAATACCTATTACATGAAACATGGTTTTAATAAGATCTTGAAATATTTCAAATATACAAATGATATAAAAATACAATAAAAACACAAGGACCCACTGCAAATTTGCAAAATAAATGCATCATTTCAAATACAGTTAGAAACTTTTGTGCACTTCCCCAGCACCCAAGTTGCTAACTAGCTAACTGCTTTCTTGAACATTGTGTTTATACATATGCCACTATATATCTCTAAACTACATATGTAATTTAAAAAATTAAACTCTACTAATAATTATTATGAACTATGCTCATTTATTCCGTATTATGATTTTGAAATGTATATAAATGGCCCCATTTAATTTTTTCTTCATTTTTATGGTTATGAAATCACATTGCAGGAAGGTAAATCAATATATTTATCCATTTTCCTGTTGATGATAATTTGTTAGTTCCTTTTTTCTTTTTGTGATTACCAGAAAAAAAATCTGCTGCTATAAAAATCTGTATATACATCTTCTTGTAAATATATCGATATTGGTCAGTATAGTCTCTTATATGTTATAGTAATAACCCCTAAATCTCAGTGATTTATCACAGTAAAAGTTTGTTTCTTACTCAGGCTACACATTCAGCAGAGGTCTTTGGTAGGAGGGTTGTGGGGTGGTACTCTATTCACATCAAATTTAGGATCCTAAGATGGAAGGCATTTCCCCCAACTGTTAGTGGCACTGTCTGTATTATACTTGACTCCTTAGTTTGCGGAAGCAGGTGAGAAAAGGTGAAGAACTTATACTTGCGTTTAAATGCCTTGGGTCTAGCTATCTTATTAGGGCTACAAGAAGCAATTATTCTATGTCCTCAGGAAGAAGAGAATAGGCTGCAAATCTTTAACACAGGTATGAGAGTTTCACTAATAAGATTTCTATGATGATGAGTTATAGGTTATGTGCACATCAACTTTAAAATAAAATTTCTCAGTTTTTGTGGAATTTAAAAATTTTGTAAAGCTGGGTAGGTGTTCTCTTTGCTACATGTCCTTGTCCATACTTTGAATTGTTCTATTTGCTAATTTTTGCAAATCTTATGAACGTGAAATGATATAACATGTGGTTTCAACATGCAGTTTCCTGGTTGCTAACGCGGAGAAACACCTCTCCTAGTGCTTATTCTTGATCTGTGTTGTTTTACGAAATTATTTTTAATTATGTTGTTTTATGAAATTATTATTTTTGTATTTTTGATCTTTTTCCTATTTATTCAAAGTAAATCTTTACATATTCTGGAATTACTTTTTTGTTAGATTTTTCTTTTTTTTGGAGGTGGAGTCTCACTCCGTCACCCAGGCTGGAGTATAGTGGCACGATCTCTGCTCACTGCAAGCTCCGCCTCCCAGGCTCAAGCAGTTCTCCTGCCTTAGCCTCCGGAGTAGCTGGGACTACAGGCACACGCTGCCACACCTGGCTAATTTTTGTGTGTTTGTGTGTATTTTAGTAGAGACGGGGTTTCACTATGTTGCCCAGGCTGATCTCGAACTCCTGAACTCAGGCAATCCACCCGGCTTCGCCTCCCAAAGTGCTAGGATTACAGATATGAGCCACTGCGCCTGGCCACTTTATCACAATTTTTGCCTTTATTTTTCACTATCTCTATGGTGTGTTTTGATAATGGGAAGTTCTTACAATTTATATCTAGTCAAATTTATCAATATTTTAATTTATGGCTGAGTAGTATTCCATGATATATATATATATCATATTTTCTTCATCCAGCCCTCTGCTGATGGACACTTACGTTAATTCTCTATCTCTGCTTTTGTGACTAGTACTGCAATAAACATATGAGTGCATGTATCTTTTTAAATATAATGTTTTTTTTTTTTCCTTTGGGTAGATACCCAGTAGTGAAGTTGCTGGTTCAAATGGTAGTTTTGTTTTAATTTCTTTGAGAAATCTGCATACTGTTGTCCATAAAGGTTGTACTAATTTACCCTTCTACTAATGATATATAAGTGTTATCTTTTCTTCGCATCCTTGCCAATATCTGATTTTTTAAGACTTTTTAATAATTGCCATTCTGACTAGGGAAGATGGTTATCTCCTGGTTTTAATTTGCGTTTTCTGATAATTAGTAATGTTGAGCATTTTTTTATGTTGGTTGGCTGCTTGTATGTCTTCTTTTGAAAAAAGAAGAATTCAAACAATCCAAATAACACCATTGAAAAATAGGTAAATGGATTATTTGTTTTGCTTGTTGAGTTCTTTGAATTCTTTGTTGAATGCATAGTTTGCAAATTTTTTTCCATCTGTAAGTCGTCTGTTTACTCTGTTGATTGTTTCTTTTGCTGTGCAGAAGTTTTTTTGTTTTTTTGTTTTTTTTAGTTTAAGTCTCATTTGTCTATTTTTGTTTTTGTTGTATTTGCTTTTGAGGACTTAGTCATAAATTCTTTGTCTAGCTCAATGTCCAGAAGAGGTTATTCCTAGTTTTTTCTTCCTGAATTTTTATAGGTTTGGGTCTTATGTTTAGGTGTTAATCTATCTTGAGTTAAATTTTGTATATGGTGAGAGATATGGGTCCAGTTCTATTTTTCTACATAAATTCAATTTTCCCAGTACCATTTTTAGAAAAGGATTTTTCCCCCAGTGTATGTTTTTGTTTGACTTTGTCAAAGACCATTTGATTGTAGGTATGTGGTTTCATTCTAGTTTGTCTATTCTGTTCTGTTTATCTATACGTCTATTTTTATACCAGTGTCAGGCTGTTTTAGTTATTATAGCCTTGCAGTATAATTTGAACAATTGAGCTTATTTAAAGAGAAGTTTGTTCTATCTTATCCATAAACAACCTTGTTTTCTTTTAACAATCATATATTCCATATAATATCTATGTGTGTACATATGAATACATATTAAATTTACATATATAAATATATATCTATGTAAATATATGTCTATAACTATATATAGTGACCATTTATCAGTATGTTCTTATGCCCAAAAAGGAATATTTTTTTTAAACGTTGAGGGACATGTGTACATCATTATGACAGTTAGCGAAGCTCTAATTTGGCATACTAACCTCTATTCCCACACATGGTTTATGACATAATTGAAATAGAGAGCAGTGAAATTTTAGAGCCAGAAAATTACCTGTGTGGTCCTTGTGTTCCTTTTTTGCTGGCATTTCGTGTCCTAGCAAGAACTTCAACTGATATGAGTATGTATTAGTAAAGATGACTCTTACTATTTCTTCAGGATAATTTGCTGTGAATTCTTTAATACTTTCTTCATCTGGCAGTCCCAAGACCTCTTTACCTTTTGTTACAAGAAGGGAATATTATTGTTAATAAATTACTAGGAGACACAACTTCAGGATGTCATGTTGAATTGCTTTTGCTAGAGTTTTCTATGGAAGTAAAACATAATCAAGTATTAACTTTCAGAAAGGTAGACTAAAATGTTGGGTAGAAGAGAAATTTCTAAAGCTCCATCTACATACAATCAGAAGAAATACATGAAAATTAGTTATTTTATTTTCATATGTTGTGATTACTGAGCCAATTTCAGTCACAAAGTGTCATACTATACCAATTAAACTGTTAAAAAATAATTAACATTCCTATAAGGTTGAAATGGTAAATAGAGAGAGATAGATATTTAAATTGCAATTAGGCACTGTTTTATATCAGGCGGACATGCCTATACAAATTTATTTTTCTTTAATAACCTTGATGGTATGGTTAATAAGCTAAAAAAGGTGATAAATTTAAAAACGTGTAAGAAACTATGTTGACATCACTGAAAGAATCCCTCTTTTCTGTAGGTATTGTGTCCAAGGCCACATGGCTGTTTTATTAATACTGAAAAATGAGACGAAATACAAGAAAAGTTCTGGATTGGGGTGGAAATGTTGAAGATGAATGTAGAGGGAGCAAGCAGTATATATTTTGATAGAATTAATTTTGTTCTCAAACTTATGTCATCATGAACGAATACCTTTGTTACTCAATTTCTATGTTTGTAAAATAAATGTAATAACCATTATTATTATTATAGAATATTAATAGAGTACAGAATATAGAATAATATCATTACAAGATATGCTCTTTTTACAGAATACAGTTTTTATAAAAATATGCCATATTGTAGCATTTAATGAATATTTATTATTATAATTGCATGTGGTTTGGAATGAGGTAATGTTGAGAAGCTCAAGTTCCTGACATTGGGAATTGTTATGGACGTCTGTGAAAGAGCAAGAGCAGACACATCTCAGGGCTGTTTAGGAGACTGGACCTTAGGTAGATAGTTCATATCACATTATAATCTTGAATCAGAAGTGGATTCAGTGTTGGTAGGTAGATGCACAGCATAGTCATTAAAATGTATGTGGAGCTAGCGGTGTGATGCTTGGTGAGGTGCCACTGGAAAGCAAGTTTTGGATGGCTCACAGGAAGGAAAAGTCCAACATACTCTGGAAACTGTGGCCACAGAGACTCTAAATAACAAGTGCATGAACTGGATTACTGGATTATTGGATACAGAATCCAGTGAAGGGGTCAGAATCCAGGCATAAGATTAATAATTACTTAAGCTGGAGTGGAATTTGGACAGAAGTTGACAAAGAAAGGAAAAAAAGAGGTTATGCAGGCTTCCAGTGACTGGGTGGAGCAAGATGTGTAGGTTTTCCTTAGAAGAACGCCCTTGGTGGGAATTATGTTGCTTAAAATGAATACTCAGTACCTTCTAAGACACATTTTTATATTCTTTTAAAAATTGAGATGTAATTCACATACCATAAAATTCACCCTTTTAATAATGTCCTGGTTTTTAGGATACTCACACAGTTGTACAAGCTCAAAGTAACTTTAAAATTATAACTCAACTCATAATAATTCAATTCATCAGATAAAATCTCACTTTACATCCAACCATCATTTCTGATTTGAAGCTGCTGCCTGATACTGACATCCTGTGGATATAGTCTGACTGTTCCTGTACCTCTATCTCCATTCATTAATGAGAATCTTCTTTTAGTATTAGCATAGTTGGCTTTCAATCAGCTGGGTTTGGTATAATCCAAAACAGAATAACTAATCTCCTATTAACTTTATTGACAAATACATTGCTAGCATTATTTTTTGTAGTTATTCTGATTATAACAATTAAATATTTATACAGAAAAATCATGCCCATATGAATGTGTGTCTGATCCAATAGGATACACCTATCTGCCATTCTCTACAAAATTCTTAGTAACCATTACAGTTTTACTAGCTGATGTAGAAATCATCCTCCTGTTACCATTACCATGAGCATCTCAAATAAAAAACTTAAAACTTATACTCATTATAGCACTAATTTTTTTTTTTTTTTTTTTGAGACGGAGTCTTGCTCTGTCACCCAGGCTGGAGTGCAGTGGCCGGATCTCAGCTCACTGCAAGCTCCGCCTCCCGGGTTTACGCCATTCTCCTGCCTCAGCCTCCCGAGTAGCTGGGACTACAGGCGCCCGCCACCTCGCCCGGCTATTTTTTTGTATTTTTTAGTAGAGACGGGGTTTCACCGTGTTAGCCGGGATCGTCTCTCGATCTCCTGACCTCGTGATCCGCCCATCTCGGCCTCCCAAAGTGCTGGGATTACAGGCTTGAGCCACCGCGCCCGGCCTATAGCACTAATTTTAATCTTTATCTTAGCCCTCGACCTAACCTGTGAATGAATGACAGGGCAACCACCACAGGTTTCCCTTTGAAGTATGCATTTATAGTTGTAAAGGACATATGTTGTTTTCATCTGTTGACATCCAGTTCTTTTTCTAGTAAAAACACACTGTGATCCATTTGGGATACTTCCCTTCCTTCACTCACATATCCTGTGGTTTTGATGTGGTCCATGACCTGGGAGCTCAACAAGTGGGCAATGAAAATACTGCATGTCCCCTATCCAAAGAGATGAGTTCTTGGTGAGCCAAGATCAACACTAACCCAAAGTCACCTATTTGTTCCTGTGGATAAAATCCTTGAAGTTATTGTGAACTATCAGAAATGATCTGTAATCTTTTCACTGGAGTTGCTAATCTGGGAGGGCTTAAATCTGGAGAGTCTGCAGACCAACTCTGCCTCTAGGAGAACCAACCTGTGAATGAAGCCAGCACACAAAGCTATAGATCTGAGGGGCAGAGACGTACCTCCGTTGAAGATAAACCTCTATCCTGCATTAATACTCTGCTCCTTTAAGCTAGACAAAGGATTCTTTTTCTTAAGACAGATTGAGTTGGCCTCTTACTCTCAAACGAAATATTTGTGAAAAATGTAGTGTTATTTTTTACAGATTACTGTTAACTGGTCACCCTATTGACCTATCGAACACAAGGTCTTATTTCTTTGAACTGTAAAAGTTTATTGTTGCATAAATTCTTATTCTTATTTTGCATATGCTAATAATAAGGCTAAGAGAAGCTGATGGCTTTCAAAATGCACTCCAGACACATATATATTACAGCAGTTCTCAGTGGACTCTCAGAACTACTTTTAATCAAATGTCCTCTGACTCTAAGCTTAGTTCTCTTGCCTTTGTACCAGGCTGCATCTCCTCTAATTTCAGAACATTGCTATAAAAATGATTGTTACAAAACTTGTTACAAAAATGATCTTTACCCTTCAGCTTTAAGGTACTTGTTAAGTAACCTTAACCTTAACTTGACTTAACAACTACTTAACCTTAACTCGTTAAGCACCTTCATGCTGAAGGATGAAAATCTGAAATATGGAATACTCAAAGGAACATTCAAATAGAGCAAGGACATGTTTTTGGCGTTAAAAGGTAAAGTTAAAATTCCTATAATCAAATTTAGGAAAGGAAGAGACTGGTTGTCTTTGTCTATAAGGACAAGAAACTATACTACACTACAGCAACGATGTCATTTTGGTGACAATGCTTTCACAGTCACAGTGAGTGGTGAGATGTTACTTCCGACAAAGGGAAGATATATTCCCAATTTATGTACTTCAGAAAGTTTGACCGTTAAGATTTATCAAACTGAAATACAAATTAAATGCATAAATTTGCAGTCAAATTAACCAAATATTCACACCAGACGTTCCTCTTAAGTAACTAGAAAACTTACCTGCCAGGAAGGGAGCAGAGGCTACTTTATTCATTATCTGTTGGGTTGTGTTGGTGACAGGTGTGTATGCAACAGAAAATCTGGATTCATTAAATGTATCTACCCGTCCCAGGTCCATGGTAAGCAGTGAAGAAAAATCATTTACTTGATGACTATGAGGATATATATACAAACAAAGTAGCAGGAGAAATGAGTTCAGCCATTCCTATATAATACAGGAGAAAGGATAAAGAAAAGTCTTATTTAAAATTAGTCATCCACAATCATTTTGTCGTAAAGTTTGTCTCTTTTATACTTTTCTAGCTTCAATATATCCCATATTATAAACTGTTTAAAGTCTGCTGAAAGTCTATGTGTTTTAAGAGATAGTTCCAAGGCATTGCTAGCTTCGTAATGCTATACTGGTTACATGCCAAGATTCTGGAATTACAAACTCAACAGTATACCAGTTTGTAAGGGCATTCTGATAATTCTAATAATAAGATAGTGTCTGAGGGATAGTATCTTAATTAGTTATAAATCCTGATCACATGCGAAGTCCCAATAAGAAATCACTTTATTTCCAAAATGCATGATCTTAGGGAAAGAAAACTTTAAAATGTATGTATAGTGGAATTCCAATTTAGTTAAAAATGCTACTTAGCTATATCTATCTGATTTTTAAAATATATCAAAGTTTAATCAAGATTTTTTACATGGTAAGATTATAAGAGCTAATGCTAATTTTCCTCTTGGACTTAATACAATTTCAACTTTTCTATTTTTTTTTTTTTTAAGAAAACTAATTGTTTCAAGAAGAGAAAGAGATCCCAAAGAGAAAATGCCAGTTACCATTGTGGTGGGTTGGTTTGTTTACCATATCTTTGGAATGTCAGTATCTTAACCCTAGTCTCTATGAGTGGGGACACTAGTAAGAAATGTGACCATTGGCTTTTAAAACATGTATTGGTTTCTCAATTGCTACCAGATTCAGTGGTTTCAGACCTCAATTTATGAGCCCATGTCAATTGAAATGTCTTCAAAAACAGATTCATGGCCTGAAGAATAGTATTTTCTGTTGTATAAAGGTGCTGTATTGTAGTGTTTTTGGTGTGTCGGGGGAGATACACGTGGCATAGATAACCTCCCAGGCAACAGGTATTTTCCTATCATAAATAGAGAACAACATATATATTGAGTCATACCATTAAGGACTCTCTTTTCATTCTCCATTTTTTCAGAAAGTTCTTGCATAATAAGGCCCAAGTTTGTTGACACACACTGATCTCTCTCTTCCTCATCTTGTCTTGTTTAATGAAAAAGAAAGAAGATAAAATTAATATGAAGTTCTTAATAAGAAGAAATATCCTGCAAACAACAAAAAAAGAGTCACTGAATACTCCAATGTTGCAAATGAGTGCAAAGAGTCTGAGTGTTTCCCAGTCAGCATTGCATTACTCCCATGCTCTCCTTCCTTCCCCACTTGTAGACTCTGTTCCATCATTTATTTGTGATGCTCTGTGCCAGTTATCAATTTACTGTCTCAGCCCTAAATTCACTCTGCATAGCCTGCTCTATAAAAATGGATCTGAATCCTTTAAGTACTTTCCTTTGCCAGCGGGCATGATGCTATACTGTTTCAGCAGAGAGGATAGTAGAGACACTGCAGGTATCTGATGCCATCCAGGTATCAGAATAGTTCATTTGCCGGGTTTCTATAGAATGTATTTTTCCCCACTGAGTAAATTGTTTTCTCCAATGCAAAGTACCTATAGTGTGCAGGATTCACTGTGTGTTTCCTCTAGCTCTTAACCTGGGTAGCAGTAGTATATCTGGGAGCCTCCAGATAGCTACAGCCCTTTCCTCAAAGCTCTGTTTCCTTTGGCCATCCTGTTGCAAAAGCAGTGCACTCCAGTACTGGTGTCCACAGCTTGCCATTCAGGCTTCTCTGACATTCAGTGGGTTTCAACCACACCTTATCCAATTATGAATACCTTATCTCCCCATGTTTATTCTTCTTTGGATATTCTCCCTCAACCCTAGGAAGGCCTCTTGAGCTCTCAGTCCATCTTTATAGTTATTCTCCTGCCACTATTCAATAGTACGTATATTGAACTTACTTTGTTTAATTACTGGGTAGTTTCTGTCCCCTGATTGCACCCAGACCAACACCTACACATATACCACTCTTTTTTTTGTTGTTTTTTTGACATGGAGTCTCACTCTGTCGCCCAGGCTGGAGTGCAGTGGCGCGATCCTGGCTCACTGCAAGCTCTGCCTCCCGGATTCACGCCATTCTCCAGCCTCAGCCTCCCAAGGAGCTGGGACTACAGGAGGCTGCCACCACGCCCGGCTAATTGTTTGTATTTTTAGTAGAGACAGGGTTTCACCGTGTTAGCCAGGATGGTCTCGATCTCCTGACCTCGTGAACCGCCCATCTCGGCCTCCCAAAGTGCTGGGATTACAGGCGTGAGCCACCGCGCCCAGCCACATACACCACTCTTAATTTCAATAAATACATCCTTGAACACCCAATTTAATGTCTCTATAATATTTAGCTTAAGAACCTGAATAATCTGTTTTAGGAATTGATCTATCTAAGACAATTTAATGGGATCTTTGTTATTTGTAGCAGAAATAACTGCACTCTTTACTAATTTTGTGGGATGAAAGAAAATTTTCTTTCCTAACTGAAAGTAATCACACTTTTCACTATCTCTCTTTGAAAAATTAAAATCTTAAGATAGGATAATCACCATAGTTTGGGCTGGAAGATTGTAAAGAGCTTTACATTGTCATTTTAAAATGTCATTTTAATCAAATGTCATTTTAAAATGACATTTATTTCTTGTTTCCATATTTAAGAATTTATTATGCAGAGTCATCAGGAAAAATACACACACATATTTGCATATGTATCATCCCTGTGTATGTGTATATATATACTTTTTTCTAAAATCATTGTAGCAATTTGTACTATGATAAGAAATATTTCGAAATTCATCTTTTCCACATTCTCATCTATAATGATATTGATATTCTCTACAAGATTTCCTGAATTTTTCTTTCACTTACAATGTGTAAATTCTCAAGAGAATAGTGCTGCTTTCCTAATAATGAGAGAAAGTCAGATAATCTATAAAATTATAACTTTTGTTGGGTCTACCAAAGAGATCACAGGTAACTAGGTAAACTAAAGTCCAAAGGGTAAAAGCCTTCTCCAGGGATGAAAGAGACCCACGACTGGTTTCAGAAGTGGTAAAGTATTAGAGAAAAACATGGCTACTATAAAAGCAGGTAGGGAGAAAACAGCTGAAAATGTTAAATTTTTAATGGCTGAGTGTGGACGCTAGTCCTGGTACCCACAGCTTGCATGTTTGTTTACAATTACTGGGACCCCAGCACTTACTTGTCAACTCTTTTTTTTATAGGTTTCACTTAGTATTTATTTAAAAAATTACAATAGCAAAGACTTGGAACCAACCTGAATCCCCATCAATCATAGACTGGATAAAGCAAACGTGGTACATATACACCAGGGAATACTATGCAGCCATAAAAAGGAATGAGATCATGTCCTTTGCAGGGACATGGATGAAACTGGAAGCCATCATCCTCAGCAGAATAACATAGGAACAGAAAACCAAACACCTCATGCTCTCACTCATAAGTGGGAGCTGAACAAGGAGAACACATGGATACAGGAAGGGGAACATCACACACTGGGGCCTGTCGGGGGTGAGGGGAAAGGGGAGGGATAGCATTAGGACAAATACCTAATGCATGTGGGGCTTAAAACCTAGATGATGGGTTGATGGGTGCAGCAAACCACCATGGCACATGTATACCTGTGTAACAAACCTGCATGTTCAGCACATGTATCCCAGAACTTAAAGTATATATGCAAACAAGAAACCTGAGAGACCCCCAGTGGCTCCCAGGCCACAAAATACTCCCATGTCTCAGAATAGTTTTTCCAAAGGGCAAATCTAGAAGCCTTGGTGGAAGGACAGGAATCCCTGTCAGCCCCACAAAACAACCTGTTTTTGCATCGTGGGGAGGAGTTGAAGCAAAAATCAGCAGCTAATGGGAGGCATCTGTAAAGCACCAATCACCCCTTCCCCCAATCCTTACTACTGTTCCAAGTCAACTTCTACTGCTGCTGAGTTATGGGCAGAAGCAAAAAGCCATTTTGTGGAGGGAGAGGAAGGAAACCACGTCGCTCTATGATAAGCCTTGCACCTAGTAAAAAGCAACAGCCTGCTACCACTGCAGGTGGGGTGGGAAACTTCCAGTCCCCATTCCCAAGCAAAGATAAGTTGCAGCCGAGATTTGCAACAAGGACCCAGCATGGCTACAAAGCAGAGACAGGCTCTCACCACAGGAGGGGAAAGGAAACTCTCACAGGTCCAGAACCTCTCAGCAGATACAAGGTGGGAATCGGCTGGTATGTAGGGAGAAAAACATGTTGAGGAAGCCTCACCTCAAGGGCCAGATCTATAGTATCTAATACTGAAGTTGGAGCAAGGAATCTAGAGTTCCTCCTACCTATATCTCAAGCACTGCACTGAGCAAAAAGCTATAGCAGTCTATGGATGGGGGAAGGGTAAGAGAATGGAGAGGGTCTCCTTTATGGCTTGGGTGCACAAGGCCTTTGAAAGTTGAGGGTGGAACAGGAACACACAGAAAACAATGTACAGCTTCCCGGAGCCAAATTATGCACAAACATAGAGTGTGTAGGGTATCTCATTATTTAAATTTGCATTGTCTTGTTTTTCATAGAATTTGAGCATCTTCTTATATGTTGAATGGTTATTTAGACTTCTGGAAATAGATTTTTGTACTCAGTTGATTTTTTTTTTTTTGGTCATACCTATTTGTAGGAGTTCATGATGTATTCTAGATATTGGTTTACTGCCAGTTATTAATTTTGTCAATCTCTCATTTTCTTTTATTGTATTCAAGTTTAAGTTTTGTTGTAGTCAAATTAAACAACCTTTTCCTTTGTGATTGTGTATTTGGTGTGTGTATGTCCTGTTTAGAAAGCACTTTCCTTTTCAGAAATCATAAATACACATTCCTTCATATTCTTCTAATAATCTCAAGTATTTTTCAAGAGTACATGAAAGATGTACTCTTTCATATGTCTGAGTTTATTTTGTGACCTGAGTCGTTGGTGACGAGTTTTTTCTTTCTGCAGTTCTCAAGCAAATTGTTCCAACATGAACTACTTTCTGGTTCCTTCTTTCTGTATTGATTTGTTATGCCTTCTCTCTCAAATAGCAGATATGTGTGTGTTTGTGTTTGTGTGTGTTTGTGTCTGCATATGTATATTATGTGTATATGCACTTTGAAGTATCCTATTTTTCAATTAATCTCTTTGTATATTTCTTGCACATAGTCTACTTACTAGTAGTTACTAGAACTTCATAATAAGCCTTCATAAATGCTAGAACAGGTTCTTCATCTTATTTTTCTTTTCAAAATTGTCTTGGCTCTTCTGGGAGCTTACTATATGTGACAGAAACTGTTAGCTTTTTACAAAAATTTGTTTGTTTGTTTATTTATTTATTTATTTATTTATTTGAGATGAAGTCTCAATGTGTGGCCCAGGCTAGAGTGCAGTGGCACCATCTTGGCTCACTGCAACCTCTGCCTCCTAGGTTCAAGCGATTCTCCTGCCTCAGCCTCCTGAGTAGCAGGGATTACAGGTGCCTGCCACCATAAAATTCAACATCCCTTCATGTTAAAAACTCTCAATAAACTCGGCATTGATGGAACATATCTCAAAATAACAAGAACTTTTTACTACAAAGCCATAACCAATATCATACTGAATGGGTAAAAGCTGGAAGCATTCGCTTTGAAAACTGGCACAAGACAAGGATGCCCTCTCTCACCACTCCTATTCAACATAGTATTGGAAGTTCTGGCCAGTGCAATCAGGCAAGAGAAAGAAATAAAGGGTATTCGAATAGGAAGAGAGGAAATCAAATTGTCACTCTTTGCTGATGACATGATTTTATATTTAGAAAACCCCATCATCTCAGCCCCAAAACTCGTTAAGCTGGTAAACAACTTCAGCAAAGTCTCAGGATACAAAATCAATGTGCAAAAATCACAAGCATTCCTATGTCCAACAATAGACAAGCAAAGAGCCAAATCATGAATGAACTCCCATTCACAGCTGCTACAAAGAGAGTAAAATACTTAGGAATACAACTTACAAGGGACATGAAGGACCTCTTCAAGGAGAACTACAAACCACTGCTCAAGGAAATAAGAAAGGACACAAACAAGTGGAAAAACATTCCGTGCTCATGGATAGGAAGAATCAATATCATGAAAATGACCATATTGCCCAAAGTAATTTATAAATTCAATGCTATTCCCATCAGGCTACCACTGACTTTCTTTGCAGGATAGAAAACAACTACTTTAAATTTTATATGGAACCAGAAAAGAGCCCACGTAGCCAAAACCATCCTAAGCAAAAGGAACAAAGCTGGAGGCATCGTGCTACCTGGCTTCAAACTATATTTAGATTTATTAGCATGAATTTAAAATATCTATAACTAAAAATACTTTTGAAAACCTATTACATATGGATGTATTTTTTTCTTCTATTTTTAAACTTCTTTTTATTTTTGTTCATTAGTCTTGCTAGAATTTTGAATTTATTAATGGCCTTTTAAACAAAACAGAAGTGTTACTGTTTCATCATTTTGATTATTTAGTTTGTTTTCTAATTTTTAAATTTATCTTCTTACTTTTTATGATTTTATGTATACTCTTTTTGGGGTTTGTTTTGCTGCTTTTTCCTTTGGCTTCTTGGCTGAAATAGTGAACTAATGTTAGCAGAGTGGCTGAGAAAATGGATTCTGGAGTTCGGTGATTGATTGCATCAGTGACCCAGTTATCCACCTGTGCCTGTGTCCACCCTTTGTCTGGTAATTTTGGAGTTTTTATCATCAAGTCAGGCCAGTACTTGGGCCAAGAGAAGAAGGGAGGTGTGATGACGCACAAGTTCTGAACCTCAGCCTCCTGAGACCTTGAGTGTATCTGTTTGCTTTTTTGTGTTTCTTCCATTGCTGTGAGAGCAGACCTGGCCTAGCCTACTGCAGAATGAAACCACGCTGAGTCCTCTTAGTCATCCAGTTGAGAGTGCTAGCCAGTCCCCTCCCAGAGATACGATCAAGCCTGTCCAAGATCAGCAGTCTCTTAGCAGCCACTGCACACACCGCAGCTACAAATGCTTATTGCTGCTTGTTATTGTTTGGGTTTGTTTCCTTTTTGCTGTGTAACATAAATGTGACAATAAACAATACATATGTTACTTAGGATTGCCTCTTTAGCATCCACTATATTGAAGTTTGTTTTTAGTGACTTTTTGTTTTTGATTTCTAACAATTATATTGTGATCAGAGAAATGACTTCTCAGTAAGATACTGCTTCTTTAAAATCCCTTAAGACTTCCTTGGTGGTGCAGCATATTTTAATATTTGAAAGTGTTCCACGTGCACCTAACCTGTAACTTACTGTTTAGGTGAAGTGTTTTGTACATATCTATTCAATCTTTTTCATTGTGTTCTTCAGATCTTCAGCATCCTTTCTAATGTTATATTTACTAGATCAATCATTTCATAACAGAGTTCAATTAAAAATTTCCACTCTAATAATAGGTTTGGCAATTTGTTATTATATCTCTGTTAGTTTTCAGCATGTGCATTTAAAGGCTAGGTGGCTAGGTGCATAAAACATTGCTTTTTTATGTTTCAGTAGCAGGTTGCTTCTATTTCTGATAATAACGTGGAGACACTAGGTTTCTATAGGTTAATATTTGCCTAATGTATCTGTTTCTATCTCTTTGTTAACCTTTTGCACCTTTTTAAAAATATTTGGTTAATGTATAAAAAAACTCATCAATGCATTATGTTTAGAAATCTAAACTGATAGATAACTGTATTTTAAGAGATGCATTAAATCATGTATGAATTTTTGTCTTGGATGATCTCTCATTGTATCTTATTCTCACATTAAACCTACTTTTCCTTTGCTTCTAGTTTTGTCTACATCTTTACCTTCTATTGAATTGAAAATGTTTTCCTCCCCTTCTCCATTTCTTCTCCTGTCCCAGAGATATAAAAGGTGGTTATATGTCTTTTACGGTTACTCTTAAATACTTTTCTAAGGAACTATAACTTATTTTATGAAAACTCAAAAGTATTTATTATCTCTGTTCTCTTCTTACAAACAAATGCCTTCTAGATATTTTAACACTCTGCTGAATTCCAACCTAATCATCCTGGTTATTATTGTGTAGAAATGTGATTCAATTTTCAATTTAAAGGACATACAAAGTAGATTCATTTTTTACCATCAAATGACAATTAAATTTGCCAATGAATTATGCATTTCTGTAGAGAGGCTGTGATATATCTGGGCTTGTGCACGAGGTGGAATGTAGAAATTCCTCCTGTACAGGGGTTGGATTGGCTGCAGCTGCTTTAAGAACCCAGAAACTTTTGTCCTCTCCATAGGCTAGCTCACTGTGAAAATATCCCATGGATTTTACCTAAAATTGCCTACAGAGAGCAGCATTATACTTCTATAGATAATTGCATCAGTAGCCAGAGAGGAGAAGTACAGCAGTAGACTACCCTCTACCCTCCCGGTAGGAGTAGCACATCACAGTCTCAGCATGTTCAGTCTTGAGCAAAAAACATGATTTGAGTGTTTGTGAGTAGATCTGTATATGGGGGGTGATTTTATAGGGGAATTTATGTACACATTTTATTGCAGCAGGCACATAAAATACTTCCCAGAAAAAGATTCAGTGCATAATAAGAACACCACATCTTTCCATAACTTCACTCAACCACTGCTACACAAATACAATTTGCTAAGCCACTTCTGAAAACTGTAGCACTTGAATACTCTCAAATGGTCTTTGCTGTGGGAGAAAACAGGGTACCTAAGCTGAATTATAGAAAGTAAAGAGATTCTGGGAGGTACCATCATCAGTTTTCTGGGAAGCATGTGAAGGACATGACTTGGAAGAATGGGTACAGACTTTTGAGCACAAAGCCAGCAGCTCCACCCTGAAGACCATCATTTGGCTCATAAGTCCTGACTCCCGAAGCAAGTGATCCTCCTCCATATGCATGCCATGTTGGCCATGTGGTCTCTATGAACTCCTCCATAGTGATGAGAAGTGAATGAGCCCCAACTGAAGCCATCATCCCATTTATGGGACAGGATCACACCAACAGGGTGGTGCTACTTCCTAGAGCCAAAGCTCAAGTAAGGTGTCCAGGGGTCAGTTGCAACAGAAGGCACATTAGTCATGGCAGTCTCAGAGAACACTGCTAGAAGAAGAACCTACACATGGCCATGTAATGAGGCTGAAGGGGAAGCCTAAGTAGAAGCAGACTAAGTTAAGAGGTCAGAAAGTCCATGGAAAGAGAAGAGGGAAGGACAGTTCCAAGAGTAAAGCAGCCTAGGTTAAGGTGCAGAAAATTCAGCATGGATACTTTTAGGAGAGCTGTGCTAAGGCTGCACAGGAACATGAACTGGCCAAGAAGATGATCTCCTCACTATGGAATCAGCCACAGTCTTAGGTAGCATGCGAACTCCAGTCTGACTCCAATCCCTTATATCTTCCATTGTAAATTATTATTGCCTACTTTGTTTCTTTCCAATTTTTATATGTTTGGCAGTTTATATAAAGACTAGCAAAAATATGAATTCTTTATTATACATATGGCAAATAGTTTCAAATTGTAATGACTCATTTTTATCCTTTTATATTGTTGTAAAATTCAGGACAAAATATATTCACGATAGGAGCATGAAAATTCTTTTTACCAAAACAATGTACATTTTAAATAACATTGTGATAAAGAGAAGCTACATGTTTCACATTCTGATTCAACTCACTGCATCCAATGAGTAAAAGATCCTAGAAAGAATCTTATGTTTCTAAAATTCTTATAGTCCGAGTGAGAGATAGGAACAATACAAATATTTCTGTAAGTGCTCTTGTTAAACAGTCTCAAAATCAGAAGAACACTTATCCAAAAGGCTCTAAATTATTGTGCAATCAAGATAGATAACTTTAACTTCAAAAACAGCTCAGTCTTCCAACCCAATTCCTAAAACTGTAAGATGTTCACAAAATTTTTATAGCCAATTTAAACTTATTTCTACACTCAGTTATGTTTAAAACAACCTAATGGTTGCATAATTTTTAAAAAACATTCTAACTCAATATTTTTATCTATCTAATATTAATTACCAGGTATAAAATCTTCAAAATAGCCCAGTATTTTTCAAAATAATTTCTCCATAGATGATTTTCATTCAGTTTATAAAGCTTTATTTACAATTTTGTCATAAGAATAAGAAAAGACAAAGCCTCTGAAACAAACACACACACAAAAACAAAATACAAAACAAAACAGAAAAAAATACAATGAACTTACTTCTGGGAAAATTGAAGCAAGGAATCTAGAGGTATGTTTTATCCACTGATCTCCTTGTTTAGAAGAAAATTATTCATATTTTCTCCTTGTCTCTACCACGTATCTAGAATTTGCTTTGAATGTTTGACTTCTGTGAAAAGTTTCTGTGAAGACTGCTTTCAGAGTGGAGGTTATGATCTCAATTCTGTTGGCCCTGCCAAACATCACATTCACGTGATCGTGCTTGGACTGTTTGTCTTCTCATTGATATTCGGCCAGTTCCTGCAGAGCAGTGGCATTTATACTGGGTTGCCTGGCTATATCATATTATAGGGAGCAATTTCTTTTTTATGTCCAAGATGGTTGTGGCTAATATCAAAATTTAAAGTGCTGTCTTTAAGCCACGAGAAAGTAAACAGCTTAATCAGAGAAAAGCTCTTCTCTTTACCCAGAGCTCTAGTCTGCTTAATTGACAGCTTTACCTACATAATCAAAATTTTCATTCCTCTGTTTCCCAGCTTCATTTTCACTCAGTTCAGACTGTTTTCCAATTTATTTGACCCATAGATTAAGCAGAAATGTGCTTAATTTCCAAGTGTCTGAGGATTTTCTTATCTTTGCTTATTGATTTCTAGTTTAATTGAATTATACTCAGAAAAAATATTTTGTATGTCAAATTTGTTAAGGCTTATTTTGATGACCCAGGATATGATCTATCTTAGCAAATATTCCACAGGCACTTGAAAAGTTATATTTTTTTGGTATTGAGTGGAATATTATATAATATCTATTATATTTAGTTGATTGGTGATATTGTTCAGTTTTTTTCTATATTTTTCCTAATTTTCTGTCTCCTAGCTCTGTTGATTACTAAGAGAGGAATGTTGAAGATTTTAACAAAAATTAGGGACTTTTAAATTTCTCCCTTTAAAACTATTGTGTTTTCCCTGATGTATTTTGCAACATTTGGAATTGTTATGTCTCCTTGGTAAATTGACCCTTTTATCATTATGTAATGTTAACCTTTATCTTTAGTAACTTTTGTGTTCTAAAGTCTACTTTGTTTGATATTAATAATATAGCCATTCTTACTTTCCTGTGATTATTGTTTTCATGGTATTTTGTTTTCATCCTTTTATTTTTATCTACACACACACACACACACACACACACACACACACACAATATGCTTTCAGAGTGGCAGTTATGATCTCAATTCTGTTGGCCCTGCCAAACATCATATTCATATTATGCGTGTGTGTGTGTGTGCGCGCGTGTGATATATATATATATATATACACATATATATATATATATATATATGTATTTTTTTTTTTTTTAAGATGACTGTCTTGCTATGTTGCCACGGCTGGACTTGAACTCCTGGGCTCAAGTGATCTTCCCATCTCAGACTCCGGAGTAACTGAAACTACAGATACAGGCCACTATACCCAGCTCTAAATTGTATTTCAAGTGAGTTTCTTGTAGACGGCATATAATAGACTCATGTGTTTGGTTTTTAAAATCCAATTTGACAATGCATGTCTTGTGATGGGTGTGTTTAAATTATTTTCATTTTATGTAGCTATTGATTTTTTAAATTCAGGTCTGCCATTTTGTTATTTGCTTTCTTTTCTCTCAGGTTTTAATTCTCCTATTTCCCATTTTCTGCTTTCTTGTTGGTTATTTGAAATTATTTTTTAGTATTGCATTTCAACTTATCTATTATGTTTCTTAACTATATCTATTTGTATAGTTATTTTAGTGATCACCCTCAGGATTGCAAAATACATACTTACCTTGACATGGTCTACCCAGAATTAATGTTTCTTCATTTTAAGTAAAATATGTAAACCTTACTATTATATACAGACAAAATAGGAAGGAGGTCAACAAAGGTGCTGCTCAGTAACTACAACCAGAAGGGGAAGAAATAGAGGAGTAAGAGGCTCAATATGGTCTCCATCACCCCAATAAAAAGTCATGGTCTCTTGCTCAGCTCCTAGTCCTAAGCTACTTTTCAGATATAGAACCTATTGATTGAAAAACTAGTCAGACCCCTAGAAGAAAAGATCTTACAACATCTTGACAAGTGTATACTGTGATGATTATACTTCCTAGTCCTCCCTCAAAGGGACCTACAGCCTTTTACTTGGGTGATTATACACTGAAGAAAGAAAAATCCCCAGACATGTCAAGAGTTGTTGGGCATAGAGTCAGAGTGGACATTGGTAACAGGAAACCCAAAATTTCACTAAGGCCTTACAGCTAGATTGAGAATATAGAGCCAAGGTCATAAATGGAGTCTTGGTTAACAAGCAGCTCTGCATGGTCTCACTGGACTTCTGGACATACACAGTGGTCATTTGTCTATCACCAAATGTGCTGTTAGAGTTGACATATCTGGCAGTTAGAATAACTTCCATGCTGAGTCCTTGGCCTGTAGGGTGAAAACTATCATAATGCAGAAGGGAAAGTGGACACCTTTGACAATTCTCCCAACTTTATCCCCAACCATGACACTTAATCAAGAACAGTATTCCACATGGGGAGAAGGAACGCAGAGACCAATGCCACCATTATTGACATAAAGATGAAGGGTAGTGGTGCCTAGTGCACCTTAATTTGCCAGCCTGATCCTTGCAGAAGCCAGAAAGATTCTAGAGAATGCCTAGACTATCTCAAGCTCAAACAACTAGTGGTCTTAGTTGGAGTTGCTTTGTCAGACATGGTATCTATTCCTAGAGCAGGTACATGATTTTTAGCTAGTGATTAGTTAGATGCATTCTTTTCTATACTGATTAGAAAAGAACACCAAAAACAGTGCACAATCAGATAAGTTGGGTAATATTATTTCTTTATGGTTTTCCCTCAGTGCTCTATTGACCCCCTAGCTTTTGTTATAATATAGTCTTAAGAAGTCTGGACCATGTAGACATCCACAGAACATCATATGGACACATTGATGGCATCATGCTGATTAGACAAGATGAGCAAGAGAAGACTAGTATGCTGGAGGTTTTGGTAGGACACATGTTTTAGAAAGTGAGAGTTAAACCCTGTGAAGATTCTGGAGGCTTTCACTTCAGCAAAGCTTTTATGGATCCAGTGGCTAGGGTTGCTTTGCCTATCTCCTTCAAAGTGAAAGACAAATTACTATATCTTGCAGCCCCGACCAATAGGAAGAAAGGTCAGCATCTGTGATGTCTCTTTAGATGCTAATGGCAACACATTCAATGGCTGGATATGTATATGTATATGTATAATATATATATCCATATATATTATATATACTGACTCATAAATATACATTGACATATATACGTGTGTGTGTGTGTGTGTGTGTGTGTGTGTGTGTGTGTGTGTATAAAGACTTTGGGGTACTGTTGGGAAGGAATGACTGGTTTTGAAATGTAAGGATATGGTATTTAGAAGGGGCCAGGGCAGAATTATATGGTTTGATTTTGTCCCCACCCAAATTTCATCTTGAATTGTAGCTCCCATAATTTCCATGTGTCATGGGAGGGACCCAGTGGGAGGCAACTGAATCATGAGGAGCGGGTCTTTCCCATGCTCTTCTCATGGTAGTGAATAAGTCTTACAAGATCTGATAGTTTTATAAAGGGGAGTTCCCCTGCACATGCTCTCTTGCTTGCCACCATGTAAGCTGTGACTTTGCTCCTCATTTGTCTTCTGCCATGATGGTGAGGCCTCCCCAGCCATGTGGAACTGTGAGTCAATTAAACCTCTTTCCTTTATTAATTACCCAGTCTCATGTATGTCTTTATTAGCAGTTTGAGAACAGACTAATACAGATACCATCTCACACCAGTCAAATGGCTATTATTAAAAAGTCAATAAATAATAGATGCTGGCTAGACTGCAGAGAAAAGGGAGTGCTTCTACACTGTTGGTGGGAATGTAAATTAGTGCAGCCACTGTGAAAAGCAGTTTGGAGATTTCTTAAATAACTTAAAAAAAGAATAACAGAATAACCATTCAACCCAGCAATGTCTTTACTAGGTATATACACAAAGGAAAAGGAATCATTTTACAAAAATGACACATGCACTTGTATGCTCATGGCAGTGCCATTCACAATGGCAAAGACTTGGAGTCAACCTAGGTGTCCATCAACAGTGGTTTGGATGAAGAAAACTATATATATATATATATATATATATATACACCATGGAATACTACACGGTCATAAAAATGAATGAAATCATGTCCTTTGCAGCAACATGGATGCAGCTGGAGGCCATTATGCTAAGTGAATTAACACAAAAACAGAAAACTAAATACTGCATATTCGCACTTATAACCGGCAGCTAATCATTGAGTACACATAGACATAAACGTATTTTGACACATTAGTAATCCCACTTAGATTTTCTATAATATTTAGCCATTTCATTACATCAATAAATAAAAGCCTTTAGAAATTGATGTATCTAGCACAATTAAGGGGTAGTTTGTTTATTATTACAGGAGTCATTTCATTTACACTAATTTGATGTGAGGAGACAATCAAATTCCTTTTTTCCTATAAGAAAAACTTAATTCCGGGAGGTTTAGGCCGAAGAATCTCTTGAACCCAGGAAGCAGAGGTTGCAGTGAGCTGAGATTGCACCATTGCACTCCAGCCTGGGCAACAAGAGTGAAACTCTGTCTCAAAAAAAAAAAAAAAAGAAAAGAAAAAGAAAAACTTAACCCTCCCATTTTTTTCTTTAAAAACATTACATTATTGAAATAGAACAGTATCTTCAACCTCAATGTTTCCGTGCTTTTTGACAGTGTAAAGATTATATCAATAATAATATTGACTCCTTGTGCACATGTGTGAAACTATGTCTAGCTGATGTATCCAGAAAGAAATTGCAGCAATATTGAGTATAGAACTTCCAATTGCAACCTCCTTCTTATTGTGGAATAGAAATGTAGTTCCACCTCCTCTGTTCATAACACATAAGAGTAGATAACCAGATATGAGGTGATTAGATATATAAACTGATTTCACAGTTACCATGGAAAGACCATAGCATGTCTGCATGAGGTGGGGGAAAGAGTCTCCCTCTGAACTGAGATTTGGATAGGCTTTAGATAGACTAAAAACCCATGGCCTGTCTTCTTCAGCTTCCTGTCATTGATCATCTGGGAGAATCAAAATGGCCTGGATTATAAAGTGATTACAATTAGTAGGGCAGGCATACAAAATAAAAATGGGGTGAGCGTGCTTAGATGGGAAAAACTGGGGTGGAGAGAAATGATATTTCCTGTTTTGAAGTCTTAGTTCATAGCAAGGCTGAGGATGCAGGTAATATGGAACATGAGCCACACTAGGATATATATCCTCCTGCACAGTCTTCCCCATCAGTGCTGTTTATTGCCTTAGGCACCATCCTAAGATGGTAGAGATCTTAGGATGATAGAGATAGCAAATAGAGCTATAGATATGAAAGAGAGAGAATGAGACAGATTTACATTAAAGAATTGGCTCACATGATTGTAGGGGCTGCAAATCCTACATCTGTAGAGTTTGCTGGCAGGCTGGAAATTCAGGTGAGAGTTGATAGTCCACAGGGCAGCAAGGTTTCTAGGTTGCAGTCTTAGGAAGAATTTCATATTCTTTAGGAAACCTCAGTCTGTGTTCTTAGGGTCTTCAACTGATTGAACAAAGCACCCACATTGCAGAAGGAAATCTGCTTTACTCAAAGTCTGCTGGATAAAATGTTAATCCCATCTAAAAAATGCCTTCACAGCAACATTTAGACTACTGTTCAGCTGAGTAGCTGGGCACCATAGCTCAGATAAGTTGACGTATAAAATTCACCATCACAAGGGAGGGATTTATATATACATTTTGTTGCAGCAAAAACTTTACAGTTTAACATTTTATACTATTCCCAGAAGGAAACGTTTCAGTGTGGAGTTGACTATTGGATCTTTTCATAGCTCAGACAAATCCCATACAGCTTTGATTTGCTGAGCCTCTCCTGAAAACTGTACAACTTAAGTGTTCATGAAAGGTTTTAATTGCTGAAGAAAATAGACTGTTCGTATGAATTACAAAGAAAAAGGATTTTAGAAGGAACATTGGTATTCTGGGAAGCAGGTTGGGGCAAGGCTTTCATAAATGAATCAGAAGTGTTGGGCATGAAGTCGGCATCTCTGTCATGGCCTATGTCAGTTGAGCCTTAAGTCCTGATATTTGAGGGAAGTGGCCTCCTCCTTTTACATCACGTTGGCCAAGAATGGTCTACACAGTCATCATGGAATATTGCATAGAGGTAAGGAGTGGACGTGCCCCTGCCTGAAGCGCTTATCCCATTCATGAGGCAGGATGACCCTCAAGGCAGTGCTAATTTCTAGAGTCAAAGCTCAGGTAAGGTATTTAGGGGGCAGTTGCAACAGGAAGCACATCAGTCAAAGCAGTCTCAGAGAGTATTGCCAGAGGAAGAATCTACACCTGGCTGTTTAATGAGGTTGAGAGGCAAATCTAGGTCAAGCAGGCCAAGTAAAGAGGTCAGCCCAGCACTTTGGGAGGCGGAGGTGGGTGGATCACCTGAGGTCAGGAATTCGAGACCAGCCTGACCAACATGGTGAAACTTTGTCTCTACTAAAAGTACAAAAATTAGCTGGGTGTGGTGGTGCACACCTATAATCCCAGCTATTCAGGAGGCTGAGGCAGGAGAATTGCTTGAACCCGAAAGGCGGAGGTTGCAGTGAGCCAAGATCACGCCACTGAACTCCAGCCTGGGTGACAGAGTGAGACTCCCTCTCAAAATAAATAAATAAATACAAATACAAATAAAAAAGAGGTCAGAAAGCCCATGAACAACATTTGGAGGGAAGAAGTTAGCCCAAGAATAAAAGCATTAGGTCAGGGTGTCCAAGATCCCCAGGGATTGGTCCTGGGTGTGTAGACACTTAAAGAGATTGTGCAGGGCTGGACAGGAGGGTGAACTGGCCAAGAAGGTGATCTCCTAACTGTGGAATCAACCACTGCTCGATGTCCTGGATAACTGAGTCTGACTCCCAGTGGTTAGGCTTACCATTGTAAATCAGCCCTGAAGTATAAACAAGTCCATTAAACTACCCCTCCTGTTTACATCTCCTTTTATTCCCTGATTCATGTAATCTCTGTAGCTCATATCTGAATAAAAAATAATAAAATGGACTTGTTATCATGCATGTCGTGTTTAATTCTAACTGTAAAGTTTCTGATTATTCTCCCGTCATGCTGATCTTCATGTCAGAAGAAAATGCTTTGCTGTTCACCACGAGTGCAGAAAACTGCTTACTAGAAATGATTCTAAAGAGCAAAGGATTTATATTTGAAATAATACGGTTGTAATGAAAAAGTACATATTTCTCAATTTCATTCAATACATTGCACCCATAGAGTAAAAGATACAGAAAAACTTCTATGTTTTAAAAATGTAAGGCTGAGAGCAAAAAACAGAGACAATAAAAACCCTTCTCTAAATATGATTGGTGGAAAAGTCTCAAAGCAATAGAAAGTATATATAAAATGCCTGTGAATTGCTGTGCAATAAAATCATATATATATGTGTGTGTGTGTGTATATTTGTAACTCAGACTTGTAAATGCAGCCACATTCATAGCCACACATCAAATGCATCAAAAAGATTTACTAAGTTCTTCATAATAACCCATAAAATCTCCAACTTCTTCACATATTCACATTTTTTGTCTTAACATGATATAATAGTTAAAAAAATCAAAAATTAATTACTAACCAAGTTTTTTTTTTTCTTGTAGACTATATCAGTCATTTTTCAGAAACATTAATTCATTGTTTTAAAAATAATTTCTCTAGAGATGTTTGGCACTTAGTATATGGAATCATTTATAATTGCATAATAGAAACAAAACAGAAAAAAGAACTTACTTTTGGGACATCTGAAGAAAGTGACCTACAAACTCTGCTTTCCAGAGAGATTGTGATCCTTGGCCTGTTGAATATCAAATTTACATGATCGCTCTTGGGAAAAATTCCTTTTTTAGTGACTACAAGCCAGGTCCTGTGTCAGAGAAGCGTCAGCTGTACTTGGTTGACTGACTGTATTAGTTTGTTCTCATGCTGCTGATAAAGACATACCTGAGACTTGTCAATTTACAAAAGAAAGAGGTTTAATGGACTCACAGTGTTGAGTGGGTTGGCGGGGGGGCTCAAAATCATGGCGGAAGTTGAAAGGCATGTCTCACATGGTGGCAGACAAGAAAAGAGAGCTTGTGCAGGAAATTTTCCTCTTATAAAATCATCAGATCTCATGAGACTTACTCACTATCACAAGAATAGGATAGGAAGGATCCATCCCCATGATTCAATTACCTCCAACCAGGACCCTCCCACAACATGTGGGAATTGTGGGAACTACAATTCAAGATGAGATTTGGGTGAGGTCACAGCCAACCACATCACTGACTTTCATCATATTATAAAGAACTATCCTACAGAGAGAATCTGCTTTCTGTCTCGAATAATTTGTTTATTCTGGATATTTCATATAAATAGAGTTATAAAATATATGGCCTTTTGTTGTTGGCTTTTTCATTTAGTGCAATGTTTTCAAGGTTCATCTATGTTAGAGTATGTACCTCTGCTTCATTCCTTTACCTTATTAAATAATATTTGATTGTATGGATGTACTACATTTTGTTTAATCTCTTATCAGTTGACAGGCTGTGGGATTTTTCTACTTTTTGGCTACTATGAATGATGATACTATATGAACATTCACACACAAGTTTGTGTGGGCATATGTTTTTATCTTTCTTGGGCATATACCTAGGTGGGGGATTGCTGTCATATGGTAACCTTATGTTGAACATCCTGAGGACCTGCCAAACTTTGCCAAAGTGGTGGTACCATTTTACATTCCTACCAGCAATACATGACTATTCTAATTTCTCCACATTCTCACCAACAATTGTTATTTTCTGTCTTTTTGATAACTATCTTAGTAGCTGTGAAGTGGTCTCACATTGTGGTTTTGATTTGCATTTTCCTAATGTCCAGTGATATTGGGCATCTTTTTATATGCTTATTGACTGTTTGTACAACTTCTTTGGGGAAGTGTTATTTAGATGTTTTATTGAAGTGGATCCTTTTTATTTCATTTCCTTAACTAACCACCTAGCTAAAATATTGAGTGCAATGTTGAATAGAAGTGGATAGCAGACATCCCTTTATTGTTTTTGATCTAGAGGAAAACATTCATCTTTTGATCAGCATGTTTTTAGATACAGATTTTCCAAAGGTTTCCTTTATTAGGTTGGAAAAATTCCCTTCTGTTCCTACATTGCTGTTGTTCTTATCAAAGAATGTTGAATTTTGTCAAATGTTTTTCTGTTTCAATTGAAGTGACTGTAGTTTTCATACTTATTTTATTTTTTTTTTTTATTTTATTTTTTTTTTTTATTTTGAGACGGAGTCTCGCTCTGTCGCCCAGGCTGGAGTGCAGTGGCCGGATCTCAGCTCACTGCAAGCTCCGCCTCCCGGGTTCATGCCATTCTCCTGCCTCAGCCTCCCGAGTAGCTGGGACTACACTTATTTTATTTTTAACTTTTTTTTATTTCCAAAGGTTTTTGGGGGAACAGGAGGTATTTAGTTAGATGAGTAAGTTCTTTAGTGGTGATTTGTGAGATTTTGATACACTCATCAGCTGAGCAGTATACAGTGAACCCAATTTGTAGTTTTCATTCTTCTCCCCCTTCCCACCTTTCCCCCCTGAGTCCCCAAAGTCCATTGTATCATTGTTATGCCTTTGTATCCTCATAGCTTAGCTCCTACTTAGGAATGAGAACATTCGAGGGTGGGTTTCCCATTCCTGAGTTACTTCACTTAGAATAATAGTCTCCAGTACCATCCAGATTGCTGTGAATGCCATTAATTCATTCATTTCTATGGCTGATGAGTAGCCAATCATATGATGGAATATATGCCATAGTTTCTCTATCCACTTGATAAATAAATCCATCATTTATCCCAAATGATGAACATTTGGGCTGGTTCCACATTTTTGCAATTGTGAATTGTGCTGCTATAAACATGCGTGAACGGGTATCTTTTTCATGTAATGACTTTTCCTCTGAGTAGATACCCAGTAGTGGGATTGGTGGATCAAATGCTAATTCTATTTTTAGTTCTTTAAGAAATATCCACACTATTTTCCATAGTGGTTGTACTAGTTTATATTCCCACCAGTAGCGTAGAAGTGTTCCCTTTTTACTACATCCACATCAACATCTATTTTTATTATTATTACTATTACGGTCATTCTTGCAGGAGTAAGGTGGTATCACATTGTGGTTTTGATTTTCATTTCCCTAATCATTAGTGATGTTGAGCTTTTTTTCATATGTTTGTTGGCCATTTGTATATTTTCTTCTGAGAATTGTCTATTCACCTCCTTGGCCCACTTTTTGATGGGATTGTTTGTTAACGCATCTGATTTTGTCTGATATTTATTTTATTAATGCGATGTATTATATTGATTGATTTTTTGGATATTAAACCACTGACATTTATGAGATGGATCCCACTTGGCCATTGTATATGATCTTTTTTGTATGTTGCTGAATTGTTTTTGCTAGTATTTTGTTGAGGATTTTTGCATCTATACTCATGAAAGATATTGATCTGTCGTTTTCTTTTTCTCATGATATCTTTGTATGGTTTTGTTATCAGAGTAATACTAGCTTTATGGAATGAGTTGGGAAGTTGGGAAGTATTACTTTTCTTGTATTTTTTGGAAGAGTTTGAGAAGAATTGGTATTAATTCTTATTTAACTATATCTTTGGATTTACCAGTAAAGTCAGCTGGGCACGAACTTGTTTTCTTTAGGAAGTTTTAAAATTACTAATTTAATCTCTTTATGTTATAGGTCTGTTCAAGTTTTCTATTCGACTTGAGTCAGTTTTGCCAGTTTGTGAGTTTATATGAATTTATCTGTTTTACCTTAGTTATCTGATCTGTTGGCAAACATTTACTCATAGTATTCCCTTATAATCATTTCAATTTATATAAGATAGTGATATCCCCTCCCACCTCCTTTTAAATTTTTTTTTTGTTTGTTTAGACAGAGTCTCACTCGTTGCCCAGGCTGGAGTTCTGTGGCATGATCTTGGCTCACTGCAACCTTCACTTCCTGGGTTCAAGCAATTCTCCTGTCTCAGCCTCCTGAGTAGCTGGGACTACAGATGCCTGCCACCAAACCTGGCTGATTTTTGTATTTTTTGTAGAGATGGGGTTTCACTGTATTGGTCTCAAACTCCTGACCTCAGGTGATCCACCCTCCTCGACCTCTCAAAGTGCTGAGATTACAGATGGGAGCCACCGCACCCAGCCCCACCTCCTTCTTTAGAAAACCACCACCCACCTGCCAGCCAGTACTGCCATATCCCCCTTTGCTGGTGCTCTTGCAGAGCTCTCCAAAAGGACTGTAATCCTAGGGGTAGCCCTGGGTCTAGTGGCCTCCATTCTCCGCCTGCCAAGTGGTATTGATAAGGGCTGGCCATCAATTTGTGACTTAACAACACCCAATCAGGTATGGGATCCATTTTCCCAAGGGGGAAATCTTTAAAAAGCATGAAAACTAATACCCTGTGGGCTAAACCTTATACAACAGGAAAATAGAAATAGGATATTGCTTGGAAGATAAATTTACTTTTCTTTTTTTCTTCCATTGACTACACCTGCAAGTACCCACTTCCAGAGAAATCCTATGAAGTGAGTGGACATACTGGCTTAGCAACAGGCTTGCTTTTTTCTCAGCTCATGATGGAGTAGTAGCCAGCCAAGCAGCACACATAAAATCTGTTTCATGTCTTTCCTTACCTTCTCCGCCTTTTTCTTACGCTCACTGCCCTAGGCTTACACCTTCCAAATGAAGTTGAATTATTAGCTAAGGCTCAGCTGTCTGTGGTTGTCAGATGGGTGGGATTGAACAAAGTGGAAGACAAAGATCTAAGGATGAGAAGACTACATGAAGATAAGATCTCTAGTGCTGATGGATAATCTGGGAGTCTTAGACTTTTAATGATGATTTCAGTAGACAGAAACTTGATGTGGTTAATTAGAAAGGGTTTGCTTTCTTTCATTTTTTCTTTTTTTGAGACAGAGTCTCACTCTGTCACCCAGGCTGGAGTGCAGTGGCACAATATTGGCTCACTGCAACCTCCACCTCCCAGGTTCAAGCAATTCTCCAACCTCAGCCTCACGAGTGATTGGGACTACAGGTGCCCGCCACCACGCCCAGCTAATTTTTCGTATTTTCAGTAGAGACAGGGTTTCACCGTGTTAGCCAGGATGGTTAACCTAAATGAAGTCCTAAATGAAGGACTGGGCAGTGTGGTTCTAGGAAAGCATGAAACTAGACAGGGAAGAGTAAAAATTCAAACTAAGCCAATCATAAAAGAGACTCTTCTCTTGGTCAAACTCATTATGATTTACTGTGCATCTATTAGTGAGGGAAGAACTGTAAGCCATTATCCAGCCTCTAGTTACAGTCTTATATTTTATTATATGTAAACAGAGATATTAAAACTGAGTTTATATTCTATACTGCATTTCCCAAAAATAAGTGTGCAAAAGTTTACTGCGACTTGAGATAAATGTCTCTCTATTCTGTAAGAGCAAGTAATAAAATCTGTCAGGTTCTACATTTGTGAAACAAGTAAATTACAGTAGGATCGCTGAGGTCCTTTATTTTTATTTTTTAAAAGACCGAGTCTCACCTATTGCCCAGGCTGGAGTGCAGTGGTGCAATCATAGCTCACTGCAGCCTCAAACTCCTGAACTCAAGCCATCCTCCCACCTCAGCCTCTTGAGTAGCTGGAACTACAGGTTCATGCCACTGTGCTCAGCTAATTAAAAAGGTGTGTGTGTGTGTGTGTGTGTTTTGGTAGGGATGGGGTCTTGCTATATTGTCCAGGCTAGTCTCAAATTCCTGGCCTTAAGCAATTCTCCCACCTCAGCCTCCCAAAGTGCTGGGATTACAGGCATGTACCCAGCCTTCGAGGTCCTTTTCTGCCAAGAATTCTAAGATAATTTTGTAGCGCTGGCTTCAGTGCACTCCCAGGGTTCATGTGAGGAGTCAGTGCTGAGTCAGGATCTTTTTTTCCCTGTAAGCTAACACATCTGCTTCAACATTAACCTTTCCTGTCAAGACAACTCAAGGAATGGCTTTTTACAGTGCCACCCCAGAAAGAGAGACCTCGTTTTATTTTCAACAGTCTTTGCCACACTTGCTTTGTCAGAAGTTTTGCTGATTCAGTATATGCTACAGTTTGTTGAGGTCTTTATTTTTCCCTCACAGAAATAATCCACAGATTATTATGTGACCTTACTGAGGCCTGTGCCGTCTTGAAAATATTCAAAGGGACATGAACTTCAAACAAAATGTATTCCATTGTCTATAGGCATTTCTATTAATTACTGAACATTTGTATTGCTAATTTACTAGATTTGTTCTCAAAGGACAATTTTTGCAGGTTGGCTGATTGTGCTAAGCACAGAAACCAAAATTCCTAAATAAAGGAGATCAACTGTTCTGAATTCCTCATTTTTTTTACTCAAGATAAAATTATCAAGCAGTTGGTTTAAGTAACATATAAATATAGCGGATTAGGCGAGATTTTGGAAATTTCTGGAAATATTTTGGGTTGTAACACTTGGGGAGTGGTACTGCCATCTGGTGGATAAGAGACCAGGGATGCTGCAAAATATTTTACAATACACAAAACAGCCTCCCCAACCACCACTCCAACAAAGAAGTTTCCAATACAAAATGTCAATCGTGCCACTGTTGAGAAACTCACATCTCATATAAGAATAAACTAAGTATCATTAAAATTATTTCTTTATAATCCTTGTAATATTTTCATCTATTGAGGCCTCAAAATAAGTTATTCTTACCTTCTATTTCAAATACTCCAAACATTTGTGCAATATAACTTTTAATCGAGGTGGGGATATTTCTTCCTAGTTTTTTAATATTAAGTTAAAGGATAAACTCATCCAAAGGCATTGTGTCTTGCATTTGATTGTGTCCAAAGAGGGGTTTGGAGGAGATACTAAAATATTTCCACCAACTTATGATAAGAATTTCATTTCAAGACAGTGATTTTTTTTTCTTTTTGATGGAGTCTCACTCTGTCACTAGGATGGAGTGCAGTGGTGGGATCTCAGCTCACTGCAACCTCTGCCTCCCGGGTTCAAGTGATTCTCCTGCCTCAGCCTCCCGAGTAGCTGGGACTACAGGTGTGTGTCACCACACCCAGCTAAATTTTGTATTTTTAGTAGAGACGGGTTTCACCATGTTGAACAGGATGGTCTCGATCTCTTGACCTCGTGATCTGCCCGCCTCGGCCTCCCAAAATGCTGGGATTACAGGTGTGAGCCACCACACCCGGTCAAGACAGTGATTTTAGCACAAGATTTCAACTCTTTTGCTTTGAAATTTCCATGAATATAACTCAGTAAATCAAAACGAGAAGATAATTTATTTTAGCACTAGTAATAGGCAAGTTACTATTGCTTGGCTAGACACTTTCAGGTTGATGCAATGTGAATACACTGAGAATGAAGGAAGTATCCACCAGCCAGAGAGTCAACACAGATAACCACGTGGGAAGACAGTAGGAAGGATCACACTTGCAGAGTTCTGCACCAGGTAAGGATTGGCAATAGGAAGCATGGAACAGTTCAATTGCAATTGCATCAGTGCCCTGCATGCTTGAGAAATTCTTACCCTAGGTTTTTGCTTTCATTGTTTTCTTGGCATGAACTACTCTACTAGTCAATGTAATGCTGACTATCTGTTGTAACAACCCCTAAATCTCAACAATCTCTATATCTTAATACCTCACGGTGGTCTGTGGCAGTTCAGGTTTTATTCTTTTTTTTCTTTTGTTTGTTTCTTTAAGTTACTACAGTAGAGGACACCCACTTTCCTTCCCCATGGCCCTCCCATCTTCAAAAACAGACACAGAGCAACAAGTCTTCATGTTTCAAATCATTATGACTCCCCTTCTGCCACCATGCTAAGAAAGCTCTCTACATTTAAGGGATCAGATGATTACATCAGGCCCACACAGATAATCTTTCTTTCCTAACGTCAAAGGTGTCATGAAACATAACAGAGACAACGGATCAATATTGTGTCATATTCTTAGGGTCCAGAGATTAGACAGGCAGATCTTTACTGGGCCATTTTGGAAATTCTGCCTCTCACAGCACCAAATATAAATAAGAATATTTGTTGGTAATGTTATTATGAATATTGCATAAAATAATCAATATATGTTCACAACCCAATTATAATGTGTATTCTTAGTCGTATAAATAATGATAATATTGCCATTATCATACTATGCTTCCAAAATTACTATAGCTCTAGAATTTTTATGTGGCTCAAGTTTACTGTTTCAGTTTCTTTTATAGAACTGTTGGATATAATCCTTTGCTTAACACACTTTCACTGAGATTATTATTAGCAATTTTTTAGCTTTGGGAACATACTCTTAGAATACTGAAATGATGTAAGCATTTCTTCATCAGCTCCCACCATATAGCACATTGACATGTTCTTGTTGAAAAATGCTTCACTGAAGCCCTGAGTCTGAGTGTCATTAGTGTGGATGAACTCAGTTTTATAAAATCAAGTCTTATTTAAGGCACAGGCCTTATATACAATGATAATGGCACAGTCTTTGGCAATTTGGCTCATTGCAAGAAACACTTACTCTACTACTAATATATGTAAAGTGAAGTACAGTTTTCAATGTATTGACTTGTATCAACTCATCTGTGACTTATAAAAATCAAGTGACTCAGTAGGATCAGTACTAATGTCTCTTTTTTAAAAAAATAAGAAGTCTGGGCCGGGCGCGGTGGCTCATGCCTGTGATCCCAGCACTTTGGGAGGCCGAGGTGAGCAGATCATGAGTTCAGGAGATCGAGACCATCCTGGCTAACACGGTGAAACCCCGTCTCTATTAAAAATACAAAAAATTAGCCGGGCATGGTGGTGGGTGCCTGTAGTCCCAGCTACTTGGGAGGTTGAGGCAGGAGAATGGCGTGAACCCGGGAGGCGGAGCTTGCAGTGAGCCGAAATCCTACCACTGCACTCCAGCCTGGGAGACAGCGAGACTCTGTTTCAAAAAAAAAAAAAAAGAAGTCTGGGGCCCTTGGCCCAAGGTCTCATACGAATATTCTCACGGGTTGATGGAAGCATTTTATTTTTAAAAACTAGCAGAATGTAAGAAACAACTAAAATCAAAGTCAAGGTCTTTCACACAACTGCTTTCAAGTGTTCAATTAGATAGCAATAATAATAGTATTAACAACAACAAAAACTCACCTAAATAAGAGTATACACATATATTGTGTTTATTTTAAGGTGTTTATAGGGTTACCGGTTGGATAGGTCATAATACATAGAGATATGGGAAATTAAGACCTATGAAGTTTTAATTCTTTGCATAAGAGTATACCCTTACATCATAAAAAAAAACATAGAAAAACAGAAATATGTTTCAAACTTGTATATAACATACATATATATGTGTATATTATGTTCAACTTGATCATTTAGGTTCTTACTGAAATTACTTATTTATTTATTTATTTTTATTATACTTTAAGTTCTGGGGTACATGTGCAGAATGTGCAGGTTTGTTGCACAGGCATACATGTGCCATGGTGGTTTGCTGCACCCATCAACCCATCATTATAGTAGAAGGATACAGATTTCAAATTTCCTTTAAAGGCACAACAGACAAAACATGGACTCACAATCTAAACTCTGAAAAATGACAGAAAAGGAAAACCAGTGAATTAAGAACAAGTATTTAAAAAGTGAATTATAAAAAGCAAATACTGTGCTGCTGGGTAATCAATTGACTCCCCTTACCCGGAAGTCAATAGGATGTCTTAATTTATACTTTAATTAAAAAATAAGAAAATATTTAATATTTTGAAGTTCAGAGAAAGAAAATTAAGCATTCTCCATGAAATCCTCAGAAATGTAGACAATTCTATAATGAATGTATTTTTGAACTTAACACAGTAGGAAACATGGGATTTGGTTGCTGGCACAAAGGCTGCGTGGTGTGGCTTAGCCTTATGCCCTACCATCGCCCTCACTGACATCCCCTGTTGTCTCGCTGTAAGAAATACTATTGAGGATAATTATTGCATGAGTTTCAAAGGCATTTTGTACTACCTCTGAGATAAGGTATATTAAGGCTATAAAATATTGTCTTTTAAAGAGTCACAGGATTAAAGAAAGACATAGGGTATTTGGAGCTTTAAGGCTCTTCCTGAGGGATGAGCTTCCACTTCACCGAGGGATCAAAGTCATCTTCAAGATCACCCAGCTCCTGCTCCTTGGCGAGCTCCAGGAAAACCTAAAAGGAAGGAAAGCAGTAAAGAGAGGAGAACAATGCCATACTGCCTCCTGCAGCTCCAAGTGAATGCATTATACATGTATATTCTATGGATGATATAGAATCACTAAAAATGACCCACCTGCTCCAGGGTAGACTGTGAAAGGCTGTACTCCTCCAGGTCGAAGTTCTGTTTAACTGCATAAGAATGAACATACATTAGGAATTCTATTTTTTTTCTCAGTGAGTTTTACCAAGTTATGAACCAAAATACATGCAAGTAGATCTTAAACATAAAAGATAAGGTAATAAGTATTCTTAGAGTAAATATGGGAAGGCAAATGCATGATATAGTCATATAACAGGAGGAAAACTCCATCCCATTGGTCTAGAGTATTGGCAGAGGGACCACAAAACTGGAAAGCAATATCAGAGGTTCCAGAGCACCTGTGCAGAACAAGCTAAGAGATGGTACCCTCTGTGCTAGATGATGACCACGTACCCCTCTATACCAGCCCTCATTCTTGTCTACTCCAAAGGCTGATGTAACAGATGTCTTCTGGTGGATGTCACCAATGGCAAGCCCATCAGGAAGGACAGGGGATACAGGAGGTCAAGGCATTTATTCTTTCACTTCCTCCCTGACACCAAGTGTGTGCCTTGTTTCTCTCAAGGTAGTAGGTTCTACACGACTCTACCCTCAAGTTCAGGTCACCGCTTCCTCTTTTAGTCCCTTTGGACATAAGAATGGTAACACTTCTACCGTTTCTCGTCTCAGGTAATTGCACTGTTTCATGTACCTTTGCAAAGAGTCTCATTGCGGGAAGTCAGGGACCCCAAACGGAGGGACCAGCTGAAGCCACAAGAGAAGAACATAAATTGTGAAGATTTCATGGACATTTATTAGTTCCCCAAATTAATACTTTTATAATTTCTTACACCTGTCTTTACTGCAATCTCTGAATATAAATTGTGAAGATTTCATGGACACTTATCACTTCTCCATCAATACTCTTGTGATTTCCTATGCCTGTCTTTAATCTCTTAATCCCATCATATTCATAAACTGAGGAGGATGTATGTAGCCTCAGGACTCTGTGATGATTGTGTTAACTACACAAATTGTTTGTAGAGCATGTTTGTTTGAGCAATAAGAAATCTGGGCACCTTGAAAAAGAACAGGATAACAGCGATGTTCAGGGAACAAGAGGGATAACCTTGAACTCTGACTGCCAGTGAGCCAGATAGAACGGAGCCATATTTCTCTTCTTTCAAAAGCAAATAGGAGAAATATCACTAAATTCTTTCTCTCAGCAAGGAACATCCCTGAGAAAGAGAATGTGCCCCTGAGGGTAGGCCTATGAACGGCCCCGTGGGGATGGCCATCTTTTATGGTCAAAGCCGAAGGGATGAAATAAGCCCCAGTCTCCTGTAGTGCTCCCAGGCTTATTAGGATGAGGAAATTCCTGCCTAATAAATTTTGGTCAGACAGGTTGTCTGCTCTCAAACCCTGTCTCCTGATAAGATGTTATCAATGACAATGTGTGCCCGAAGCTTCATTAGCAATTTTAATTTCGCCCCATCCTGTGGTCCTGTGATCTCGCCCTGCCTCCATTTGCTTTGTGATATTTTATTACCTTGTGAAGCATGTGATCTATGTGACCCACACCCTATTCATGCACTCCCTCCCCTTTTGAAAATAGCTAATAAAAACCTGCTGGTTTTACAACTTGGGGAGCATCATGGAACCTGCTGAAATGTGATGTCTTCCCCGGATCCCCAGTTTTTAAATTTCTCTCCTTTGTATTCTTTCCCTTTATTTCTCAGACCAGCTGACACTTAGGGAAATAGAAAAGAACCCACGTTAAATATCGGGGGTGGGGTTCCCCCAATAGAGTCTTCTGACAAACACAAGTTCCTTGAATTATCCTATTTTGAGTTTACCATCTGATACCAATTTGAACTATGACTGAGACCCCAACCATGTAGATACATAAGAAGAGGAAGATAATGAATAGAAAAATGAGACTGGAAGGCAAATATTTCTTTTGGACAGTGTCAGACTGCTGTGGCATTTTCTTTCTTCTTTCCATGGACATAGGACTAGTCCCTATCTTATATCTGGAAACATGTGAAGAAGAAATACAGTGGGTGGCTGACTTCCCTGCACTTGTAGAGTTTAGAGAAGCAAAGATGCTGTGTGTTTCTCATGGATTTCAAAAGGGAGGTATCTTGAGAAGATCACCTGGAAAGGTAAAGGGGTTTCAAGGAAGGGACTCAGGGGCTGCCAGGTGGTCACAGGAGCCAAAATCAGGATGCATCACCCACTCCAGGGAGCTGTAGTCAGAGGTAATAGATGAGAGGGGAAAGAAAGTCATCAAGGAACCCATAAAAGCACCCAGTGAAAGAAAGGGCCAGCAATTCTTCATTTCTATACTGGAGACCCCAATGTGATATCATAGCTCTAATGATCAGATCAAGCTCTGATGCCATATTATCTTTTCTTTTTTCCTCTTACACTACACCCTGGAGAGGTCCAAAACATTCGTTTATGAGTCATGGAGGAAATAGAGAAAGAAAAGACATAAAACTGATCATTTCACCTTCCTAGCTGTAGGTCTCCAAATTTGAGGCAAGCCTGACCTGGAAAGGGCATGTGAGGCTAGGGTTTTGCTGGAGTTTACATTACCCAGAAGAGATTGGTGGTAGGAAAGAGTGAATCTATGCAACAAGGCAAAGGGATTGCCATGGAGCAGGCATTTTGCTTGGACGACACTGTGCCTAGCCCATTCAATAAGTGTATCACACCTGAGAATGTAACGGTGTCCAAGAACATTTGGAGGAAAAAATGCTAGCTTACATCTCCACATTTTGTACTTTGTGTCATCTTCACATATTGGAGCAAGAAATTCTGATAAATAGTTGTTTTTTCCCCTGAATGAGAACTTCACTTTTAGCAAATTAAGTACTGCAGAGGGAATCTGAGGTGGGAGGGAACACTTTTGAAACAGAAACATCTACTCATGCAGGCTTTTTTAAAAAAGCCTCTAGGGAGGCAGCCTTCCTGAAACATCAATCTCTGCTCCTAATCCATTATAAAATACTTCCTGTTGGTCTCACTGTGGAATCCTTCCAACTGGAAAGATGCCAACCAGCCATTGGGACATAATGGTCAGTGTGGTCAGTGTAAAAAATGGCCACATAGACCACAGGGTGAGATTGACCAACAGGATGAGAAAGTGAAACGAAAACCTATTTGGGTGATCCTAACCCTGTCTCAAGAATCTCATTAAAAGCTAGGATGACCATCCTGGCCACCACGGTAAAACTCTGTCTCTACCAAACATACAAAAATTAGTTGGGCATGCTGGCAGGTGCCTGTAGTCCCAGCTACTTGGGAGGCTGAGGCAGGAGAATTGCTTGAACCCAGGAGGCAGAGGTGCAGTGAGCCAAGATTGTGTCACTGCACTACTCCAGCATGCCAGCCTGGTGACAAAGCAAGACTCTGTCTAAAAAAAAAAAAAAAATCTAGGATGCTTGAGGCCTCTGATGAAGGTGGGTGACAAGCCAGAAAGTATATCTCAAGAAGAGGCATGAGGTTTCATACACTAACTCATCAGCTTTCATACACTAACATGACAGGGAAAAACCAAGCCCCTGATACATCGATGCAGTATGCAAAGACCAAAATCCAAGGGTCTAAAATGAGTCACAGATTAACACACCTAAACAGAGACAGGAACCTCCTTATCTGCATCTATTAATAGATGGCTATCAAACAATACATAGAGGCAAAAAACAAATTCATATGTTTCTGTTTGTATGAATTTGTGGATAATCTATGCCTGAGTGTCAATGGCAATGGTCTCTTTCTCCCAGAGCCTTGTTCAATTACAGTAGGGTTCCTTAGCCCCAGCACTAATGACATTTTGGTTGATCATTCTTTCCTGTGATGGATGACCAATGCGTTGTAGGGTGTTTAGCATCATCCCCGGCCTCCACCCACTAGAAACCAGTTGCATCCAACCTCTCTGTCCCCACTTGTAAGAACCCCAAATCTTCCCAGATATTGCCAAATCACCCCTTATTGAAACACACTGGATTAGCAGTCTTAGTAATGTATTAATGATGTGATAGCATAATTCTATGTTTATGTATTTTTTAAATACTGGTTTTATGTCAGATTTAGGTTTATCCATTTCCCAGAGTTTTGTCTCTAAACAGTCACTCTTACCTATCTCTAATTTGAAGAAAGCCTGTGATAAAGGTCGCACATCCTCAACAGGCAACTTATAGACCATCAGGGAGGAGAACCTGTGAAGGGAAGAGAGTGAGGCTGAACTCCAGGTGTCAAGGTTGCAACCCCTGATGGGTACAAGTCTAAAAAGGGCAACAAGGCTAGGCACGGTGACTCATGATTCCTGTAACCACTGCAATTTGAGAGGCCGAGAGGGGAAGATTGCTTGAGCCTATGAGTTTGAGACCAGTCTGGGAAACAGATTGAGATCCCATCTCCACAAAAAAAACTTAAAACTTAGCCAGGCATGGTGATGTATGCCTGTATTCCAAGCCACCATGGAGGCTAAGGCAGGAGGACCTCTTGAGCCCATGAGATTGAGGCTGCAGTAAGCGGTGATTGCACCACTGCACTCTAGACTGGGTGACAGAGTGAGATACTGTCTCAAAAAATAAAGATATTTTTATTTTAAAATAAAGAAATTAAAAGGAGCAATAATATCGTCAACAAGTTGTTTAAATATTCACATCTGTATGGTGTTAGAGAGACACTCATAATGTAAGTGCTCTTTGATCAACAAGAAGTCAATCTACTAAGAGGAGGAATGAAAGACAAAGGGAAGGAAATTGACAGCCCCTGTGCCTTATGAGGGGAAGAAGCAGAACTACTTACCCTCTTCTTAGTGGAAGAGAGTAGCATTTCAGTAAAAAGAACTAGATTCTACTCCTGTCTAGGATTCTACACTGAGCCTCAGTTGATTTTACTGATAATAATATATAGAAATGTTAAGAGACACCATTCACTGAACCTTGACCGATGCCTGGCACTCTGGCATGGGCTTTATGAAGGTGACCTCCTTTAATGAGGGATGGTTTTACCCTCTGGAAGGAACCCCTGAGATGACCTAAGTGCATGCATGCATCAGGAAGTATCTGGCGCATGTTAGAGCCCCCATGCATGCTGATTCTCTTACAAGAGTCAGCTTTCAAATCGGCACTTTGTTCTCTTATTTCCCTCTTGTGGGAGCCCTTGGAATTGAATTTTCTCTAATAAAGTACTTGCAATTACCATAGAGTAAAGAATGAGAAGATAAAGCTCTTACTCTGTCATCATAGCGGAAATATAGAAACAGAAACCAAGGACTGTGATAATAAAACAAAACACCTGTGTCTACCTTTCCTGCCGAGCAGCCTGGGGGAAAAGCCTCAGGATCTCTGCGTGGAGGGGCTCCACTTGTGCCAGGTTCTTCACCTTCATCTCCAGCAGGTAATCTTTGCCAAATTTGCTTTTCAGGTGTTGGATGGAACCAATACATCTGGAGGTAAGAGAAGGATAAAGTCAAGCAAGAAAAGAGAAAAATGTATGGCTTGTGATGTTCAGCCTCTGGAGGCCAGAGTAAGGCCACATAGAGTTGGGAGTAACCATGCTAGCTCCTCACAATGGGTAGGCTGGTTCAGGGAAACAAACTTTGTTCATAGCTCACAACCTGGGGGTTGAGCGCCGGCTTTGACAGGCACTCACCTCAGCCTTCCCGACACCATGATGGCCACTCGGTCACACACCGCCTCGGCCTCTGCCATGTAGTGGGTGGTCAGGAGGGCGCCCCTCTCCGTGTTTCTAAAGGTGGCCCGAATCACCTGCCTAAAGTTAAGTCAAGGGAAAACACAAACTCATGGGTATACTCAAGGTATCTGGAATTTTTTAAAAGAAGTTTCATCAATGCACAGATGAAACATGCAGCGAATTCAGACTAGACAAAGAAGGGGTGGGTGTAGGGATGACAGGCGTGGAAATAACCAAACTATTGGTTAGAGTATATAATTCAGAGCATAGAAAATGATATTGGGTAAGATACTGTTTATAAAAATACTAAGTTCAGGAATATTTATGAGAATGCAGTGGGAGCAACGAAAATTAGGAGAATTTACTAAAAAGCTAGATAATCATGACATACTCTCTATAGGTACAAAATGACGGAATTCAGAAATTTCCCAAAAATAATTAAAAAATATATCGAAGATTTGGAATTTTTTTTCCTCCGTAAGAACTGTACATCAGCTGATGTTGCAGAAAGATTTAAAGCTTAATTATAGATTGATTTGACTGTATAAAAATGTTCCATGTAGGAACAGACACAAAAATTATTCGAGCAAACATTAGGGTGAGATAATATAGCTTTTTCTTCTGAATAAAAGCTGGTTGTGATTTGAAATCAGATAATTTTTTTTCCTAAAATACTGCTTTTCCTGATACTGTGTGTGTCTTTCCCTTTCTACGTAAACAATGATTTTGCAGGCCAGTTTTCACAGGATCAATACACTCATGCAAAGGTTGCTCATGATAGCACCTCACCACATTTGCTGCTGCCCCTCGGGGTCCATCCCGGTTGATGGCTCATCCAGAAGCACCACTGATGGGTTCCCCAGGATGCTCAGCATGAAGCACAGCTGCAACGGGAGGAACAGCCCCTCTGGTTCCCATCTATGGCACTTGCAGAGCAACACCAAGCCCTGCCCATACCTTTCGCTTTATTCCCTCTGACAAGGTCTTCACAGGAGCCTTCAGCTGGTCCTGCAGCTTGAGCGCATCCGCTAATCTGAAGAAAACAGAGTCAATCCACATGATCCCAACACTGGCGAATGTACGTGGGAGAATGAGCAAATCAGGAGAAACACGACGGTGGGGAAGGTGTTTACGAGTGGTCAGAGTGGTCATAAAATTTAAACCATCTAGGTACTTTATGAACCTTTCATAGTCATCAAACTCATATTTTCAATGATGTCTTTCCATATTAAGAATAATCAGGCTGGACTGGGCGCAGTGGCTCACGCCTGTAATCCCAGCACTTTGGGAGGCTGAGGAGGGCGGATCACAAGGTCAAGAGATCAAGACCATCCTGGTCAACATGGTGAAACCCTGTCTCTACCAAAATTACAAAAATTAGCTGGGCATGGTGGCATGCACTTGTAGTCCCAGCTACTCAAGAGGCTGAGGCAGGAGAATTGCTTGAACCTGGGAGGCGGACGTTGCATTGAGCCGAGATTGCGCCACTGTACTCCAGCCTGATGACAGAGCAAGACTCCATCTCAAAAAACAAAACAAACAAAAAAATAAAAACCAAGAATAATCAGTCTGGGCGCGGTGGCTCACACCTGTAATCCCAGCACTGTGGGAGGCCAAGGTGGGCAGATCACCTGAGGGTCAAGAGTTCAGGACCAGCCTGGCCAACATGCTGAAACCCCGTCTACAAAAATACAAAAATTAGCCTGGCATGATGGCGGGTGCCTGTAATCCCAGCTACCTGGGAGGCTGAGGCACAAGAATCGCTTGAACCCAAGAAGCGGAGGTTGCAGTGAGCTCTCCAGCCTGGGCGGCAGAACCAGACTCCGTCTCAAAGAAAAAAAAAAGAAGGAAAAGAAAAGAAAAAGAATAATCAATAAACATTTTTCTCCCCAGGCTGAAAGTGAGAGAAAACAACACTGAACGGAGTTCTAAATGACCAAGTCTGTTCCCACAAGCATGGGGTCGTCAATTAGAACCTCCCTGTCTTCATTTTGTGTGTATGTCATTAATACAACATGCCCTCAGCAAAGAAGGGGAGTGCCCCCAGCCCCAGGTACCGTGTGATGGCGATCGTTGCATCCCCTTTCCTGAGCCCTTTCACGGCGGCGTACACCTCCAGGTGCTGCCTCACTGTCAGGTTGGGCCACAGCGCGTTCTCCTGAGGGCAGTACCCCAGGAAGCCCAGGGGGTCCTCTCCACCGCTCCCTTTCAAAATCACCTACACGAAATAAGTTCATTCTCAGATTCTATCCCAAATGTCACGTATATGTGTGTGCACGTAAGTGCGTACTTGTGATGCCCTTCTCTTCACACACACAGGTGCTAAGGGCACAAATGCAAATCAGCAATCACTTAGTTCTGGGGAAAAGGTGGTAAAAGCCCATTTAAAAGGCAGACATTCCATGGTTGTCCATTATAGTGTAGACTTTATTACCAATTCCATGACCATGATTGAACTCAAGGTTGCTGATTTGAGTAGCTTTTACTTGGCTTCATTCATTGATCCAAATATTCACAGGAATAGATACTTGTTGAGAAATCTGTTTCGCCAGTGATAGTTAAAATTATAGGATTTATCTTGCAATAAGGCAGTGGTTCTCAGCCAGGGGAATCCTCCTCCTAGGGGATATTTAACAATGTCTGAAGATACATTTGGTTGCCACAATTCATGTGTATATGCATTGGGAAAGCAATATTACTGGCATCTAGTAAGTAGAGGCAAAGGGTGCTGCCAAACATCCTAGTACGCACAGAACAGCTCCCCACAACAAAATGACATTCTCAAGTCCATAATAATCAAGGTTGAGAAATCCTGAACTAAGATATGAACAAAAAACTTTGAGCACTGTGTTTAGCCCATAGGAACCAATATATACATGATAGCATTTATTATTTTTATGAGGCAGACTATGCTTTACAATAATAAGAACGTCTAATGTGTCCTCAGTACTTGCTATGTGCCATTATCTAAGCATATGATATATGTTTAATTACATTATCCTATCTTTACAGAACCCCTGTATGTTAGATGTTCATTTTATCATTGATGTTTTACATACAGAAAATTAACACAAGCATGGATTATGAAACTTGTACAAGGTCACAACAAGGTAAATCTGGGACTTGAAGCTGGGATCTACCTTTCTCCATATTGGTCAGGCTGGTCTTGAACTCCCAACCTCAGATGATCTGCCCACCTCGGTATCCCAAAGCGCTGGGATTACAGGTGGGAGCCACCGTGCCCAGCCCTCATTTGCATTTTTAAAGACTGTTCTTGCTGCCGTGTGAGGTAAGAGTGGAAATGGAAGGACAGGAAACCTCTGTAGCAATGAACACCACTGTGCGACTTTCCTTCGTAAACACTCCCTCTGACATTGACCTCATGTTAAAGGTCAATAGCATTTCCTCTTCGAAGTTGTGGTCCTTTGGCTTCTGTCCATCATTTTCCCCAAACTTGGCCTAGACATATCACCAAGTGGTACTCATATATTATTCGAGTTTTTGCTTTGCAATTCAGGTAATTATCCATTTTTTTCATTACATCTGATTTCTCCTGTCTTCATAAATCCTGGATCTTTTACCATTAGCCCAGAATCACTATTGTCCTTCAAGAATGTCAATGTATCTGCAGTAATACCCTCAACTGCTCTGTCACTATATTACATAATCAGGGCCAAGAAATGTTTCAGTAATTGTAAGAAAGTTTCTGTGGTATACACCTTCTTAAAGACCTATGAAGTTTTACTAGCTAATGGACTGTTATTGTTACACGAGTCACACATAATCTTTAATTATAGCATATAGGTAGAGGACAGTCATTAAATATGAAGACTCATGACTCTGCAACCACATAAGCAGGAGTTGTCATTATTCTGACAGTGGTTTCTAGTGTCATGCTGGGTGAGGCCATTAAATTCAGCAAAGTTCATGGGATACATAAATCAATAAAGCAAAGATATCTGACTTTGAGGAAGATATATTTCCTTTTAATATCTTTATTTCTCACTCAATAAAAGGCGTAGTATATATGACATGTAGCCCTTCTCAGAAACAAACTGTTTTTGGAATTAAAGACATAAATTTTTAATCAATCCTCTTTATTCAATGCATAAATCACACTAAGTGATTAAGGATCAACTACATAGTCTATTATTGCCATCAATGTTCGTTGTAAAATGTTTATCTGAGGTAGCACTAATGACCACATTCTTATGCGTTTTACTGACCTGTCCTGCAGTTGGTTTTGTGTCTCCAGTTATCATCTTAATAGTTGTACTTTTACCAGCTCCATTGTGTCCTAACAGCCCTATAACTTCGCCTGAAAGAAAGTGGTACGCTCAGAAATATACAAATAATTGCAACAAAAATAAAAGCAAATACCATTTGAGGGCTCACTGTGTGTCAAGTGCTATGTGAAATGTGTTGTATACATTATTTCACTTATTCCTCTCTCTCTCTCCCTCACACACACACACACACACACACACACACACACACACACCCCTGAGCATTATAGCTAGCTTCATTTTACAGGTGAGGAAGCTAAGACTTAAAGAGGACAAATAACTTGCCCCACGTCATACAGACAGTAAGAGGCTGAGCTGTAAGTTGTAACATATTTTGATTCCAAAGCCTGTTGCACTGAACACCCCCCCACCACTTTCACAAAATGTGCTGTTTTGGGGGGATGAAGAAAGCACTGCTATGCCTCCGTTGGCTCCCTTCTGTGTAGTATTCGCCGCAATAAAATTACCTAAAAACTATACCATCCTTCTTAACAGAAAGACCACCGCTTTTCATTATTGTTGTTCTGTCTGTTTGTGTTACAGAACAGACATAACTGTCTTCCTATGTAAAGAAAAAACGTCGTTATCTTTTCAACTGAGGCTTTCAAGCAGAAGGAGCAGCCTTAGCCTGCTGTGTTTGTCAACAGATGCCCCAGATTCGGACATTCTTATTCCCTGAATAATCCAGTCTTCAAATTCAAGATTGCTCTACTAACAGAATTACTGTTTCCAACCTTTTTTAACACAAAAAGAGACATTTCTTGTGGCAATTTTTTTCTTCCTTTTAGAAAAGCAATTTTTCTTTTTGCCTGCATATTCCTTCCGTAGACAGCTGGCAATGATGACGGGTGTCTGTAAAGACAAGTAAATAGCAACAGGACTTTATTCTCATCTTGAACTGAGAGAATGCTCCACACTCTTGTCACCAAACATTTCCTTATACAGAATCATGAATCAAACCACTTCTTCCCCTAGAAACTGCCATTTTCAAGTGAACTCTCACAGTCTATATTCCTATAAGGAAAGGGCATTTGCACCATATTCTGGGATTTGTTCTTTGGAGAGCAGGAATAGACAGTCACTGAACCAACAGATTTGATAAGACACACACTCCCATAAACAATCATGCACACAAACACACATACACCTCAGAGAAGCTCTCTGAATGACTTGCAGTAAGCTTTACTTTGGTCATAAAACACAAAATCTTACTTAAGTTTTGTAATGTTTAGCTGTACTTATCAAAACCACGACCCTGAAAAATAAATCGATATAAGTCAAAGTCTCCGTGTATGTGTGCACGTGCGTATGTTTCTTGAGACAGGGTCTTGCTCTGTCACCCAAGCTGGGATGTAATGGTGCAATTATAGCTCACTGTAGCCCTGAACTCTCAGGCTCAAGTGATCTTCCAGCCTCAGCCTTCTGAGTAGTTAGGACTACAGGCACATGCCACCATGCTCTTCTAATTTTTTTTTTTTATATTTCATTTTGTAGAGATGGGATCTTACTTGTTGCCCAGCCTGGTCTCAAACACCTGGCCCTAAGTGATCTTCCCACGTCAGCCTCCCAAAGTGCATTGTGTGTGTTTTCTTTGCTCTCTTAGATTTGTGGGCCTTGCATACCCACTGAAGTCAAGTAATAAGCTGTATGTGTAAGAGTGAAAGAACCCAAGTGTTTCTCGAAAACTAAACTTAGAAGATTGCTCACTTTATCTGTCAGAAAAAAAAAATATTTGATGAAGAACATTTCTGAGTTCTACCTCATCAAAGTCTCTGACAGCCATAGCATTCGCTGTTCTCATTCTTTCCATCTGGATATCTTCCTCCTCTCCTTCAGGCTCCTCTGGGTTTGGAAAAACAGCGTTGCTTCTTGGAGAAATTCTGAAATCAAAACAGTGTGATAATAATAAACTTCAGGTTAAAAATCCTGTATCAAAATTAATGAATTTTCCCTATACTTCCAATTTTTGGTGTAGATTCATTCCTCTCTATTCTTCTACTTGCACCATCTGCCTTTCAAACAGCCTAGTTTCCTTCAATGAGTAGAGTAATTATATCTTACTATTATCTTTGCTTTTTACCGAAGCTTAATCCTCCTTGTTGACAGTGACAGTTTTCTTTCAAAGAAGAAAGTGGTATACACCCTCTGCCAAAGGATTTTGAAGCAGAGTTGCACGAGGAAAGGAATCTAGGAACTGTAGTTTTGACAACAGTTATTTTGGAATTCTGAGGTCTTTATGAGAACCATGTGTCCAAAGATTTGGAATCAAGGATGTGTCCCAGAGAATCCAGGATATCTAATCACCCTACCAATGTTTAATTAGTTACTGAGCACAGTCACTTCTTGGGAATGTGTGACAGAATCACTCTTTCCTCTCTGCTACAGACTCGTTCTTGCCTTCATCATCCCACCATTGATTCCTGCTCATTCTTTTACCTCTCCCTCGCACCACGCTCTGACATTCCGGCTGCCCATTGGTTTCCTAAAACATGGCTGTCATTTTGTCACTCTTCTCTGCTACCACAAAAATTAGACTTAAGCTTGGTTTATATTTTGTATGGAAGGCCAAGTGTTCGAGACACATTGGTGTCTTGGTTTCCCATTATGTAATTTGCAAAACCTTCCCTATGCTTTTCTGTTTCAAGATCCTCCAATATCCAGCCTCACTTTCGTTTTTCATTATCCCCCAGCACAAGCCTACAAAGGAGCTCCTGGTGCCTTCATCTCATCCTTGTTCTTATTGCACAAACTACTCTTCCTTCCTGGATTGGCTTAACTTTCCCAACGCTTATCTGTATTTACCCATTATTTTAGAGATTCTACCTCTTACGTAGAACTTTCCTTTACAGTAAAATTATAGTCTGCCTTAATTTTCCAGTGCCTCATGTATGCTAATGTGGTCTCTCTCTCTAGATTGTAAGCTCAGTATATATTCCTATACTATCGGTTATAAGAATTTTATATATTACAGTCTTTAAAAATCATCCTCTGAAGTGCCTTTTACTTAATTAATTTAGCATATTAAAAAGTTCTTAAAAATTAATATCAAAATGAAACATGAAATTCTATTTGATTTTCTCAACCTGAACACAGGATCTTTTCTCATTAATTTCTTCCTGCAGTTCGTTTCCAGACATCGCAGAATGAAAAGAAAAATGAGAAAATGAAGGTAAGGCTAGGGAAAAAGGAAGACAATCAAAATTAGTATTACTATAAATACAATGATTTCAACATTAGAATTAATTTAAGGGGTTTGATTATATAAAAATTTGATTTGATAACATTCATTTTTACAAGGCTGAAAGACAACCTATTTAATATTCTTTGAAACTGTCAAAGTTAGCCTCACTGCTATTCAGAGAGAGCCCTAACAGAAACATAATAGTAGCAAGTGAAACCATTACTACCCATGACAGATGATTATTGTAAAGACAGGGGTCCAGCGCCGGGCGCATTGGCTCACGCCTGTAATCCTAGCACTTTGGGAGGCCGAGGCAGGTGGATCACATGAGGTTGGGAGTTTGAGACCATCTTGACCAACATAGGGAAACCCCATCTCTACTAAAAATACAAAATTAGCCACACATGATAGTGCATGCCTGTAATCCCAGCTACTCGAGAGGCTGAGGAAGGAGAATTGCTTGAACCCAGGAGGCAGAGGTTGAGGTGAACTGAGATCGTGCCATTGCACTCTAGCCTGGGCAACAAGATCGAAACTCCATCTTAATAATAATAATAATAATGATAATAATAATAATAGGGGTCCAGGTTAAAAGCCATCTGTGTGTGTGTGTGTGTGCACGCACATATGTGTGTGTGTTGCTTCAAATGCCTAAAATGTCCAAACCTTCTTAATTTGATGAAATTCAGAGAAACTCAAAACATACAAAGGTTGTGTTCATGCAAGAATGTTGAAAAAAATGTCTTCTTACTATTAGCAGTGCCAGGAATACAATTTCAGATTCTGAAGCTCCTAAGTAATCCATGGAGTCAGGAGAAATCTGTAAAATGAGCAGTAAGTGTATTCAGGTGAACTGTCTTTATTTATTCAAGGAATTTATCCCACTTAAGATAAATTGATGCCTATTCAATGGCCTTACAACCATTTTACCTGATGCTCCCTTGGGTATCATGTAAAAGTTAATTTCAGACTGTGCAGTATGTCTTCTTTGCTTCCAGTGTGTCTCTAGGCTGGGATGCCTTTGTATGTAACACTGTGAGTCAGCAGGATTTACTCTGTTAGGAGAATCCTGGGCTGGTGCTGGCAGGACTTTTTGAAGCAACGGCAAGACTGTCTTAAGACAAACCCTCTCCTCTAACCTTACCTGTATTTCTCTCTTCATTTGTGGTCTTCCCTCGATGATGCACCCAAGAACCCTGAAATCTTTATGTTGCTCTTGCCCTCTTACAGCCACTTTTGAGAATAATCATGGCAATCTTTTTCAAACTGAAGACAAAATTCTTCCCCTAAAGTTCCACATGTATACATATAAGGGCATTTTTCCAACATCCTCCACTCTTTTGCAAATAAAAGGCAAACGGACAATTTTCTTTCTTGAGCTATATTTACCGACACATTTCCTGAGCAATTTTAAGCCCTTTGCAGTAAATTTCTATCACAGCCAACCACCATCTAGGGAAGATGACTTTCCCACATTGGATGGCATCATTTCAAATGATTTTGTTTTCTTAAGTGCCCCAGTTGCCCACTTTCAATAATTGCACTTCATTCAAACTGAACCTCAGGCTCCCAGATCTCTACTCTCTCTGTTAATACTTTTTTTTTTTATTTTTTTGAGACAGAGTTTTGCTCTGTTGCCCAGGCTGGTGTGCAGTGGTATGATCTCGGCTCATTGTAGCCTCTGCCTGCCGGGTTCAAGCAATTCTCCTGCCTCAGCCTCCTGAATAGTTGGGATTACAGGCAACCACTACCACACCCAGCTAATTTTTGTATTTCTAGTAGAGATGGGGCTTCACCATGTTGGCCGGGTTGGTCTCGAACTCCCTGCCTCAGGTGATCCACCTGTCTCAGACTCCTAAAGTGCTGGGATTACAGGCTTGAGCCACTGCACCTGGCCTCTGCCAATACATTTTAGTTTTCCAGCATCCTTATGCTAATGTTCTTACTCTGTAATTTGGAGTTGGAGAACTTCTAACACACCAACTCCTTTTCCGCTGTCCATAATCACCCTCACGTCCTTAATTTCATTCTCTAGCTTAGAATCCATGATATCTTCAATTCCTTTTTATATAGAACTACTGCTCACTTACTGTTTTCTTTGTCAAATTTGACTGCCAAGCATCCAACCCTTATTGAATCCAACTCTCTGCCTTTCCTAAACTGCATTTGAGAAGCAGACTGTAATAAGAAAAACTCTACTTTGCTGACTTCACTGAAAAGTAGGGCAGAGGGTCTTTGGCACTGTCTGTCCATCCTACTGACCTATGCTCTGAAATAGTTTTTCACATAAAATTCTCAAAATCCCAAGCCCTCTTGGCCACTGTTAGTTAATGACTTCCCCTCTTACCTTCTTAAAAAATGTAGAATCAGTCAGAAGAGTATCATCTCATCTTTCTACCAGCAAAGCCACAAAACTATCTGCCTCTGGTGTCTGTATTATCTGATTATAATTTCATGTTAAGTATATGGAATGTCCCTGCTTTTATGGACAGCACCCCCTCCACTTGTGGACTTTATACTATTTTTTCTCAGCTATTCATGGACTTGACTCATAAGATAACCTCTATCTCTTTTTTTCCAGTGTAAATTTCTCTAACATCAACATGTTATTTTTTTCTTAGCACAAACAGACAAAAATCTATTCTCCCTATTCATTTATTCTTGAATTTTTCTGCTACCATTTTTACCAAATCTCCTAGAAATACTTACCTTTACCCACAGTCACCACATTCTCCCTTCACATTTTCTACTAAGTTCACTCTTACTGTGCTTTTGTGTTGACACTTTCATGAAAATCAACCTTGTTAAGATCACCAATGACATTCGGATAGTCAAAGTCAATGGTTTAATCATTCCCTCCTTCTTGAAATGTTCTTTATTGCCATCTGGCACATACCCTTATGAGCATCTGAGAAGAGCTTCCAGCACACAGAAGCCTGCCATTTTTGTTCTCTATCTCCCTGGCTCCATCTCAAATGAATTTGCTGGCTCCTCCCCTTCACAACCTCTAAATTTTGGAGTTCAAGGTCATGTATTTGCTTTCCAATCTCTACATTTTGGAGTTTAAGGTCATGTCATTGGCCTTCTTTTTATTTCTATTTCTACTCACTGCGTAGGTCACATTATTGTCACATGGCTTTCATACCATCTGTAAATGGATCAATCTCAAATATCTAGATTTAACCCCAATCGCCACACACCCTGACACGTTGAATTCCCAACTCATGTATCTAACTGGCTACTTGACATTTCTCCAACCTAATGTATCCAAAACTTAACAAAAAAGGGGCATCTCTTCAGCCTCCCAGTAGGGCTCCCAACAGTGAGAGTTCTCATGAGAACTAAACTTCTACTCCCCTGGAGTTGCCTTTGACTTTCATAAGCCAAAGCATGGCTTCCTACTGAATCAGACTATGCCCCTTACCCAGGCGTGGCAAGAGAACTGACTTTCCAAAGACAGAGACCTTTAAACTGTGTACAGCTGAGGACTCTACCTATAATTTCTGCAATATTCATGGCTGTCTCAAATGGTCACACATTTCATGACCCCTGGACACAAGTGGAACTACTTACCCCAGAAAAAATGAAGAGAGAGCCAATCAATGCGAAGGGAGGTATTAAGATGGTGCCAAAAAATAGCCCTAGAAATCCATATTCATTTAGATCAGTAGCAACTATTGAGAAGATGACCATCTAAAACAAAAGCATAGTATAGCATCACTAAAGTGTAACAATCTGAATTTTAGGATGTTTTCTAAGAGGGTGGGAATTCATCTTATAAACATTGTTATTTTCAATTTCACTCCCCAAACCAGTATTTATGTCATTTCTTTCCTTTGCCACATGGGATTTTATTACAGTTTTGTAGTGGATTTATGATTAATTTTTTTAAAGACACAATAACGCTTCCCAATCTCAATGGGCGTATAAATCGGGTGAGACTCTTGCTAAAATTTAGGTTTGATAAAGCGATTACTTATTATATATTACTCTGCATTTTTCTTTTCTTCATTTTGCAATAGTTCATAGACATCCTTTTAGGCTTAGGCATACCAGCTATTTGTTTTCTTGGCAATTATTTGTTTGAATGGATGTGCAAAATTCAACAACTTTGCCTTCAGAAAACATGTTTTTAATTTTTCTGCTCCAACGAATGATGGTCTACATAAGTCTTTAAGTATGGACACTTTTAGTCTTGAAGGAGAGATTCTGAAAAGTGCAACTGCAAGTTAAAATTTATGTGCATTAAAAGTTTAACAGTTACTAACATTTTGTTTAAAGTTTGTGACATTTATTCTACAAGCCATGAATTAGAGTACACATTACACCACACATCACTGACACAGGAGGTCATAGTTATTTATTGTAGGTATCACTGATTTTATTGCTGATATTAAGTAACTAACTTTATAATTTTACCATTTGATATGATATTTACCATTGGTTTGGGTAATTTGTCCTTCTTGTGTTACTATTTTCTTTATACTAGGCCTTTTTAAGGAACTATATGATCTTTACTTGACTCATACAGCTTTCTTCCTTTAGCTGCTAATACTGAACCATTATTGTGTTCTGAAATAAATCATACTTGACTATTTTTAAATGATTCTTTTCTTTCTTTTTTTTTTTTTTCTTTTTCTTTTTCTTTTTTTTTTTTTTTTTGAGACAGAGTCTCGCTCTGTCACCCAGGCTGGAGTGCAATGGTGTAATCTCAGCTCACTGCAACCTCCACCTCTTGGGTTCAGGTGATTCTCCTGCCTCAGCCTCCCAAGTAGCTGGGATTACAGGCACGTGCCATCACGCCCAGCTAATTTTTGTATTTTTAGTAGAGACGGGGTTTCACCAAGTTGGCCAGGCTGGTCTCAAACTCCTGACCTCAGGTGATCCACCCGCCTCGGCCTCCCAAAGTGCTGGAATTACAGGCATGAGCCGTTAAACCCGGCCAAATTATTCTTTTTCAAACTTACTTCTGTGTTTGCTTTCTTTCTATTTAGAGAGTTGTCTTTAATTTTTCCAGGTGAATTTATCAATGGGTTTTTAAAGCTTTTTACAGTTTTATTATTAAAGTTATGCTTGCTTTACAAAAGGAACTCTTCAACTTTATGAATTTTTTCTATTTAAATGTTTAAGTATTCTATAACCATGATTCCCAAAGTTATTTGAACTTCCTAAATGTTTGAGTGAATTAAGCAGTCCTTATCAGTGCTTTTGCAATTTTGCTTTTCTTGAATTCTTTATTTCTTGGTTGGATTAATTTTAACCCTAAGTGGTTCATCTTTCATGTGGCTGTAATTTGGTCCTGGGTATTTTTCTTTTCTTTTTTTTTTGTTAGAACGATTTATTATTTATTTATTCATTTTTTTTGGAGCAGTTTTAGCTTCACAGCAAAATTGAGTGGAAGGTTAAGAGATTTCTCATACACCCCCTGGCCTCACACAGGCACAGCATTCTGCAACAAAGCAGTACATTTGTTGGAACTGATGAGCCTTATTGACACATCTTTAACACCCAGAGTCCATAGTTTACATTAGAGCTTACTCTTGTTGTTGCACATTCTATAGGTTTGGACAAATATTGAATTATATGTATTCACCATTATAGTATCATACAGGCCTAAAAATCCTCAGTGATCCACCTGTTTATCCCTCACTCCCTATGACCCCTGGCAGTCATTGATCTTTTTACTGTCTCCATAGTTTTGCCTTTTCCAGAATGTCATTTAGTTGTAATCATACAGATTATTAAAAGTGTATAGACTTTTCAGATTGGCTTCTTTCACTTAGTAATACTCATTTAAGTTTCCTCCATGTCTTTTCATGACTTAAGAGCACATTTCTGTTTACCCAAAATAATATTCCATTGTCTGGATGTAACACAGTTTGTCTATTCACCATCTTGGACATCTTGGTTGCTTCCAAGTTTTGACAATTATAATTAAAGTTGCTATAAACATCATTGTGCAGGTTTTTGTGTGGACTGACTAATTTTTTTCAGTAGGGCTTTTAAAATGTTTACTTCCTGATTTTATATTTGATTATGTCTCACCTTTCCTAGAACTGCAACTTGGTAGATATAATTTTGGAAGAGAAAAATTCCATTTCCTTTCCCTCAGATGTTTGAAAACTGACACACAGAATTGCAGGAGATAAATCTGGGGCAGCTGGAAGTTTTCTCTTTTATGATTGGTTTACATTTACTTCTTGGGTGCCTTTATTTGGAAGTTTCATATCATAATGAATATTGATCATTCCATAACAGTTCTTTCTAAATTTAAGAATTTCTTCTATTATATTTTTATACATAGAAGTATAATAGAATTATATTATTTTAAAAGAATTATACATATGTGTAACAATGGATTTGCTACATAAAAATATTAATTATTCTGTTGTTGGATTGGCTTTGTATTTACATCTTTTTTTATTGTTGTCTTGCTGATTCATGGGGATTATTTTAATCCTTTATTTTATATATGTAATTAGATTTTCAGCCTCTTCCAGAATTCATTATTAATTCTGAAATTATACTGATGGTTAGTGTGTTTATGTGGATCTAAAATTTCTTTTTTTTTTTACATTCAGGATGTTTTATTATTGTGACTCTGAGCTTTTGTCTTATTAAATGTGTATTCTTTTAAAAAATCTTTAGGAAAAGCTGTAACGGAAGTTTTATTTGTTCTGCATTGTTTTGGAATACTTTATTAATTTCTTTGCTATTGGGATGCCATGGAATACCTTTTTATCTTGGACATATCTAACATATGCAAGTCTACTGAGATCTTCTATTTGCTCTGATAAAGCGCTTATCATTTCTGAACACGCTTTCTTTCTTGGCTGATATTGGCTTATCTTTTTCTCTGAGTAAATATTTTGATGTAGGGCATTGCTTTCTATCAGTATCTTTGAAACCTGGAGGCCGAGATGTATGCAGTGTGCTTAGCTTAGGCTGTGTGTGGCCTTATTGCTTTCTCCTGTAGGTCATGTCCAGTGTTCTGCACCAGTTTTCACTCTACCTAGTAGGCAGTGAATCTCATTGTCAAGGAGTGCACACACTATTAGACCTCAGGCCACAGTCCAGTTCAGTTCAGAGCCCTGTAAAATAGCAAACCTCAGCATCCCACCTCTCCAGCTGAATCATTCTTCTCTCAAGGCTTTTTACTTACCTGTGCTAGGATGTCAACTCAGTCACTCTTGTATACCTTTTTGGAGCCAATTATCAGTATTTTATCAACTAACTTTTCCTCATCAAAATTGCTTGTTGAGGATGGAAGTGGACTTAGGAAAAGCTCCGCATTAGGGACTTCATTCTTTGGCCACCACATTTCCACTTAGATTTTCTTTGTTTCGTTCTACCCTGCTCTATGAACAAAGAGGTTCTCTCTCTACATAACTAATCAAATACAACTTGTATGATGTGTAAGTTAAATTTCTACATGCTGGCTCATTTTTTTTCCAATGAATCTTCCAGTTCTGAAACAGGTGATTTAAGTTCCACTTGCATTAAATTCCACTTGGATCTTTAGAGATGATTGTGTATTTTGCTGTTGTGTATTATTTGCTAAACAAATTAGGAGACTTCCATTTTCTTCATGAATTTTGCATTTTGTCAACATATTTCTTTCCTTATTTAAGACTTTTGGTCTAGAATTTGGCTTCATCTGCTATTTGTGTAGACACTTCTAATTTCCTCATTTTAAAAAATGCCTGTCATTGCCCATGACTTACATGTGTTTATTGTAAATAACATACAGCTAATTTTTTAAATCCAGTCTGGAAGTCATTGTCTTTTCTTCTTATTTTCTAATTTATATTTACTTGTGGCATTTTATTTTAGTTTCTTCCAAATGTGAGGCATCCCCCATATTATCCTCTGGAATTCTCATACTCTGTGGGTGGTTCCACCTCTTTGAAAAACTGTTTGGCAAGGTCAACTAAAGTTGAACATAAAGTTAAATACACTATGACCTAGTAATTCCATTGCTAGGTTTATGTCTCAAGACACACACACACACACACACCAAAAGACATACAAGAAACAAGAAAGTCATGGCGGTGTTATTTATAACAGTGCAAAACAAGAAGCCACTTGAATATCCATCAACAACGAATAAATAAATTATAGCACATTCATCAGTAGACTACTACAGCAATGAAAAGAAAGAAACTATTCTGGTTGCTATCAAATGCAACAGCATGGATGATTCTAAATAACCTGTTGTCAATTATGTACAGATATATAATTATGCCTTCTACATGATTCCATTTTTATTAGGTTCAGAAACTGGCTACACTAACCTATGTGAATATAATAGGAGTAATGATTTTTACAAGGAGGAGGGAAATTGGAAATGGGATGGAAGGGGGCTTCTAGGGTTCTAGTATCATTTTATTTATTGATGTACCTGGTAGTTTTGGGGAAGTGCTCAAAAAAACTACCAGACACCTCAATAAATAGAACATTACTAGGTGTGCTTAAAATGTGCATACTTTTCTATAATGTAGGCTGTACTTTCCAACTAAAATTTATTTTAAAAAGGTCTCATTGGATATTATGTAGAAAACAGTTAACAGGAGGCAAGAGTAGAAACAGAGAGACCAGTTACAGATATGTTGCACTACTCTAGGTGAGAGAGGATGGAAGGTTAGGCAATGGATATAGCGGTGAAGTCGGGACACATCAGGCCAACTGGGAAATGTCTAGAGTTTAAATGACATGCATGTGGATTGAATACTGGAAAAAATGGAGGGTGATCAAGGATGATTCCAAACTTTTGGAATGAGAAACTAGCTGGGTGGATTCTGCTGCAATAATGTAATCTATTCAGAAATGACGAAGGCCGGGCGTGGTGGCTCACGCCTGTAATTCCAGCACTTTGGGAGACCAAGGAGGGCAGATCACCTGAGGTCAGGAGTTTGAGACCAGTCTGGCCAACATGGTCAAACCCCGTCCTTACTAAAAATACAAAAATTAGCTAGGCGTGATGGTGCACACCTATAATCCTATCTATTCAGGAGGCTGAGGCAGGAGAATTGCTTGAACACGGGAGGTGTAGGTTGCAGGAGCCGAGATCATGCCACTACACTCCAGCCTGGGTGACAAAGCAAGACTCTGTCTCAGAAAAAAAAAAAAAAAAAAAGAAGACAGAAAGAAAGAAAAAAAGAAATGAAGAATAAGATTGAGGCGACAATTATATTTCAGGTATGTGATCACTAAGGTCTTCTTTAAATATTCAGGTGAAATTGCAAGTGAATTGCTGGAAGCAGAAGTCTCCACTCAGGGGAGAAGTTAGACCTGGAGACATGTTTGAGGATCATAGTTTCTAGATCACATACACTCACTCATAGAGTAGACTTTAAATAGAACCGTGATTATCTTAGAGTAATTAAAATTTTCTAGAGAGCAGTATTACTTTGCCACTCTGCTTAGTACAAAGATTAAAATATGTTCTTGGATTTATGAAAAATAAAATAATAGTTACCATATGCATACTTACAATTAAGAAGAAAAATGACCAAATGCCACTATTTTTCCTCCCATTGCGAAAAATGAATGAAATCACATATGTCAAGAAAACAAGAGATGAGACATAGCCAATACTACACAGGATCTGAAAATAGAAACGTTAAAGTCCAATAAGGTAAATACTATCTAGAAGAGTACTCATACTTACTCCTCAATTCTCCAAAACTATACAATAGCACAGGTAATCTGAAGCTCTTTGGTTTAAGATTAATAATATTAGTGCATTTATGAAAAAAATAGTCTAATAAAACCATTTCATAATTGCTGCCACTTACTTGAATTAACAGGTTTTGAATTACAAATATAATCTCCTCTGGGCTAAAAATATAATCCATTATTTGCATTAGCAGGAGGATCAAGAAGTATAGGGAGACATCCACCAGTGCCTGGCCAAACCAGTATGCAGAAGGGTAAAGGCCTGAAATCCGTAGCTGGGAATGAGCTTTTTTCTGATAAAGAAATAGAAGAATCATCAAAAGCTTCTGAAAAGCTGAAATTTGGGAAATTGCAAATATATAGTCATGAAAACATTCATTTTTGCTTCATCTTTTAGAAATATTATCCTGATTTAGTAAATGATACCACCACTCACCACACCCTTGTTCAGAGGCATTGATAATGCTGCAAGCCACGTCATGATTTCATTGTCTAAAGGGAAAATGCACCAACATAACTAGCTAATGTTATGTCACAGAATGATTGGGCATGGCCTCAATGAGAAGACATCTTTTCTTTTTGAGACTGTTCTTTCCTTTGACATGAAAACTTGCACATTGCACAAAGGTTCAACAGAAGTGGGATTACCATTTCTTGTAAGATACTTAAAATTTATACTGAATGTAAACGGTGCATTTATCATTGGCATTTTATTTTAGGTCTAAGAAATGGTCCTCTAGTTGATTTCATTTAAAAACTCTTCAGGTTGAAATCAGCAAGACTGCCTTTAAAATGTTGCACTACTCTTATTGTCTTGCCGTAAGTCATATTTTCCATTATTGCACTGTGAAAACTAGTGAGTGGATTTTGCTATTGCGACCACTATAAGTCACATTATTACAGTGATTGTCATAACACAAGGGCTTGAAAATATGACCTGAACTATTTTAAACAGTAAAGCATAAAGGCATAAAACAGTAAAGCATAAAATTTCAAATCTAAAATTGAGTCTATATAAGGAGATTCATTAGCAAAACCTGGAATGCAAATAATTTTGGAAAGGAGAGTACATCTGGAAGGAAGTAGGAAAGAGGATGACAGTGAGGACTGTTAGAGAGTTGATATTTTCTATTCATTAACTTATTTAATATATATTTACAGAATGTATACCATAAGACTGACTTCATGTTGGTCATGGGGCACTTAAAAGTTTAAGTTGCAGGGGAAGAGGAAATAGAGGCAATAAGCAAATAAATATAGTGATAGGTACCTAAGTAAAATTGTGCATGTGTTAAGAAGAGTTCAGGGTTGTATTACAGCCTTTCAAAGAGAAATGAATTGTAACTCGGGGGTCAGGTCAGAGAAGGTTCCCTTGTGAAGTCATGGGCAGTGAATAGGATAGATCCGGGTGACAGGTCAGAAAGCATTGTGGGCAGAGAACAGTGGGAGAGAAGACCCTTTCGTGGAAAGAGGTTGATGTTCTGGGAAACTGGAAAGAAGCCAGTGTGGCTGGAGCATAGTTATCAAGGTGGCAGTGGCATCAGATTAAGGGAGAAAGATACACCTGGGTCCAGATCACCCATGGCTTTCAGACAATGGCAAGGATTTCAATCCTGCTCCTTGGTATATTGAGAAACCATTGAAGGAATTTAGACAGAGAATTAACAAGGTCAGCTTTGTGTTTCTAAGGTATTACTCTGTCACACTGGATGAAAAATAGAGACGGCTAATGTGGACTTATAGGGTGGCTGCTGTGCTCATCCAGAAGAGAGATGATGATGGTTCTGGCTGGTGTATTGTAGCAGAAATGGAGGAAAGCGGAAAGATTCCAGAAATATTTCAGAAGTATACTCTGTGACTTCACCATTAACCAGCTATGAAGACGAGAGCGAAAGAAAGACATGGACATCGTGGGGCTGCCAGTTAAAATTTTAGATAAATAACCTTTTTGAGTATAAGTATGTCCCATGCAATATCTGGAAAATGCTTACACTGAAAAAATTCGTTGTTTCTGATATTAAATTTTAACTGGGTGTCTGTAATTTTATTTGCTTAATTCTGGCAATCCTAAAAAAAATAGCTCTTAGGTTTCAGTTAAGATAAAAGAATGAAAGGTGAGCCATTATTTATAGAGATAAGTAACCATGAAGTAGGTAAAATTTAGAAAAAAATATTCCTGCGCTGAAGATGTTTATGTTTATTCCTAGTTGACAGAGAGAGTTGACAAAAAAAAAAAAAAAAAAAAGCAAAGGTTCAGATAATGATAAGCAACATGCATAGATTTTTAAGATAGGTTCATATAATAGTTATGGGAAATCTATTTCAGACTGGGTAAGCAGAGAAAGGGTCTTGGCTGAAATATTTAAATATTTGTGCTGAGATCTGAATTACTGAAAGCCAGCTGTAGAAAGAATAGAAGAAAGAGCATTCCAGCCAGAAGAAATGGCCAACGCAAAGGTCCAGATGATATTGGCATATTTGAGAACCAGAAGGAAAAGTGGGGTAGCTAGAGGAGGAGAGTACAAGGAGGAAAGGTAGAGTGATAAACAAGAGACAAATGAAGGAGGGAGCGTTCTACCAGACAACATAAAGAATTAGAATTTAATTCTACCTGCAAAGAGAAACTGCCAGGGTCGTTAAACAAGGTAAAGAGATGATCTAATTTAAACTTCTGAAAGTTCATTCTGGTTGTATGAAAGGAATTAATTGCAAATAAGGAAACCGATGGGTAGCTCTTGCAGTGGTTTAGGCAAGGAATCCGATGGCTTAGACCAGGAAGAAAATAGTGGAGAGGGAGAGAAATGGATGGATTTGAAGTAGAACTTTAAAGAATTTCCAATGGATTAAATAAAGGAGATAAAGACACAATGATAATGCCAGAATTTTATGCTAGAGCAACTGTAGACAATAGTGCCATTTGCTGAAATAAGAAAGTCATGAGGTGAGCATATCTGGTCAGGAAAATAAAAGTTTTATTTTGCCTGTGTGTGAAATATCTATTACTCAGCTATATGGTAATATCACAGAAGCAACTGTACATATAGAAGTCAAGAATTCTGGAACTAGTTGAAAAGGGTCCTAGAACTAAAGCCTGGACATTTAGGCATCAAGCATTAACATTTATGGGAAAGTAACTATATGGCAAGTATGGTTCTAAGTAATTCATTGGTATTATTTCACCACATCCTCACAGAAACCTATTTCAAATAGATGTAACTAATGTCTCATTTTATAGGTAATAAAAATGAGGCATAGAGTGATTAAGTAACTTTTGAGGTTCACGCAGCTTGACAATGGAAATATTGACATTTGAACTCAGAAGAGTTTACCCCCCAAAAAGCGTGAGAAAGAGTGTCAAGAGCAGGAGGAAAAAGACAGTGAATGTGTGGTCTTATAAGAGTAAAGGAAAAATAGTATTTTGTGTTTCCCATGGGAGAAGTCACTAAAGATAGGGACAGTTTAAGAGCAGAATAAATAAAAATTAAGTCAAGTCCTTCAAAAACATGTCCTGAGCATCAGTGGATGATGGCAAGGACATGAATACATGGGAGAGTGGCAGATAGACTCTGTTACAGGTTCCTTGAATTTTATTTTTTAAAAACTCACAAAAATGGAGCTTTAAAGGGACAGTATTTTCCAACAACAAGTAAAGTTCTGTGGTGAGTTGGTCAGGGCTTTTAAATTGAGTAGCTTTACCACCATTTGGAAGGTAGAAACCACCACTGAGAGATGAGATGTGATTATGTCTGTGGGTAAGTGTCATAAGTAAAATTTTAAGTGATATACAGTTGAAAGTTATCATTCCCTGTTAGCAGATGACTGTCCTTTCTCAGGTCTCACGTTTGTTTAAGAAAGATAGCATTTTCTTCATATTTGGCAATTATTATTAAAGTGCTTGATTATTCATTGCATCAAGTACAAAAATTAGATTTACCACTTGCATGTAAATTTATAGTTGTAAGGGTGGGTGAAGGGTTCTCTAGATATAAAAAACATATGAAGACTTTAACTCTTCTTACTTTGTAGTCACTGATGCTGCTCATTGCAATGTATGGAGTGAAAGAGGCTGCCACCGGTATCCAGAAGAAGGTGTTACTTCGGTACCCATACTCATAATCCATATGCTCCTGAAATCATGTGGAACATGTTGAGCTGATAGCGATCGGGCATCTGTTTCATCTGTACTTTCTTAACTAAATCACTCAAATAAATGAATTGGGCTGATCACTCAAAGCACTTCTCAAGGTCCTATGTGCAACTTCTTACCCACATTCATTTTCAGTCCTGTGTTGCAGCAACTAGGACCTTCTGAACATGTAGCCTGATTTACCTATGAAGAAGCAAATTCAACCAAGTGGTATGAATTGTCTAAGATCACACAGTTAATAACTTGTAAGGTAGGCATGAAACGTCTGCTCTCTGACTTTACGGTTACAGTCTTACATGCATTGCTTATATACATCAAGGCTGATGTTTTAAGAGACAATAGAGATTGTGGACTGTCAGTGGAGGGGCTAGGAGAAAACTGGTCAGCACGCCCTCCATGTCAGGCATTATATTTTTTAAAAAATCAAAACCCTATACATGTTAAAGAAGATCTTGAGTTTTGCTACAAGCCTTAATTTAAAAAAAAATTAAATTTTTTAATTATTGTGGGTACATAGTAGATGTATATATTTATGGGGTACCTGAGATGTTTTGATACAGGCATGCAATGTGAAGTAATCACATTATGGAGAATGGGGTATCCATACCCTCAAGCATTTATCCTTTGCGTTACAAACAATCCAATTATACTCTTTTAGTTATTTTTAAATATATGATTAAATTATTACTGACTATAGTCACCCTGTTGTGCTGTAAAACACTAGGCCTTATTCATTCTTTCTGTAACTATTTTTTGTGCCTATTAACCACTCCCACTCCCACTCCCCACTCCCTTTCCCAGGTTCTGGTAACCATTGTTTGACTATGTACATGAGTTCAACTGTTTTAATTTTCAGATCCCACAAATAAATGAGAACATGCAATGTGTGTCTTTCTGGGCCTGGCTTATTTTATTTAGCATAGTGATCTCCAGTTCCATCTACGCTGTTGCAAATGACAGGCTCTCATTCCTTTTTATGGCTGAATAGTACTCCACTGTGTATATGTATCTCATTTTCTTTATCCATTCATCTGTCAATGGACACTTAGGTTTCTTCCAAATCTTGGCTATTGTGAACAGTGCTGTAACAAACATGAGAGTGTGGATATCTCTTTGATATACTTATTTCCTTTTGTGGGGGTAGCAAAGGTGAGATTGATGGATTGTATGGTAGTACAAACCTTAATTTGATCTGTCATCAGTCACCTCACTACATTGCAAGTCATCTGGTATGATGAGTTTTGATTTCTTTACTTCTCTGTTCTCTTACTCCCTCCTAAAATTCAGCAACCCTCTGAGATATTACAGCATATAAAAGTTGCTTGACTAAAGATGTATATGTGTAGATAAGACCCTGGGAGGGGAAGAAAGACTACACGTCCACCAAAGACTACATGTCCCATCTCATATCTTTGTCTGTGGATACCGTGGTTGATTTTTCCTGATTCGGAAGGCCTCTGAGGGAGGAAAAATCACAATTCATCTGGACAGCCAGCTTCCTTACTCATGACTGGGTTCATAAATGACATATTATGTCCATGTTAGATCATATCCACCCACACTCAGAGTTTTATGTGACTCAGCCTGACGGGGTCCTTCCTAAGCTGAAAGACACTTGATGCCTCCTGGGTAGTTTGGCCAGGTGAGGACTTGCAGGAGTGGCTGGATGGGAACGCTGTAGGACACTCTAATAGATGATAAAAATTATTGAGAAGGAGTCAGCACCAAGGCCTGAGTTATAGTGAGCCTGGTACTTTAAGATCAAGTAGAATAGGCTTACAGAATTGTAAGAGAGAATGCCAGGAGCTGGATGGGGAAACCAGAGGTGGCAATTCAAAGAGAGAATTTGTCTACCTATGAGCTCGAGGTCAGCTGGGCTGGTGGGTAGCAAATACTCGGTAGTGAAGACATCTTTTTAAAGGTGGGAATTCAGGTTACTTGCTTATTCTTGGGAACATCCAATTCTTTGTTATCCAGATAATTGGCTAGTCTACTCAAATATAATAGATAATGAAACACAGTGACACCTCAGTGGGCTACAGTTTCCCCAGCTGTCTAATAATAACACAAGTTGAGAATCCCTAATTTGAAAATCTGAAATCTGAAATGTTCCAAAATTCCAAACTCTTTGAGTGCCAACATGACACTACAGGTGGAGGATTCCTTACCCGACCTCCTGTGAAGGATCACAGTCCAAACATAGGCACACAACACAGAGTTTATTAAAAACATCAACGAAAATTATCTTCAGGCTCTGTGTATAAGGTGCACATGAAACATAAATGAATTTCATGTTTAGACTTGGTCCCATCTCCAATATACCTCATTACGTAAATGCAAGTATTCCAAAATCTGAAACAATTGAGAATCTGAAACACTTCTGGTCCCAAACATTTCAGATGAGGGCTGCTCAATCTATAATAGGAATAGTAATAACTATCTCAAATTCTGCTTGGTACATTTAAAGATGCTACTACATATAAATCACATGGGAAATATCTGGTTTTGCCCTAGAGATTTTTGAAGGAAGGAGGACTGCTAAAACGTGTCTTGAAAGGACAATGGTATGATGTGCTTTGGAGAAGACAGGGCAACTCCCTTGACATCCCAAACCTCTGTAGCTTTCAGACAGCATGCAAGAAGCACTCAACAGTTCTCATAGCTCTTTCTGAGGAAGCACAGATATTAAAGCAAGACAGAAGTTGTTGAATTACTTGGAAGATGGACACATCAAACAATGAACAATGTAGACTGGAGAAAGTTTGACGGTGTGGACTTTCCTGCAGCAGCCTACAGAGACTCTGCAACCCTGAGTGTGTCATCACCTACAGAAAGGTCTGGAGCCAAGCTAACCACCGCCCCAAGACAATTACATGGGTCACCTGGGCTATGGTGACCACATACGTAGAAACTACTAGCAACTAGAGAAAGCATGATATCTCCCCAGCACCAGTTCCATAGGAAGAGCTCCATCTCTCCATTCTTCCGTTCTGCCTCCAGCACAGCAGTGCTTTACTCAGAAGGGGAGGGAAAGGGGATGGTTTCAGAGCTAGGACACTCTCCCTTTTCTATTCCAAGGTGTTAGACTGCAAAGGGGGATGGAAGAGCAAATCACACCACGACCACCCACCCACTTCCATGCCCCCTTAGGCCTCAATTTGACCCTGCAAAGTCTAAATTGAATAGAAAATTGAAGTTTAGGACTGCACTAGAATGATTCTTCATAACAAAAAGTGACCAAGAAGCTATAGAATATGCCCAGGGTGTCATTTAAATCAGACGAAGGGTGTTTCAACACAACAAGATGAAAGGTGACCTGAAGACACAGCAGTGCACACCCACATCTCTATCCCAGATCCTCTGCCTCTGGGCATCTAAGCAGGCCTGAGAAACTAGATTTTAAAAAAGAACTGCCTTAGTTCCCATTCAGCCAGTCCCCAGATCTAATAAAGCTGAACATTCTTTAACGGAAACTTCTTTTGATGCATCCCAAGAAAATAGTTTTAATAGCAATAATAATGAGAAATATAATTTATTCAGCACCAGGAGTTGTCCTATTTTATGTACCTCATCACTCATTCCTACAACAACTGGTCCAACTTAGCCAGGTGCTCACATTGCCTCATTTACTTCTTAAGAAAGTTTTGTGATAAAGTCTTTAATCTATTCTTTGTAGATTGATGACTTCTATATCCTATAGAAGTCAAGTTGCTTAAGAAGGTCACATAGTCTGACCTTTAAGTCTGTTTCAACAATGTCCCACTACCTACGGCCATAGATGGTGACAGATTTAGACCAAAAACCATAATGAGTTTTATTTTCTGTTGCTCCATTGACACCAAGTCATCTAAATAAGGTTAATGTTGTGTGGTCATTTCTAAATGTGTGTGTGTGTGTGTGTGTGTGTGTGTGTGTTATAATGTTGTGTGGTCATTTCTAAATAGCGTGTGTGTATATATATTACATATACAGTGATTTATATACATAAAATATTGCACACAGATATATATATACGCACACACACAAGTTTAAGAATAGGTTCACAAAAAGTAATGTAATATTATTTTAGCATTTCAAGAATTTTCTTGAAAACTTATCATGACACAGTGTAAGTGAGATACAATTAAACTTACTTCAAAAAATGTGCTTCTGTCAGTCTGAATGTATCCCGAAGAATTAAAAATTCCAAGTAGCCCATTGCTAATGACATCCAGGAGGACAGGAAAGCAATTCAGCCGTTTTGTGTTACATGCTACTGAAAATCTGTGATCCTGAAATACAACAAGCACCAATTGTAAGTCTTCATAAAGCAAATACAAAATTTAATGAGTGAACGTGTTGGAAAATCATTCGTTATTGATAATATAATTAGGCCCAAGCACTGAGTGTGATTAATATCACTATCACTCATAATATTTGATTAATTCTTAGTATACTTAAAGAATCCGGTATTGTGGTTTCTACCCACCATAACATCAACCATGTGACTATTTATGCCCAAACATCACAAAACAAAATACTTCAAATGATATTTAGCAGCAACACTATGAAATTCCATAGTGCAACCTCAGTTTAACCTGGCTATAGACTTCGTTTCAAAATGTGACACATTCATTTTATAAGTATATAATGTTTGGATACTTGAGAAATGGGAGGCAGGCAGAAAGTTGTAATGAAAGCATAGGTTTTCACAAATTCTATACTTACTTGTAAAGTCTCCCTTAAAATAACGTGTGTGTGTGTGTGTGTGTATAATGTGATTGTTTTTCCCTCAGAAAAAAATATAAGTAAATTAATTATCCATATTGCCCAAAATGTGGGAAAGCTTTGAGAACACATTTTTGCAATCATAAACAAATCAAGTGTATTGTATTTAACCTAATTACCTAAAGCAATGTTTATTGATGTTAAAACTACTTTACTGAGCATACTGAAAAATAACAAGATATAATGAGAACTATCTTGAAGGTAATTTCTTACTTTATTGTTGACATGGAATTTATTCCTGAAAATTAGCTGTGACAAATTACAAATGGCCACACTTTATGACACCTAACAGCTGTGATGTATGCGTTTAACATAATTATATCATCTTTTCCATTTGCCTGCTGTAGAGATCTCTGACTCAAATTCCTACAGGGTCTAGGCAGGGGATATGAATGAGTGAAGCAGTATGCAGACACAGAAAACAGAAAAGCAAAGGCCAAGTCTACAGTGGGCAGTTGTCCTCAGTTCCAACTGAGAATGAGATTTAATTATTGGAACGGAATCCAATTGATAATAACGATCTAAATAAATTAATTATAGCAGTGTATTCAGCTTAATCAGGAATAAAATCAAATAAATTTCATTACATATTGTCATGCTGGAGGTTATGGGGAAATAATTGTAGTTCAGCTTCTCCTATAAAAATGAGAACTATCCCATTTGTTTGTGTGAAATTGGCCTTTCATTCAGTTGATATGCATTATTCAAATTGTACTCCCATAGTCCATCTTTGGTGAAATACAGCAACTGTAGTCCAGCATACCTTTTCATCACCTGACACAATGATAGCACCATTGTAAGATGGGTCATCTGTGCCATTTCTGGTTCCAAAGGCATCCACTTCTATAGCTATGTTCTGTCGTCTCAGTGAATGTAAAAAGTTATCAATGCTTGACCCTACCATGACGAAAAAGATTAAAGGAAGCAAAAATGAAATAAAACAATAGTCAAGTAATATTAAAAATATATTACATCACACAAAGCATATCATACAAAAGGACTGTCTAAGGATTTTCTTAATAAAGCAGAATTGATGTTCTGGTACTAAAATCCAGTCTAATATCATAGGTATGACAAGGTTACTTTATCTAGAGCCTAGGCATTTCATTGTAATTTCTATTAGTACAGAAATAAGAATTGCCGTTAACATTATAATCCTTGAAGCTATTAATAGTCTATCTTTTTTTAATTTGGAACATTTTTTCCAGAAGCCAGCACAGCACAGATTTACAAAATGATACACAAAGACCTCAGAGGTGAGTCAATGATTTACCTCCCTACATCCTTTTTAGTTGCTTTGTGCAACAAACATTAAGGTTAAGTAAACTTGCAGAATCTATTTCTAAAACAAACTCTCCAATGTTGTATTTTTCATTTTTAAATTTATTTTCTGTTTGGCCTCATATATACTTTCTAAAATATATAGAGTTTTTTCTTTTTCCTAGCAGTTCATGCTTTTTGGGGGGAATCTCTCAACAAGAACAACATTTAGCAGCTGCATTTCAGTCCCATGTTCACCTGTCTTATTGATGACCAGTAAATGGGTCAGAGGATCCTGTGGTTGTTGTCCTGGTGAGAGGAAGTATGTATTTGGAGACAGTTCCCATGGGTAACTTTTCTGATATGACTCATAGAATAGATGCTCCAAAAGTTGAGGGATAAAGCTAATACCAAAAAGCAATAATCTATGCAGAGGAAAATGTAAAAGAAAAAAATTTTAGAAACTTTTGTGGGTTTTTAAGTTTGAGGGGATAATGAATATAATAATGGAAATAAATTATAATCAGTAACCAAACATTTGAATCATACTTTGCCCCATTTTCTTGTTTCTAAAATGAGATGGGTCATATGTATCTACCTTTAGTCTTCTGCTCTCTCTCAAGTGCCAAGTAGGACAGCTTGGCTTTGGGTTTATGAAGTCTGTGGATTATGACTCTTAAATCTCTCTTTCCAATCCCTACCTCATTGCCTTATTTCAGTCCTGCATTTCTTTCTTTTTCTGCACTACTGAAATTGGCATATCACTAACATGCATACTTACTACCCTCTGAACTTTATCCCATCCTGTTACCAATTTCTGTAAATTACAGCATTTTCTCATTCCCCTGGCCACAATGGCTCAATCATTTTCCACCCATTTCTCTCCCTTAAATTTCTTTTCTAATATTTGGAAATTCATATCTATCATAGCATCCTTATTGCTTGCCTCCAAACCTTGTTCTTTCTTCCTCTTCTTAAGTTGGGCTTTTATTAACTCCTTCCTGACTCTTTTCGATATTGTTCTAAATGTTTGTTTTCATTGTCTCCATATTCTACTATCACCAAACAATTTTGCACAATTGCCCAATTAAGCTTCTTAACATTTTGTTGAAATTATGTCAATTACCTATTGAAAATAAAAAATAAAATCTTAATAGTTCCTTAGTATTCATAAAATGCAAACTCTTTAGCTCTATGAATATATTTCAAAAATATTTTTACTTTTTCATACACTATATGTTGCAATTAACTCAGATTAATAGTTCTTTAGATTTCTCATGTATCCCTATACTCAGTACTACTCCCTCAGCCTGAATTTCCATTCTCCTCTCTCTTCTTCAAAATCTCCCTGAGCTTCCTATTTTGACATAATCTCCCTCCTACTAAATGCCATAGTTCACAGGATTGTCTGTTGTTTACTGTATGTCTAATCACCCTCAAGCGTGGACTGTCAAGTCTGATTTCTTTTGATATATGTTATAATCAGTTAATAATAGAGTGTTGCATAGAGGTGCTCACTAATATTTTTGGATGAATGAACGTTCTCAGTGAATGAGTGTTCCTGATGATGAGGCTGAAGCTCTGGGGGTACATGTGAACCTTATAGTGGGCTCCAGATATGATCGTGAAGCCAAGACAGACTCTTTTACAGAGCCTTAAGACAGTAACATGGAAATTATGCCTAAGCTTCCAGTCTTCCAACTACAGCATTAACTCTAACCCAAGTTTCCAGCCTGATGTTCTGCCTTGTGGATTTCAGACTTGCCAGGCCTCACAATTACATAATGAAATGCCTTAAAATAAGTATGCTTATATATGTATATCCTATTGTTTTCATTTCCCTGGGGAATCCTGACAGCTACAGGTTTTGATACCTTGGGGAAAGAGTAAATGGGTCTTTAGGATGGGACCTAAGTACTAATATCCACATGCTTTTGAAAAACTACTTCAACCCGTTGGTAAGAACAAAATGTGTGTGAAATTTTAAAAAAGAACAATTCCAACCCTTATCTGTTTTAATTATATATCCACATGATTAACAATGGTTTATTTAATTAAAAAATGATTTCTTTGTTTAAAAGACAATGTGCATCTACTGAAATTTATTTTACCTGAGTTTCTTTTATGTTTTGCTCTCTTAAGTTTATTTTTAGTTCACAGACAAAACAAATCTGAAACACTCAGATACTCACATAGTCAACAGGCTTTTTCTTTCGTTCTTTAACTTTAGGAAGCGAACTTTTGCTATTGCACAGACCTGCTGCCTCCAGAGCGCCATGCCACTGATTGTTTTCCTTGTCTCATGGAAGGAAGAAAAAACTTGTTCCAGCTCAACAAGGCTTCCTATATCTTTTGCCCCATCAGTTTGTAATTGTCCCCAAATTCCAATATCTAAAACATAAGATCAGTATTTTATAAAGTGCCATTTTAATTGTGCATTATTTAGCTTTTCCTGTGATAAATTTTCCTACAAAGGTGTCAAAGTTACCCTCTTGGGCCAAGATACAAGTAATCTAATGTATGACATTATTAGAGCAACTATTGAAGAAATGAGAAAGAAGCAGAAAGTATGGATATAATAAAAGAAAATCTAGTGTTTTCTGATTTTAAACATCTGTGTGGAGCTTTACAGGACTTTATTTATTCTAAGGAAATCAATGAAAAAAACTCATTAAGAAATCTATTTGTTGTAAAAGATAAACCACTTAGAATTTCTGACCAAGATAGGAGAGTTAGTATATATAGAACCCCTCCACTCCCCTTCAAGAACATAAAAATGGGAAAAACTGTATTTTTAAAATATAGCCATGGTTAAAAACAAGATAAAAGTTACCTGTTTTGAGGAGAAGCCTAAAGAAAATGACTAACTCTGGCTTCTTGAAAGCTATAAAACATGTACATACATTAAAAGCTAAGTATAACACTAAAAAATGTGACAAGTATATAACTTCAAAAATGAATAAAAGAGGAAAAGGAGGATTAAAGAAAAATATTTGATCAATCCAAAAAGATCCCCAGAAAATTGCAAAAATGAAAATAAAGATCACGGTAAAGAGTAAACACCATAATATGATAGTGAACCAGTAAAAAAAAAAATAGTTTAGCAACAATAAGAGAGAAAAGACAGAATGCTTCCCAAGGAATAAAGATGAGGCAGAGAGCAAACTTTCCAAAAGCAACAACTAAATCTCAAATACATTGGAATAATATCATCGAAATGCTACCACAAAAATAATTGTCAATGTGAACTCTAATTTTATTTTCTCTAATGTATATTCAGGGAATATCATACCATATATTTATTGTTTGCTGCATAAGGAACTAGTGTTATACATTGCTATATTCCACAGAGATATATTTCTTCTCTAAGTTTTCCCAAGACAAGCCAGAATCACAGCACCAACAAAAGCACATAATCTCATAATTTGGGCATATTTTCAAGATAAAATACTGCACACAAAAATAAAATTCTTTCTTTCTTTCTTTCTTTCTTTCTTTCTTTCTTTCTTTCTTTCTTTCTTTCTTTCTCTTTCTTTCTTTCTCTCTCTCTTTATTTCTTTCTCTCTATTTCTTTTTCTTTCTTATTTTTTGTTACCTGATTCATCAATAGTTGATTTTCCTTCTAATTTCAGAAACACCTCATTCAAAGTTGTTACGGAAACACCATAATCCTCAATGCCTTGGTTAGAATATCTATCGAGATCCCTGTAAAGTTCTAAAAGTGGACACAAAAACAGATTATAAGAATATAATTTATAATGAGAACCATATTTCTCAAAAATATAAAATATTGGTGATAGGCCAAATGTACTAACTAGAAACAAAATTGTGATACAGATGTTCTCATTTCTAAAATGATCTATATGGTATGTTACTTTTCATGTCTTTTTGAGATCAAAGTCTAATCTAAACATCTATTTTTTTCATTCTTAGGAAACTACATGTGTTTTTTTGAAAAAATTATGTTTTACTTAATACATTTTTTAAAATTTATTTTTGTTATATTACAGGGAGTGTTTAATTCTAAATTTCAACTAATTAAAACATATTTTCCAGAGAACAGAGATTTGTGCTTTCTTGTTGGGATTAATTATTAGGGAATTATAATAAATGTAAAAGAACTAATGTTTATAGAAAGAATTAAGAATAGACTCTTTGCTAGTTTACTTTGCTGTCCAGGCTGGAATGCAGTGGCTCAATTTCAGTTCACTGCAACCTGCACCTCCCAGACTCAAGTGATTCTCCTGCTTCAGCCCCCTGCGTAGCTGGGATTACAGGTGCGTAACACCATGCCTGGCTAATTGTGTGTGTGTGTGTGTGTGTGTGTGTGTGTGTGAGAGAGAGAGTGTGTATTTAGTAGAGACGGAGTTTCGCCATGTTGGCCAAGCTGGTCTTGAACTCCTGACCTCAAGTGATCTGCCCGCCTCAGCTTCCCAAAGTGCTGGGATTACAGGCATGGGCCACAGCGTCTGGCCCATAAGTATGTAAAGCTTTTGAAAGGACAAAATACGTATGTAACTTTGCACCTCCTCTCTCTCAGTCTCTGTCTCTCTGTCTCTCTCTTGCTCTCTATTTAAGCTTCTGACCATGGTATGAAAATTCAGGAAAACTGAAAGGTGGATAAAAGATAAACTAACTCAATATTGGGATAAATTAAAGACTTCAATCTTAAGTATGTGTTGGATAAAGAAAAATAGAGATGTAGAGTCAAAGTTTCTAATGAGTCCTTAAATCTACCTAAGGGTTAATTGTTGTTCAGTCTTTCTCCAAATTTCTCATCCCCTTTGGAATGCCTTTAATGAACAATCAGCTAAAACTTTGCTGTATGATCTTCACAAAGATTTCTGTTTTTATAAGGATACATATCTCAAAGATGTTGTGTATGCATTGTGAACCATTATTTCACTTATTCTAAGAGATATATTTCATCACCTTTTAATATATCTGATATAACAATGGATCCTAAATGATAGCAGATCATATTTTAAATGGCAGCACTATTTCTTTGTGTTTCTTTCTTACATCCTGTAGTTGAGGGTTTCTGACACCTGATGAAATACCATAGGTTCTACATGTCAGGTATCATTCCAGGTGCTTTATTTATATTTAATATTTTAATAAATTTGAAAGTATTAAATCATTTAATCCTCATAACAACGTAGAGTACTATTTCAATTTTCTTTTCACAAGTAAGGAAACTGAGATACAGAATAGTATAGAGCTAATAATGGCATAGCTGGTGTTTGAATCTAGACTGTCTAGCTCTAGCACTGAGTTTCGATCTCTGCACTTTAATGTTTGGTTCTGTGTTTCTTTATGGACCAAGATTATGTCATGCTTATTGATTCAAGCACATAGCAATGGCCCTGGTATAATTTCTTGAACTTGATATGGCAAACACATTTTTACAGAGTAAACTTAAAAAACAGTCTACCTCAAAATGCTTAGGAAATGAAACTGCATTGGGAGATACCATGGAAAAGTAATAACAGCAGTGGTTCTCCAAGCTTCTGTGTTTGCAGCAAAGTTGTGAATTAGAGTATTTGGCAGAATGCAGGCCAATCCAAGTTATGTTCAATAACTTGGATAATATCATTATGTGATGGTGTTTTTAAAACAACCTATTTATTGTGTACAGTTCTTTCAGCTCTTCTTCAATAGTCTGCCACTGTATTTACATACCTGTTCCTGTCCTGACCACACTCTCTTGTTCATTCCTGAAACAAATTTTCCAAATATTTCTAATTTTATTTTGCTGCTAGCCTGTGCCTCTTAATTACACATGTTGTGACGTGAAGCATATTTAACATCTACATGTCTTGATTTACTCATAAGTAACATGGAGATAATACTAGGGGGTAATATTATAAGTGACCTTGGAGTTGGGAATATTAAATGAGTAAATGCATTGTGCCATTCATCTAGCAAGCATTAAAACTAGCCATCATTCTTATCACTACTGTTATTGTTAATAACACCATTCCCAAATCATTCTGTGGTTTCTACATTTTGTTACCTGGAAATTTGTTTGTCCTTTCCAAAGGCAAAATATATACAAGTTTTTCTTCACTTTGTGCTGTCAATTTGGCATCAGAGATGTGCTGCTTAACCAGTGAAGTTATACTCTCTGGATCACACCTTTCATTCAGATGCAAACTAACATTTAAAAAGAATAAAAGTTATTTTTATCCAACTCTGTCTCTAAAACAATTTCCTAATTATGTAGTATGTGCTTCTCACTTTATTAATATTTATGAGACAAAACAATGTATAGTTTACTGGACAAAGTAAGATGTAAAGCTACTAATAAAGTCCAAACCATTAAATCTATGCAACATGGCAGAAGAATTAGTATAAGGGATGCTTAGAGTGGGAAGAGGTAACTCAAGGACTCTTATCTGGAGAAAAGAGATATTAAGCCAGATCTTGCCTGGAGTGAGGTAAAGGGAAATGCTTAATTTGTCAGCATCTACTCAAAAACCCAACCTCCCAACCTTGAATTTTCCCTTTGTAGTAATGTATGAGTTCTGCCAAAACTCAGAATTAAGCATGAGAAAACAAAAAATGGAGGTAATGTTATACAGTCATTAAGAATATGGCCCCATGTCATGCTAATGCAGGTTCTGCTAAAGCTAATTTTATCATTTTGGGGTCCAAAATTTATTCAAGTGAAATCTGGCCTGTCTTTATGAAGAATATATAAAGTTACTCATGAAATTATTTGATTTTTGAAAAGCCACTGTTAATCACATACACTAAAAGGTGCTGAGTTGACAGAGTGGTGAGAAGATCACAATTGACTGATGATAGAAACCTAAAAAATCAGTTTGAAAAAAAGGCTATTCTGTACTTATAAGGCCTAGTACTTACAAGTGCTATCGAGAATACCAAATAGGAAGAATGCAGTACCTTCTCTAAAGAAGCTTACAACATACAAATAATATAAAGCAGCGTATGACAGAAGATGTGAGGGAGAAGGAAGTTGAGTTAACTCAGTTGAGTACTTTGCAGCTTGTCAAGTATTCATTCACTCAATGTTTCTTAGCCTTAACTGCAAAGTATGTATTATTACTACTATTACATAAATGAAGTTACTAAAGATCAAAGAAGTTAATTTAGTTGCCTAAGGCAACAGTTCAAAATAGTGCTTTCAGGATTCCAGAAAATAAGATACTCATTAAGGAGAAAATATTCAGAAAATACTTTCAGAAATGGTTAAGACTTGGACATGGTTAAATGGGTTGAAGAAGAACATGTTTGACAGACGTCTTCCCTCAAGCAGAAACAAGACAACTGAACTATGAAACATACTTAGAGAATAGCGAGTATTCAATAGAGGGTATTGATTCTATTAGATTGTAACAAGTAATAATGATAGATTGGTAGATTTGTAACAAGTAGTAATGATAGATTGGTAGATTTGATCAGATTAGGCACTTTGAGTAAAAAAATGGGGGGATCCATTTATCCATCAGGATGAAGTTATTTGAATCATTTTAAAAAAAAAATCAACATTGTAGTGCAAAATACAGGAAGCCATTCATATCACACCTGTAATTTTCATCCAACGACTACCATTTACAAGTCGTGTGAAATTGGCAGATTATTAAAACTATCTGAAGTGGTATTTTCACTTGTCAAAGAGGAATAACAACAGTATCTTCTTAGAGTTATTTAGAGGATTGAATACAATAATATGAATATTCTATATGTAAATATCTTAGCAAGTACCTAAAACATAGCCAATACTTAAAAAGTAGTAGACATTACTCAATGATAATAATTATTATCAGTAAGAGAAGAAAAACACAAAAGGATGGTGGAAAGAAATGAAGTCAGGGAGAACACAGGGTATTGAAATTGTTAAGATGAGCAAAAGTAAACATCTGAAATATGAGAAGAGAAAGGGTCAGAATATCAACAAATTACTCTTAGCAGGCAACACGTTGTGAAAATATTTTTCAAAAATTTTATTTAAACCTAGATTAATCATCCTTGCATGCTCAATGTCTATAATCTCATATATCCTGCGTTCTAGCTAAAAAACAAAGCAATTATGCCTTAGTTCTACCATAGCTCTCTAGAAATGAACTTAGTGGTTATAGGACCTGCTTTTACCCATTGATGCTGATACCACCTGCCCCCAGCATTTTTAGCATGTGTCAACATGTCTCCAACATTCAGGGCTGTACCTTAAATGGTAGCCTATGCCCCATTTCTTCTTCAGGAACAGAGAAGAGCCTGCACATTTCAGCTTCCCACTGGATATGAACACCTTCCTGTCTATTTAGAAATAATCAAAAGATAAGTTACACAAAGGACTTGTTTCTTTACTATTCACAAAACGCAAATCCATTAACGATGTATTGTAGCAGCATGACACACTAAAATAGATACATTCTAATTCTGGCTGTATGTAAACCACTTTTTTTTGTCATCCAACAGCTCGATTGATAAATTAGGTCAACTTATTCTCTAGCGTATTGAGAAAAATTATACATCTAAAGGATCTGTTTCAGTTAAACTGACATCAAGACTGCCTAAAACAAATTATATCTTAGAGGGTGTGATATGTATTTTACAACCAGAAAGCTGCTCTGCAATGGACTCAGAATATTTCCACGGGGCCAAGTACTCTGGGATGCAGACCCACAAATGAGTAAGAGCAAAATTCTCCTGTCTTGGGTCATGGCAGTTCCAGGGAGACACAGCTGTGGAGCATAACTGTTCATATTCCACACTGTCTCTAACTTCTCATGAAGATACATAAGGGAAACAAAACATTACCTGCCAGAATGTCAGCCTCATCTATAAACTGGGTGCTGAAGAGAATTACTCTGTCTGATTTCCCCTCTTTCAGGAGATTCCATATTCGGTGCCTCGAAAGAGGATCCAATCCAGCAGTCGGTTCATCCAATAGCAAAACCTGGACAGGAGGAAAGTCCTAAAGTAATTCCACCCTTTCAGATAAGATCTTTTTAAAAAGCACTATACTTTTAAAAGTATTTGGGAGAAATTTGTTAGTGCTTAATATTTCATCCTAGACGTTCTCTTATATTTATCATTTGCAAATTGTTTGACCTAATAAAATACTTTTATAGTCTTCAATCTGATTTCACCAGTAATTTTTGTTTGACTTACCTGAGGATCTCCTAAAATGGCAATCCCAAAAGTTAGTTTCCTATTTTGTCCACCACTTAAGTTTTGAGCAAGGATGTCTTGAATATTTTCCATTTCTAAGTCCTGTACAACTCGTTGTACCTAACCAAATAAGGAATATTTAGTCTCAAACCCAGAAAGTTTATTTTAAAAACACTATCATTTTTCTGTTCTTTACAAAGGGCCTTTTTGCCTAAAATTTAGATGAGGAATTATGTCGAAATAACTTAGCACAACATTTTCTAGGTAAACAATCTCATTTTCATGGCTGTGTGACATCTAATATGCTCACATACCTCTTTCTCCACTTCGTGTGGCAAAATCCCTTTTATTTTAGCAAACAGCCTGAGGTTTTCTTTCACGGTGAGAAATCCAAATTGCACATTGGATTGGGGACAAAATCCAGTGAGCTTGCTGATATTTTCTACGTCAGCCATTCCTGAAAGCATGTGATTATAGACAGTGACTGAACCTGAAAGCAGAAGGCAGAGAGTGACCATCAGGAAAATATGTCATGCTTCACTGAAGATCTTTTAAAATGGAAAACATTGTACACCAATTTTTAGATTCATTTCAACATTGTTTACTTGTAAGGAATATGCAATGAACTGATTAAAAATGTAATAATATTCACAATAACATCTGATTCAGCTGGAATGCTACTTAGTAACCGAATAATCATAAAACTACTTATGACATATTTAAAACGTGAACAACATTTTTCTAAATAGGTATAATACAATTCAATAAAATAATAAGAGAAACTTCTAAAATTTTTCTCTTAAATGCCTGGGTATAATGGGTAATGAGACTGTTGAATTAATGAAACCAACTAAATAACTGTTTTTTAGATGTAGTCTCGCTCTGTTGCCAGGCTGGAGTGCAGTGGCGTGATCTTGGCTCACTGCAACCTCCGCCTCCCGGGTTCAAGTGGTTCTCCTGCCTCAGTCTCCTGAGCAGCTGGACTTACAGGTGCCCGCCACCACAGCCAGTTAATTTTTGTATTTTTAGTAGAGACGGGGTTTCACCATGTTGGCCAGTATGGTTTCCATCTCTTGACCGAACGATCCACCCGCCTTGGCCTCCCAAAGTGCTGGGATTACAGGCATGAGCCACCATGCCTGGCCCCAGTTAAATAATTAAATGCATATTCATGTGTTTGCCCAGGTACTTGTCCTTGAATAACTGTCTTCTTACCTGATGTTGGAACTGACAGCCCACTAAGTATGTTTAACAGGGTGGTTTTTCCAGCTCCACTGTGACCAAGGAGGGCAGTTATCTGGCCTTCATATATGTCAAATACCACACCTGGCATGATTAAAAAAAAAAAAATTACACTCAGAGCCTACATATTAACTTTACAGTCTCTGAAATTGTTGTAATAATTTTGCAGCATGAATAGATTGAGCTAGCAATATTCAAAATAAAATTCATCTTAAAATTCTTTCTTTTAAAACTGTATTTCATCATTTTATAATGGTAGTATTGTCAATATGTTATTATGCAATTAATTTTTTGATAAAAGCGGTTTTATCAATAAAGACAGGCTAACTAAAAGACAGTTTTAGAGCTGGAGAATAAGATGAGTTGAAAATAAAGAATTTCATAATATTATCATATATCTTTCAAACCCACACGATTTTTAATGATACATCCTACTTTTTAAAATTGTTATATGGTTTTTTTATTTTTTTACATTGAAGGAAACATAATGCGTTCAAATAAAGGAGAGACATATCCGGAATATCTGTGCTTAATCCCTACCCAGAAGTTACAACAGTGAGGCAGCCACTAAATCAAGCAGCCCCATTAAATAAAATATTATTTTGTTACCTCTCAAAACTTCTACTTTCTCATGCTTCCCTGCATATTCTTTTTTAAGATTTTTGATTCTGAAAAAAAAAAAAAAGAGGGAAATGTTTTCAGAGAATTGTGAAAATGTGCAGAGGATTGATAAGTCAAGTCTCTGAGGCTTAATCAAAGTCTCAAAGAAAATTTGGGATTCTTTTCTTTCAAAGCCTCAAAGAAAATCTGGGGATTCTCTTCTTTCACACAGGCACTGGTAGAAGCATCCAGGGTACCTAATTAGAAGCAGAATCCCTGATCTTTCCAAAATGAACAGGCTAAAATATGGAGGGCACAGCTAGCACATGGAAATACATTGTTAGAAGAATTGTGACAAATGACTGGATATGAGGAAAGCTGAAGATAAAATCAATGGTGAATAGATACTATGGTGGAAAAAAGAAGAGAAGAAACACACCATAATAGAAATAATAGGCTTTGGAATCTAATCATCAAATGATTCACAACTGGTGATATCCCAGTTGTGCTACACACTAGCTCTGTTATAAATGCTGTGTACTCAAGACTCATTGAGTTCAGTTATTCAGCAGTGATAGGGGGATGACATTAATTATCATACAGAGTTGGATTGTAGATAAATAAGATAATATAAGCAGAACACAAAATACTTGAAACCAGTAAACTTCCAAAGAAGATGAGAGAGGAGGAAAAAGACCAGGAAAAGGATTTAAAACAGAGAAAGATTTTTAAAAGAGGGCATAGAAAAATATTTTATCAGGAAAAGTAACTAACGGGTACTAGGCTTAATACCTAGGTGATAAAATAATCTGTAGAACAAACCCCCATGACACAACTTTACCTATGTAACGAACCTGCACATGTACCCCTGAACTTAAAATAGAAGTTAAAAAAAAGAAAAAAGATTTTAAGTGACTTGAAAGACTACTTACTATAAGCCAGATCCAGAGCATTTTGTCTACATTTTTACTTACATTATCACAACAAACCAGCAGGTAGGTTGCTTTCTCCTGCTTGGGCTGCTATAACAAAATACCAAGAATACACATTTATTTCCTATAGTTCTGAAGGATGAGAATTCCAAGATTAAGGTGTCAATAGATTTGGCTTCTGATGAGGGCTCTCTTCCTGGCTTGCAAACAGCTGCCTTCTTGCTGTGTCATCACATGGCAGAGAGAGGGAAAGAGTGCAAGCTCTCTTGTGCCTCTTATAAATACACTAATTCCATCAGGAAGGCCCTACCCTCATGATCTCATGTAACCCTAATCACTTCCTAAGACTTTATCTTCAAATACCATCATTTCAAGGGTTAGGGTTTCAATAAATTTTGAGGGGTATAATTCAATTTATCAAATAGGCACAATCCAGTTAAATACGGAAGTAACTGAAGAGGCTGCGCATTCAGATGCAATGACTTTCAAGTTGAGCACATATGGATTCAAATACTGTTTCTCTTTAAACTTTGTGGCCTTGGGCAAGTCGCTTGGTTTTTCCTAGCCTCTTTTTCCCTATCTTTTCTTTTTGAGACAATAATAGGTATCAGCTTGCTTTATTCCTTCATTTCATCTAAGCAATAGAAATTATAGATTTTTTCCATACATTTTGATAACATTTAACTTTCATGTTTAGATAGTAGATTATAGATTAGGTAGAATCTACTCTGTGGTTGGTATAATAATACCTTTTAATTGACATTTCACTTTTCTGCCTTCTATACTGAGAGGCAATTATGAGCCCAGCTGGCTCGACCTCTGGGATAGAATGGCGCAGGCTTCAGAACTCTGTGCACTGGTCTGTTGGATGCAGCGCCAGCCACAGTCATGACGCAGGACTGGCAGTCTTGAGCAGCCATGCCACAGATGAAATCTCCTACACTTTCCTAACCATCAGCTATGTGAGACCCTGCTTCCAATCTCCACCCGTTGCTGGGGATAATTTTTCTAGACCATAAGACTAGTCTTAGTACCCTCAATTCGCAAATCTTCAATACCCTCCTCCTTGCCCACTGAGTAAATGAAAACCCCTTATTTCGTCATTCAAGGCTTTCTATGATCTCTCTGATAGGATCTAATTCTGATATAGGCACTGGAAAGAACATAAAACTTAGAGTTCCAGCTTAGAAAGATGTCATGATTCTTGAAAACACTGCTATGTTTACATGCTCATAAGGAATGAGCAAATATTGCTCTTTGTTGTATGTTCATATTGGACCTGTGTTCAGAGACTGTATCATAAATGTTCTGAGTTAAAATATTACTGAAAGAGATATATCAGAAAGGTATTATTGAGGAGTGAGATTAATACAACATTGAATTATGAATGAAATTTGAGCAAAGATCTGGGGTAATATTAGAGATTTCTAGTTGTTTGGAAATCAAAGAATTGAATAAAGCACGTCCATCATCTAAGAGGGAAGATAGGCATGAAACTAACAGTCCTGACTTCTCATGTTTCCTTCCCATCTCTCTGGAGTGTCTTCTTCCCATGCCTGCATCGCTTGCCTTTTTCTCCTCATCAAATTATAAACCAGGAAGGGAAGATGAGAGGGACAAAGTGAATTAACAAAAAAAGGAGGGTGAGAATAAAAGCAAGGGAGACAATGGCAGTGTTTGTCACAAAGAGAACAACCAAGGGGAGAAAAACACAAAGAGGAGAAATGAGAAAGATAATATGGAAAATGGAAATTCAAAAATTATTTACTTGTGGACGGTTGTTACTATATCACAAAATATTAGTAAATGTAAATGCAGAGAATGTGAGAAAATAGTGTGCTATGAAGAGTGAGTGTAGCCTTTGATGAGTGCAGCAGGCTGGATGTAGGTGGGTATAGAGGGCACAGAAGGTGGTCTTTGCTCCTAGTGTGCTGCCTGACAGATCCCTGGTCTTGCCTGTTCTCCATTTGTGCCTCTAAGTAATTTATTGGTTACCTGATGGCTTCTTTCCCACAGAATTCTGGAGACACTGGTTCAAAAGAGTCATTAGGTGTAGGATCAGAATCTGTTTCATTCTCAAGGACCACATGATTAGCCCTTCCGTGTTGAAACCAATAACAGGATTTCAGGAAAAACAAGGGAGAACATCGATGTCCATATTCAGCTATGTGAGCAGGAGGTAAATGAATACTGGGTCAGTCATCACTTCAAGGATACCATCATCATATCCATGCAGCCCTTTTGACATTAAATCTGAACCCACATTATCGTATTAAGGTATTACTGTTTTAATGTGCTTTTGACACACACAGAACAGTGAGGAGAAAATAACAGAGATGGCTAATATGACGTTTTAAACATGAGAAGCATGTAGCATTGTTAACTAACTAAAAAGCTCCTCAAAATGCAGAGAGATGTCTCAGGAGGAATTTAAATCTAATTAAGAACAATTTTCTATCTAGCTGTACTTATGTGCCCTTTTTATTTTTTATTTTTTAAGATGGAGTCTAACTCTGTCACCCAGGCTGCAGTCCAGATGCATGATCCTGGCTCGCTACAACCTCTGCTTTCCGGGTTCAAGCAATTCTCCTGCTTGTGATTTCCTCCATTTGGATCAGATAAGGTCAATACACCAAGAATAATCGTAAATATCATAACACTAATGATACATTCTGAAATTTCTTTCTTGGGAGGTTTTAAAATAATCAGCGAGTCATTATTCTGTATCAGTACTCCCAGAAATGTGATGAATAAACTATTTAGAAGGTCCCTTCCTTCACTTCATTTTCTAATTTCCCTTTCTGCCTCTTCCTTAGCACTTACCTAGTACATATGAGGAATTGACAGACAAACCCCAGAGATGCACAGAGAAAGATTTTGTTTCTCTACAGAAAAGATTGTACATAAGGGTGGCACGGTGGTTCACGCCTGTAATCTCAGCAGTTTGGGAGGCCGAGGTTGGCGGATCACCTGAGGTCAGGAGTTTGAGACAACCTGGTCAACATGGTGAAACCCCATCCCTCCTGAAAACACAAAAATTAGCCAGGAATGGTGGTGCATGCCCGTAGTCCCAGATGCTCAGCAGGCTGAGGCATGAGAATCACTTGAATCGAGGAGGCGGAGGTTGCAGTGAGTCGAGATCATGCCACTGCATCCCAGCCTGGGCGACAGAGCTAGGCTCCTTCTCAAAAAAAAAAAAAAAAGTAACAAAGAAAGGAAAGATTGTACATTGATTACACAATTATAATATTTTTACTAACAACCTGCTGTTGTCTATCAAGTGAGTTAAATAGGAAAAGCACTTACAGATTTCTAAGATCAAGTATCAAGCACCAGCATTCTTCATCTAGTTCTGATACAAACACTAATAGTATAATTATCCATAATCTCTCGCAAGTGTCTCTTTTTAAAAAGAAACACCCTGGAGTGTTATAGCAGAGCCAAGTCTTAGAAAGTGATTCTATAAACAAACTACAGAATATCATTAGGCTTGTTGTAGAAATTTTGAAAAACTGCCTGCTAATTTTTATTTAGTACAATGTAGAGTTATTTTCAAGACATGCAATTACTGAAATTGTGTTAAGTTACAGCCATGTTAGTACTTACTGAGCAAAATTTTGTCAAAATATAATGTCAATGCCAAATACAGAAGGGTGTCAAAAACCAACATAAAAAGAGTAGCTATTATTAGGTATGGATTGTGTGAAGAATCCAAATGGGCATTAGAATTCACATCATAGTCCAAATGTATAAGCTGAAAAAAAAAAGATACAGCAAATTTTAAAAGAATTAATATGGCATTAAGAATTATTATTGTCTATTTCTGCTACAACTGGGTTTGCAAAGATAAATAAAATTAATCTTGTCTCTACAGAGCTCTGTCTACTATTATAGAAGATAATTTTAATAGCAATGAAGTGATGTCAATTTGGGAAATGAATGGAAGTTAGTACTGAGCACTAAGAAACCCACAGGCAGCCCCAGATACATTTTCTAGGAGGAAGTACAAACTCAAGAAAGGTGATACTTGAGCAGGACCTAATAGAGTTTACAGAACTCTCTATGTCAGTACAAGAAGTGTTTTTAAATTCTTTTTTGTTTGTTCTTTGTTTTTTGAGACGGTCTCACTCTGTTACCCTGTCTGGAGTGCAGTGGTGCTATTTCAGCTCACAGTAGGCTCAACCTCCTGGACCCAGGTGATTCTCCCACATCAGCCTCCAGAGTAGCTAGGACTACAGATGCACTCCCACCATGACTGGCTAATTTTTATTTTTTATTATTATTTATTTGTAGAGATGGGGTTTCACCATGTTGCCCACGGTGGTCTCGAACTCCTGCCACAAGTGATCCACCTGTCTTAGCCTCCCAAAGTGCTATCATTGACAGGTGTGAGTCACAGCATCAGTCTTTAAAAATTCTTTTTGATGGATGCACACTTTCCATCGTATGGATGGACCGTAATTTATTTAACCAGTAATCTACCAATGGACATTTACATTATTTTCAATCTTATTACAAACAGTGCTGCAACAGGACTTTACTGAACTTAGAATGAGAAAAAAGGAGGGAATTCTCAACAAGGAAGTCCATTTCAGAGTAAAAACATGAAGTAGTAAAATATTTCAGTAGCTGGGCAGAAGACAGAAGAATAATGTCTTAACTAGACTGCCGTAGGATACAATGAGTTTATATCTAGCATAACTTTTCATTTAGCATTTTATAGTTATGATATCATAACTAAAATTAACTTTTCTGAGACAAGGTTCAGTAGAAATTAGCAATTAAAAAATAAAGATGTATTTATTCCAAATTCCTGGTTTTTAAATGCTTTTGATAACATTAAGGGTCATGTTTCCTGAGCATTGAATGGGACAAATGTTCTTTGGGATAATCCATTAGAAGTAGAAGCTGAAACACCTCAATAATAAGAGTATGATCCTATATTTAGTGACTTATAGGGAAACTAATTACACTAAGAGAGAAAAATTAAAGTCACTCCTGTCTCCTAAATGTTTATTTTTACAAAAGTTATAGAATGGAATACTTAGAGCATGTTGCGTGAATTATTAAGAGGGAGTCTGTGTAGAATGGTTTGTAAAAAGTGAAATTGTTACCTTAACTCTTACCTGGGCCATCCCAACAGTGAAGGCAAAGGGGCTAAGAAGACACAAAGTCCATTCCAAAAATGCAGGAAGATGTGTATACAGTGCTGTGAATCCCAGGATCCCCCAAAAGACGATAAGCAGAAAAACAACCAAGCCCGTAAGGAAAGGTTTCTTTATCAAGACACTCATCAGGAAAGCTAAAGTTATCTGAGAAAAGAGAAAAACTTTAGCTGGTATATAATTCTGTGAGAACCATTAGTAGCACAAAAAAGGAATTTTATATTATAAAAGTATATTTTATCAGTTTTCCACCCCTAGACACTATCTCATGCAAATACTACAAAGAGAACAAAAGAGGTGAGACCAGAATTAGTGATAAATGATTGGTAGCAGAGAGAGAGAAAGAGAAAAAAAGACTGAGATGAAATTCACCAACTCACCAAAGACAGGCCATAGAGGAGAAAGAGGGTGAAGACCATCACAAAACCAGTCAGGACAACAATTTGTGCAGATTTTACAATAAGAGCCATTAAAGTGGCCATGATAAGGATGAAGCCAGCATACATCAAACCCCAGGAAAGCCTAGCAGAGAAACAAAGCAGTCAGTTAGAATGTTGTTACTTCATCACTTCCTTGATTCATTTATTCAGCAAATGATTTGTGAAGCTCACCATTTATCAAGGGTAAAGAAAATGCAATAACTAACTTATCTCCTACCCTCAAGATCACATAATATAAGAGAAGGTAGGCAATAAACAAGTAGAGAGGCAAAATAGATAGCTAATTGCAAATTAAGTAAAACTGGGTGATACGATGGATGTCACTGGGAGAGGTTTCCAGAGAGAGCTTTCCTGGGAAGACATCTATGATGATTTCTCAGCTCTGGACAAGTTTTTTCAGTAAAGTTATTGTATAAACAATATGGACAAAAAAAGTAGATAATGAAGCAGGGTTCAGCACTTTTTTCTAAATAGCCACACTGTGAATATTTTCAGCTTTGCAGGCTGTACAGTTTCTCTTGCCATTGTAGCACAAGCACAATCATAAACAACATGTTAGTGATGTGTGGCTGTGTTTCAATAAAATGTATTTATGGACAACAAAATTTGAATTTCATGTATATTTTCACATGCCACAAAATATTATTGTTCATTGAATTTTTTCCGAAGCATTTAAAAATGTAAAAGACATCTAGCCAAACTAAGCTTCATAAGTGAAGGAGAAATAAAATCCTTTACAGACAAGCAAATGCTAAGGGATTTTGTCACCACCAGGCATGCCTTACAAGAGCTCCTGAAGGAAGCACTAAATACAGAAAGAAAAAGTCAATACCAACTACTGCAAAAACATGCCAAAATAAAAAGACCAATGATGCTATGAAGAAACTGCATCAACTAATGTGCAAAATAACCAGCTAGCATCATGATGACAGGATCAAATTCACACATAACAATATTAACCTTAAATGTAAATGGGATAAATGCCCCAATTAAAAGACACAGATGCCAGTATCCAATTTGCCAAATTGGGTAAAGAGTCAAGACCCATTCGTGTGTGTATTCAAGAGACCCATCTCAGGTGCAGACACAAATAGGCTCAAAATAAAGGAATGGAGGAATACATACCAAGTAAACGGAAAGCAAAAAAAGAAAATAGAAAAAAAAAAGCAGAGGTTAGAATCCTAGCCTCTGATAAAACAGACTTTAAACAAACAAAGATCAAAAAACACAAAGAAGGCCATTACATAATGGTAAAGGGATCAATGCAACAAGAAGAGATAACTATCCTAAATATATAGGCACCCAAAATAGGACCACCCAGATTCATAAAGCAAGTTCTTAGTGACCTACAAAGACACTTAGACTCTGACACAATGATAGTGGGAGACTTTAACATACCACTGTCAATATTAGACAGATTAATGTGACAGAAAATTAACAAGGATATTCAGGACTTGAACTTAGCTCTGGACCAAGTGGACCTAATAGACATCTATAGAACTCTCCACCCCAAATCAACAGAATATACATTCTTCTCAGCACCACTAGCATTTATTCTAAAATCAACCGCATAACTGGAAGTAAAACACTCCTCAGCAAATGCAAAAGAATGGAAATCATAACAAACAGTTTCTCAGACCACAGTGCAATCAAATTAGAACTCAGGATTAAGAAATTCACTCAAAACTGCACAACTACATGGAAACTGAACAACCTGCTCCTGAATGACTACTGGGTAAATAACAAAATTAAGGCAGAAATAAATAAATTTTTTTAAATCTATGAGAACAAAGACACAACACACCAGAATCTCTGGGACACAGCTAAAGCAGGGTTTAGAGGAAAATTAATAGCACTAAATGCCCACAGGAGAAAGTGGGAAAGATCTAAAATTGACACCCTAACATCACAATTAAAAGAACTGGAGAAGCAAGAGCAAACAAATTCAAAAGCTAGCAGGAGACAAGAAATAACTAAGATCAGAGCAGAGCAGAACTGAAGGAGATAGAGACATGAAAAAGCCTTCAAAAAAATCAATGAATCCAGGAGCTGGGTTTTTTAAAAGATTATCAAAATAGACAGACTTCTAGCCAGACTAATAAAGAAGAAAAGAGAGAAAAATCAAATAGACACAACAAAAAATGATAAAGGGGATATCACCACTGATCCCACAGAAATACAAACTAACATCAGAGAATACTATAAACACCTCTATGTAAATAAACTAGAAAATCTAGAAGAAATGGATAAATTCCTGGACACCTACAACCTCCCAGTACTAAACAAGGAAGATGTCGAATCCCTGAATCGACCAATAACAAGTTCTGAAATTGAGGCAGTAATTAATAGCCCACCAACCAAAACAAAGCCCAGGACCAGACAGATTCACAGCTGAATTCTACCAGAAGTACAAAGGGGAGCTGGTACCATTCATTCTGAAACTATTTCAAACAATAGAAAATGAGGGACTCCTCCCTAACTCATTTTATGAGACCAGTATCATCCTGATACCAAAACCTGGCAGAGACACAATAAAAAAAGAAAATTTCAGGCCAATATCCCTGATGAACATCGATGCAAAAATCCTCAATAAAATACTGGCAAACCGAATCCAGCAGCACATCAAAAAGCTTATCCACCATGATCAAGTGGGCTTCATCCCTGGGATGCAAGGCTGGTTCAACATACACAAATCAATAAATGTAATCCATCATACAACCAGAACCAGTCACAAAAACCACATGATTATCTCAGGAGGTGGAGAAAATACCTTCAACAAAATTCAACATCCCTTCATGCTAAAAACACTCAATAAACTAGGTATTTATGCAACATGTCTCAAAATAATAAGAGCCATTTATGACAAACTCATAGCCAATATTATACTGAATGGGCAAAAGCTGGAAGCATTCTCTTTGAAAACCAGCACAAGAGAAGAATGCCCTCTCTCACCACTCCTATTCAACATAGTATTGGAAGTTCTGGCCAGCACAATCAGGCAAAAGAAAGAAATAAAGGGTATTCAAATAGGAAGAAAGGAAGTCAAATTGTCTCTGTTTGCAGATGACATGATTGTATATTTAGAAATCCCCATTGTCTCAGTCCAAAAACTCCTTAAGTTGATAAGCAACTTCAGCAAAGTCTCAGGATACAAAATCAATGTGCAAAAATCATAAGCATTCTTATATACCAGTAATAGAGAGCCAAATCATTAGTGAACTCCCATTCACAACTGCTACAAAGATAATAAAATACCTAGGAATACAACTTACAAGCGACATGAAGGACCTTTTCAAGGAGAAATACAAATAACTGCTCAAGGAAATAAAAGAGGACACAAACAAATGGAAAAACATTCCATGCTCATGGATACGAAAAAATCAATATTGTTAAAATGGCCATACTGTCCAAAGTAATTTATAGATTCAATGCTATTCCCATCAAGCTACCACTGACTTTCTTCACAGAATTAGAAAAAACTACTTTAAATTTCATATGAAACCAAAAAAGAATCCACATAGCCAAGACAATCCTAGGCAAGAAGAAGAAAGCTGGAGGCATCATGCTACCTGACTTCAAACTATACTACAAGGCCACAGTAACTAAAACAGCATGGTATGGGTACTAAAGCAGATATATAGACAAATGGAACAGACAGAGGCCTCAGAAATAACACTGCACATCTACAGTCATCTGATCTTTGACAAATCTGACAAAAACAATAAGTGGGGAAAGCATTCCCTATTTAATAAATGATGTTGGGAAAACTAGCTAGCCATATGCAGAAAACAGAAACTGGACCCCTTCCTTACACCTTATACAAAAATTAACTAACGATGGATTAAAGACTTAAACATAAGATCTAAAACCTTTAAAACCCTAGAAGAAAACCTAGACAATATCATTCAGGATATAGCCATAGGCAAAGACTTCATGACTAAAATGCCAAAACCAATGTCAACAAAAGCCAAAATTGACAAATGGGATCTAATCAAACTAAAGAGCATCTGCACAGCAAAAGAAACTATCATCAGAGTGAACAGGCAACCTACGGAATGGGAGAAAATTTTTGCAATCTATCCATCTGACAAAGGTCTACTATCCAGAATCTACAAGGAACTTAAATAAATTTACAAGAAAAAACTAACAACCCATCAAAAAATGGGCAAAGGATATGAACAGACACTTCTCAAAAGAAGACATTTATGCAGCCAACAAGCATATGAAAAAAGCTTATCATCACTGGTCATTAGAGAAATACAAATCAAAACCACAATGAGATACCATCTCACACCAGTTACAATGGTGATCATTAAAAAGTCAAGAAATGACAGATGCTGGAGAGGATGTGGAGAAATAGGAATGCTTTTATACTGTTGGTGGGAGTGTAAATTAGTTCAGCCATTGTGGAAGACAGTGTGGCAATTCCTCAAGGATCTAGAACAAGAAATACCATTTGACCCAGCAATCCCATTACTGGGTATATACCCTAAGGATCATAAATCATTCTACTATGAAGACACATGCACACGTATGTTTATTGCAGCACTATTCACAATGGCAAAGACTTGGAACCAACCCAAATGCCCATCAATATTAGACTGGATTTAAAAAATGTGGTACATATACACTATGGAATATATGCAGCCATGAAAAAGAATTAGTTCATGTCATTTGCAGAGACATGGACGAAGCTGGAAACCATCATTCTCAGCAAACTAACACAGGAACAGAAAACCAAACACATGTTCTCACTCATAAGTGAGAGGTGAACAACGAGAACATATGGGCACAGGGAGGGGAACATCATACACTGGGGCCTGTCAGGGGTAGGGAGCAAGGGGAGGGATAGCATTAGGATAAATACCTAATGCATGTGGGGCTTAAAACCTAGATGACAGGTTGATGGTTGCAGCAAACCACCATGGCACATGTATACCTATGTAACAAACCTGCACATTCTGCACATGTATTCCAGAACTTAAAGTATAATTTAAAAATGTAAAAGAAATTCCTAATTTGCAAATTGTACAAAAACAGCTGATAGATTACCAATCCCCAGTATAGATAATTAGATATAGATACACATTTATACATACCCACAGGACATAGATAGATACAGACATGTAGACGAATATGAAGATAGCTTTTCCCTTGCTATCAATGCCAAATAAACAGGAAGAAAGTTCTTTAAAGGAGAAAGAGAAAAAGCTTTCTAATCACAGATCTGAGTTAGTTCCAGTTCCTCCTGCTACATTATAACGATATAACCCTGAGAGGTAGTTATTTAATCTCTTCAAACTTCAGTTTTCTCTGGTGGAAAACAGGAAAAATAAATGAAATTATTTATTTTATGGGTTTAATATGGCAACTGGCTTATAATGCGTCCACAATGAACAGTTAGTTTTTATTTAAAGTAGAAAATGCCATCATGTTTTCAGATGACTTATTTTTAATGGCTAATTGTAATAACTCCCTTTGCACAGTACACTTTTATTCATCTGAAATTGTTCATCTATATTCTACAAACTCTCCTTAGTTCCACTTAAATGCTGCACAAGTAAAATGCCTCAGGCTTTTCTTACGAGAGGAAAAACACTGCCCGGATTTTTAATCCTTTCTCACTGGATTATTATTTTAAAAATCATCTTGGCTATTTTTCTCTAATTCTTTGTGTAGCATTTTTTAAAAAACAGGCTGGGGTGGCGGCTCACGCCTGTAATCCCAGCACTTTAGGAGGCCGAAGCAGGTGGATCACTTGAGGTCAGGAGTTTGAGACCAGCCTGGCCAACATAGTGAAACTCTGTCTCCACAAAAAGTACAAAGATTAGCCGGGCATGGTGGCACTTGCCTGTAGTTGCAACTACTCGGGAGGTTGAGGCAGAAGAATCACTTGAACCCAGGAGGCAGAGGTTGCAGTGAGCCAAGATCTTGCCACTGCACTCCAGCCTGGGTGACAGAGCAAGACTCTGTCTCAAAAAAAAAAAAAAAGAAAAAAAAGAAAGAAAAAAAGAAAGAAAGAAAAGAAAAGAAAGAAAGAAAAGAAATATCTATCTATCTATCTTGACCAAATTTTTTTAGTATTGAGTTATTCAATTTTGATACAGAAAAAGACATCTGAGAAAAACTTTCATCCTAAACCGAAGAAGTAATTCATCTTCTCCACTTCTCCACCTGGTGTATTGAACACTTGTGTAGAAAATCACATAAACTTTATTTTTTTTCTACTCAGTAATGTCCAATATTCTTTGAAAGCCTATGTAGCATATGCCCAGAACCCTTATATATATTCTACATATCTTATTTAACACTGAGGTAATATTACAGTGTGCAAAGGGCAAATTCAAGATTCAAGCCATTTCTTTCTGACTCCAGAAACTCAGGGTTTTACCGCACCTGTCTCTAATGCATCACTTGGCTAAACTCTTGAAAAGATCTTGCCATTATGACAATTCAACCCTTGTTTCCTAACTTGCCTCTACTGTCCTCTCTGGCCATAAAGCTCCCCATATCTCCATCAACTGACACCTAATATCGAGTGTTTATTCTTAAGCACCATGTAAAATATTTTAGATATATTTCTTTCTTTTAATTATCAGGACCAATGAGAGGTACATATAATTATCCATGTTTTACAGAAGAGAAAACTGAGGTTGAAAGAGTTTAAGTAATTTTCCAAGATGGTAGCTACTGAATGCTGAGATGGAGACAACCCAAGGCTTCTCACCTCCCAGGCTTACCACAGTGCTCTACGGCCTCAACTAAAATGTCTCAATGTTTAAAGAACATAAAAGGTTTTCTCTTTTTGCAGTGTCATAAAAGTGATGACTCATCCAACACTGGGTCAAAAGTCAATCACCATTCCTAACATAAGGTATCTGAAACATGTATTTTACTGAACATTGGAAACCTCAAGCATTTGTGTATTTGGGTTCACCCATATATGGTAACTAGTGACCAAGTAATCATCTAGCACACTGAGTATTGGCAAACTTCTACAGGATGAGGCTTTCTTTATGTCAAATAAATTTGGAAAGTTTCAAGTCACCAAGTCTGTAGGGTCATCTGCTGCACTCATTTATAACGTACTACTTTATGAAAGCAGTAAGTGTATATATGACACTTTAGAGATCTAAGGCAGCAGTCCCCAACCTTTTTGGCACCAGGGACCAGTTTCATGGAAGACAGTTTTTCCACAAACAGGAGTCGGGGGATGGTGTTGGGATGATGCATGTGGATTATATTTATTCTGCACTTAATTTCTATTATTATTACATTGTAATATATAATGAAATGATTATACGACTCACTATAATGTAGAATCAGTGGGAACCCTGAGCTTGTTTTCCTGCAACTAGATGGTCCCATCTGGGGGCGATGGGAGACAGTGACAGATCATCAGGCATTGGATACTCATAAGGAGGCTGCAACCTAGATCTCTTGCGTGACAGATCATCAGGCATTGGATACTCATAAGGAGCCCTAGATCTCCCGCATGCATAGTTCACAATAGGATTCGAGCTTCTATGAGACTCTAATAACACTGCTATTCTGACAGGAGGTGGAGTTCAGGTGGTAATGCGAGTAATAGGGAGTGGCTGTAAATATAGATGAAGCTTTGCTCACTTGCCTGCCACTCACCTCCTCCTATGTGGCCTGGTACCTAACTGGCCACAGACCAGTAGCAGTCTGTGGCCTGGAGCTTGGAGACCCCTGGTCTAAGGAGTCAACCAGCTAAGTTGTTCTGTTTGTGCTGCATAATGGATTGGAGTCATATGATTTACCAGAATGCCGACTCTCGGAGTCCCATCATTGTCATCAACGACGTAATGTATTGTTTTTCTTGCGTAACATTGACTGATACATAGTATATAAATGTAGAAAAAGAAATAATGCAGAAGAAAATGAAAAAATCAGTTGCAACTCCTCCTTGGGCAACAAAAGGTAATATCTTCATATGTATACCAGTAACTGACATCAGCTGTTCCATCACTGAATGATTTGTTGCGATCTAAATAAAGATATCAATGAACAAATTGTTATCATCAATCTAATTCCAACCTTGGGCTTTTTCTCTAAATTATAAGGAATCATGTACATTCTACATTTATATGTTTTATGTATATATGCCCTTCATGATCTGGCCCCCTGTGGTTCCTGAAACACTTTAGGTTTTGTCGTGACTCCTTAGAACATCATCATCCTCACTGGACAAAACACTACTCTATTTTAAGATTAGCTGGAATGTCACTTCAATTAGTAAATTTGCCCTGATGTTTCTTATCAGAGTATATCCTGCTTTATAGTTTACCTCGTACACCATTTTAAATTCCATGATAGAACCAGGCATGGTGGCACGTGCCTGTAATCCCAGCTACTTGGGAGGTTGACGTAGGAGGATCACTTGAGCCCAGAAGTTTGAGGTGGCAGTGAGCTATAATCATGTCTGTGAATAGCCACTGCACTCCAGCCTGGGCAACAGAGTAAAACTTTGTCTCTAAGAAAAAAAAAGTTAAAAATAAAAAATTCTATGATAGAATCTAAACTCTTATTATGACTATATATCCATGTTTCAATCTCCCCCAGTACCAGTATCCCTGGAGAAAAGTGCCTGTGTTTTACTTATTTTCTGATCTCCAGTACTTAGCACAATGGTTTTAATATGGAAGTTGTTCTGTGTATTGTGCCTCATTAATGAAGTAAATAAATGATAGAATAAGATAATCCATTAAATCACCATCCAGCAAAATTCAAATGTAATGCAGTTAGATTCCTTTAACTTTATACTCACTTCTATGATAGCAGCATTAATTGCAGCTTGAAAAGCTACAAAGCCTTTCTCCCAGAACTCTGAACTTTCACACTTCATTTTTTCATTCATTGCTTGACAGTGAGCTTTAGAAGAAGAACACATCCATTATTATGGAATGATACAATCTTGGCTACAGAAAAAAACAAAATTTCAAATGTTTCAAAATGCAAAGTCCATGATAATATAGTGGATGATAAGTCTTCTCAGTTGAGATTTGCAGAGCACACCCACACGGAATATAGCAGAATTACTTTACGAATATTTTTAAGACCAATTCTCAATGATTTTTCATTATATTTTATAATTCTTTCCATTAGTCAAGATTGCTTTCCTTGAGCTCGGATCTTCTGTTGCTTATGTCAAGAAAACACTAAACTTTAAGAAAATGTTTGGGAGTCAATGAGCAACATCGTTTTGTTCAGGTGTTTTTTTAGGAGTAACTTACAAATAATAGTAAATATAATTTCTTAATATAACAATGTACTTAAGCACATAAGCTTCATTTAATAAATATGAATCTCCTTTATGTTCAGAAATTAAAGGTATATGTTGTGGTTGTATATGTTTGTGTAGTTTCACCTCTGCTATCAGGTATGGTCCCTTTGTGGCTACTGATACAATAGCAAAAAAAATTTTTTTTCTTCTACAAAAGTTACCTGAATGGTCTCTGTGCTCTTTCATCATGGGGATTCTATGTCCCCAAGAAAACTTCAAATGGTAGGAGAAGGTATCAGTAAAGATGACTCTCACTGCATCTATTGAATAGTTCAAATCCAATTCATCCATGCTTTTTTCATCAGGCCACCCCATGATTGTTCTTCCTGCCATGTGAAGAAAAAAAAGAATTAGTTAAGCAAGAAGATGTCTACCTGGCCATATTCAATTATGTTGAGGTTATTTTATGTTAAAGCTATTTCCTTCCTAAAGGCAGTGCTGGGCCTAAATAAGACATGGAGGGGAAAGGGGTGGGAATTTCTGATGTTCTAGATAAAATCAGAAATGTATGGCAAACATTAGTATTTCAAATATAATTTACCCTTCCAAATAAATCATTTAAACAATGTATCATTCTGTTCTTACACTGCTATAAGAAAATGCCAAGACTGGGTGATTTATAAAGAAAAGAAGTTTAATTGACTCACAGTTCCCTATGACTGGGGAAGCCTCAGGAAACTTACAATCATGGCAGAAGGTACCTCTTCCCAGGGAGGCAGGAGAGAGAATGAGTGCAAGCAGGGGAGATGCCAGATGCTTATAAAATCATCAGATTTCATGAGAACTCACTCACTATCATGAGAATAGCATGGGAGAAACCACCCCCAAGATCCAATCACTTCCCACTGAGTCCCTCCCTTGACTCGTGGGGATTGTGGGGATTCTAGGGATTACAATTCAAGATACAATTTTGGGTGGAGACACAGCCAAACCATATCAAACAATAATTTAAGGCACAATGAATTTGAAATAATTATTGGTATTGGAAATTCCAATGGTATTGGAAATAATCATGGGTATTAGTACTGGTATAAATATTGACATTGGAAATACCAATACATTGATTTAAATTCACATACAAACAAACCTATCTAATGTTGGAATATATGCTGCAATTACAGTACACATTTTCATTTGGAAGTGGTGTCAATATAGCCAAATTTCCAAAGACAGCATAAGACTGTTGCATTTAGATAGTGTTTCCTTAAGAGACTTTGTTTATTCTAAAATATATAGTGCAAATGGCTGACTGTTACTGATCTAACCCAGGCCATTTAACCCATATAGTGCATCCTCCTGGTGTAATTCAACAAGTTCTTTTGTCCTCTGTATTTTCTACAATCCAGCAGCTAGATCGAGAGGCTTAATCAGACTCAGGTCTAATCCTTTTTTGCCAGCTGATAGGTGTTGATGTGTTGTTTTATGAGAGGCTTATAATTGCTAATTGTTTTTCTTTTTGAGACATTAGCAGCTGTTGACCCTCAGCGCCTAGGTCCATTAATTCAATGGGAGTTTCAAAATGGTGATGTTTTATTTCTATCATTTTTTTCATCTACTAATATAAAACATTTATAAAATAACATTTTCCATTATCTATTTGGTTGCGCAATAGTTAGTTCACGTGGGATATGTGCTTGTATTTTCTCTTTATTTGCTATTTTCCATAATAAGAACTCATTACAATAGGCTGAGTATCTCTTATCACATGCTTGAGACAAGAAGTATTTTGGTTTCAATTTTTTTTTGGATTTTATATTATTTTCATACACACAATAAGAAATCTTGAGGATGGGACCCAAGTCTAAATGTGAAATTCATTTATGTTTCACATACACTTTATACACATTGCCTGAAGGCAATTTTATACTCTCTCTATATATATATATATTTGTTTGTTTGTTTGTTTGTTTGTTTTTGTTTTGTTTTGTTTTGTTTTTGAGATGGACTTTCGCTCTGTCACTGATGTTGGAGTGCAGTGGCACGATCTTGGCTCACTGCAACTTTTACCTCCCGAGTTCAAGTGAATCTCCTGCCTCAGCCTCCCAAGTAGCTGAGATTACAGGCACAGGCCACCACGCCTGGCTAATTTTTGTATTTTTAGTAGAGATAGGGTTTCACCATGTTCGCCAGGCTGGAACTCCTGACCTTAGATGATCTGCCCACCTCAGCCTCCCAAAGTGCTGGGATTACAGAAGTGAGCCACCACACCCAGCCTATACAATATTTTAAATGATTTTGTGCATAAAACAAAGTTTTGACTGCGTTTTCACTGTGACCCATCACATGAAGTGTACTGGTCTGTTTGCACACTGCGATAAAGACATACCCAAGACTGGGTAATTTATAAAGGAAAAAGGTTTAATTGGCTCACAGTTCTGCATGGCTGGGTGAAGCAGGAAATATAAGAAAAACAAGTAAAGGGAAAACAAGTCCTTCCCTGACCAGGCTGACTCACTCCAAAGTCCAGCTGGAGCTATGATTACATTATCTGCAATGCCAGGCAGGGGCCTCAAAGAAATGGATTCCAAGAGCAGGGATGAGAAAAGCAAGTTCTTATCAGTCTCCCCGTGAAATCCTCTCCCCACGCTACGCTCTTATAACTACTTTTGTAACTATTTCTGCAAGGTTGCAAGGATTTTGTAAGTTCCTATTTTTCCATTTGTGCAGGATGGCAAAGGTCACAAGACATGCCTAAGTTGCAAAACCTGTCACGGTTTGATTAACTGCCTTTGTTCTGCTTCTGTAAGCTCAGTTTCCCCATTCCGCAAGTTTCACACCACTGGCTAGCCACCCGCCTTCAGCTGCATGAATAAAAGTCAAGCCCTGTCTTTGTTCGTAGCTCAGCCTCTGGATATTAATCTGCTGGGCCAGTGGTCACCTAAATAAAATACTCCTGTTCCACCCATCTGGTCTCTCTGGTCTCCTGATTCCCACAACATGGGGAGACCTCAGGACACTTACAATCATGGCAGATGGGAAAGCAGGCACCTTCACAAGGTGGCAGGAGAGACGGGAAGCAAAGGGGGAAAAACCCCTTATAAAATCATTAGATCTTGTGAGAACTCACTATCATGAAAACAGCATGGGGGAAACTGCTCCCATGATCCAATCACCTCCCCCCCTCAAAACATGGGGATCACAGGTACCTTCCTCTACATGTGGGGATTACAATTAAGATGAGATTTGGGTGGGGACACAGAGCCAAACCTTATCAAGAGGTCAGGTATGGAATACTCAACTTATGCATCATGTCAGCGCTCAAAAGTTTTCAGATTGTGGAGCATTTCAGATTTTGGATTTTAGAATTGGGGTGCTCAACCTGTATCATCCTCTAATGGTAAAACAGTTACTTATATTTTTCATTTAATAATTTGATGAAAGCATGGACTTGTGCCACATTGGCTGCTGAGTTCTTTTGCCATGACCGATCAGGTCTTGATGGCTCTCTAAGCTATCTGGAATGACAAAGTTCTTCACCTTGTAAATGTCCTGCCCTAGATCTTCTCTTCCATACTGTGACTCCCAAGTTTTAAGGACACATGGGTGAGAGAATGAGACTATTCCATACTTACTTATTTGGTCTATCACACTTTACACATTTAACAGTTTCAATTGCATTCAAAAACTATACTAGTAATATAATTTCTGAATATGGTTTCAGTTGCTTTTCTCAAATTGGCCCTCTCTGCTTTCTGATGGATAATTATGAACTCTTAAAGAAGTTTCTTTAGGACCATCAGATACCTTATTGTTTCTCTTTGTTCTCTTCCTACACCCAGAGAGAGAAACCATGCCAATTTTGTGGCTTTTAGAGCTTCATCCCACCCACATATATACTTTGTGGTACAAGGAAACATGTCACCTCTTTTCATTGTAAATATTGCCCATGGGTTTTTGAAATGATGTCTAGTTTCTCTCTCAATATTTATGTATTTGAAAAATCATGCTGTCACTACAGTCCAATGTTTCCAGAATCTTTTCACAAACATACATTTAAATAACCCTGGACTATCTCATTTCGATATGTACAATTATGAGGATAACCCTTTTAATATGGAATTTCCTAAATGGGACACTAGTGAACAAACCAGAAAAAATCTTGAGACTTGGAGGGAATATACATTAATGTTGTTAATAAACTCTAGAAACTTGAGCATTCAATATAATTTGTGACGGATATCTCAAAATGAATTTGCGCCTTTTGCAAATAAGGAAATTACTATGAACAACCAGGGAACATACCTTTTAGGAATGGGGCTGAAGCCACTTTGTTCATTATCTCTTGGGTAGTTTTGGATTCAGGTGCAAATGCAATAACATAATTAGTATCATTAAAATTATCTACACGTCCCAGATCCATTGAAGGCATTTGAGGAGAGTCATGAACTTGATGTAAATTGGAGAAAAATAGGTACAGAAACAGTACCAGAAGAAATGAAAAGAGCCATTCCTATATAGCAATAAGAGAAAAAGGAAGCAAACTGGTAGATGTTATACCACAGATAAATCATCCACAAACAATTTGAAACACTTAATTCTGTTATTTGGCTTGCATTGCATTTGTTCTTTCTCCTAGTTCTTAAATATCCTGATTTTCTTTTGCTCATTAATCTGCATATTTTAAAATATGCACATTGTGTACCAAGACAGAATTGTAACATCAATTCCAATTACAATTGGGAATCTAAGTTTACCACACTTTAGTGCAAGTGATAAAGGCTGGATTACTTTATGAATGGCCCAACAGTTTAGTCATGTTAAAATTTTAGTGACAGTGATAAATAAATAGTAGGAGACATGGAATAGGTAACCAGCTTCTGTCAACAGGAGCAAGATCATATTTTTACCTTCTGTTGCTGGTATGTGGAAGAAGATAGTCCCAAAACGTTGTCCCCCCCAAAAATGTAAAAGTCTTTGTCATTGTGACCACATTCAGGAATTGGAAATACAGCAGAATGCAATTGAAACCCAGTGATAAGAAACTAGTTAATTAGTTATAATTCTACACATATGTCATTTTTAAAAGAGCTATATGTCATCTTCATCATATGATCCTTTTTCAGCTATGTGTGTTGGTCTATATCTATACCTATTTCTATCTTAATAGAAAAATAAACATAATGTTTATATAAAAAAAGAGGTAAAAGTTTAAAGGTAAAACACCTATATAGGGTGGAATCTCAAACTTTTACATTTATATAATCTTTTCCCTATGCAGGAATTGCTGTATACTTTATTCCCTGCCAATCCAAGCATTCAATATGTGAACACACACGTATTGACACATGCATGAACACACACACACATACGCATACACACACTAGTTCATAAGATCAGATGTTAATATAACTTTTGAACTATGAGTATTCTATGAGTGATTTTATTATATTTTTCTGAGTTTACTAAATTTTTTGCACAAAGCACATCTAGTCATTCTTATGATCAGAAGAAAATAAGTACTATTTTAATAGAAGTAAAAGTTCACAATACCATTTTTCCGTTTATTTACATGACCATTATTTCTTTCAAACTGACATTGTCTGTGTCTATAGCGACATTGTGTAGAAGTGCAACAATTTGCCTTTGGATTGTTTCTTAAATTTTGGATTCCCTGCCTGTTTTTTACTTTGGCCCTAAACTTCTCTATACCAATGTGTTCATGAGATTCAAATGAGCTCAGAGGTTAAGAATTGTTATCTCTGCAGTATAAAGATATAGCTTTATTTTTCAAGGAGTTTATGAATTTTTAAAAAAATGCCTCTAGTAAGACATAAAACAATAATACATATTGTAATTTGAAAAAATAAATTTTACTTGAACAAATAGCAAAGCCCAGAATTTGGAAAAAAAAAATCTAGGTTAATTGGACTACACATATGTGCAATATTAAATAATGAAAATAAAGTGTTTATGTTGTCCGATAAAATACTTTTTCATCCTCTAAATATGAGAACACATAGACTCTGAACCATACCAACAAGGTCTGTCTTTTCATCCTCCATTTTTTAAGACAGTTCTTGCAAAGAAGAGCCCATGTTTGCTGACTCACACTCATGCATCTGTTGCTCATTTTGACTTGTTTCCTTTAAAAAGATGAAAAAAAATGAAGTAAATGTGAAGGTCTAAAGCAGAAAACATTGTGCAATCAAACATAAAAGAAACATTGTAACAGCTGTTTCTAGTTGCATTCCTCGAGAAGAAGAAAGTCAAAAGGCTAAAATAAAAACATATGAGGCAATGTTTAAACCCAATATTGAAGGAAATAAGAATTAAAACAACTATCAGATATAATTTCTCCATCATTGGATTGAGAAAAATCAGAAGAGTGACTAGTGTCAATCGCTGCTATCTCCTCAGCTGTGGGTGTTGTTAAATTGTCTAACGGGGAGAAAGGAACTTTCTGCTCTGTTGTTGGGGGTACAAACTTACCCAGTCACGTGGGTGATTCATTACTAATTCATTACTACTTAGCAGTATCCTACCATCAATCAGTTCTGCTCCTGGATATGTAGCTCAAGGAGATTCTTACATGGGTTCATGAGGGGACCAGTGCAATGATGTTCTTTATAATGTAGATTATTGTGGCATAGTGTTATAAAACAAATTTTTATGGATACAGCCCTAAGATTACTATGTAGGATTCAGGAGCACTGGATTGGCATACACCCATCCACTTGAAGAGATCTTAAAAATATAGCTCCAGTTCAAAGGAAGAAAGAAAGAGAAAAGGTTGAGCATTAGGTCACAATATCATTGGTATCAATTCACATTACATGTGATACACATTTTCCAAAAATATTCAGGAACTAAAGGATCATCATCCCTAATACAATAAAAAGGTTATCTTTGGAAGTGGGAAAGAAGAATGGAGGTTGGGTGAAAAGTGGGAATTGGAAATTAAAGAAAATAAGTAACCAAACCAAGATAGGAGCTTTGTTTGAATCAATTATTTTGTGTGCCACAAACTTATGAGATTAACTTTTACCCAGGACATCATATCCAGCTACCAAGAGAAAATTACAGCCTGCATACAGTGGCTCATGCCTGTAATCCCAGCACTTTGGGAGGCTGAGGCAGAAGGATTTCTTGAAGCCAGGAGTTAGAGACCAGCCTGGGCAGCAAAGTGAGACCCCATCTCTATTTTTTAAAAAAATCAAAAAATTAGCTGGGTATGGTGCCTGTAGTCACAGCTACAAGCTACTTGGGAGGCCGAGGCAGAGGACTGCTTGAGCCCAACAAGATTGAGGCTGCAGTGAACCATGATCATGCTACTGTACTACAGCCTGGGTGACAGAGAGAGACCCTGTCTCAAAAACAAATAGAAAAAACTGTAACACATACTAGAACGCAAAAAAAAAAAAAAAAAAAAGAATTATAAGGAGGGCAAGTATCAGAATCAAATTCAGATATGGCAGAAATGTTGCAATTATTAGACTAGGAATTTGAAACAACTATGTTTAAAATACTAAGGGCTTCAACGGATAAAGTAGATGACATGTAAAATGCAGCGGGGAGCAGAGGGAAGCCCACACCTGTTTTTCTGCATAAAACACTTTTGATAACAAAAGTGTGGGTTTTTCCCACCAAGAAATTCTCCAGTTCTCGGTGGACACCAACTGGGTGTCCTAAAATTCAATTGATTTCAATTCTGACACTGTCCACTTGGAGTTACAGCAGATCACACAGATTAAGGACTCAGTCCCAAAAGACGGCCCCCCACTTCAGATGCCAGTTACAAGCCTGGGTCTTTTGTACTTCTGACTAACTGGCTACATATTAGGGGTTCCCACATCCACTCCTTGGGTTTGATAATTTGCTAGAGTGGTTCACAGAACTCAGAAAAACAGTCTACTTGCTATTATCAGTGTATTACAAAGGATAAAGCTCAGGAACAGCCAAATAGAAAATATGCATAGGGCAGGGTATATAGGACGGGATGCTGAGCTTCCAGTAACTCTCTGGGTGCACCACCTTCCCAGCACCTTGAGATGTTCACCAACCCAGAAGTTCCCCAAACTCCTACAGTTAGGGTTTTTATGGAGACTTCATTACATGAGCATGATTAATAAAATCATTGGCCGTCGGAGATTAACTTGAACTCCATCTCCTCTCCTCTCCCTGGACATCTGGGGATGGGGCTGAAACCTTCTAATCACATAGGTGATTCCCTGGCAACCAGTCCTATCCTGAAGCAATCTAGGTTATTTCTGCCATCAGATATCTCATGAACACGAAGATACTCATTTCACTTCAGAGATTCCTGGTCTTAGAAGCTCTGTGTCAGGAACAGGGACCAAATACTATAACAAATGCTATTCCCATCACCCCCATGACTCTGGAAATTACAAGGGTTCTAGAAGCTTTTTGCCAAAACTAGAGGGCAGAGACAAAATACATATTTCTTATAATGTTGCAACATGCAAGAACAGATGGGCAAGGTAAGAAGGGAGATAAAACTTCTAAGACAGAACCAAAACTAAATGCCTAATATTAAAAAAATACTATCAGAAATGAAGAATGCCTTTGATCTTTGATGAGTTTATTAGTAGACTACACACAGCTGAGAAAAGAATCCAAAACTGAAAAGAAAACAAAAAAAAGACTGAAAAAAAAAAAGAGCAGAATATTTAAGAACTGTGGGACAATTAAAAATGTGTAACATATGCCTAATGGGAATATCCAAAAGAAAGAAAGGAACGGAAGAAATATTTTAAACAGTAATGACTGAGAATTTCCCCAGATTATGGCTAGATACCCAACCGTAGATTCAGGAAGGTCAGAGAACACCAAGCGGAATATTTGCTCAAACAATTTCATCAAGGAATATCATTTTCAAACTCCAGAAAATCAAAGATAAAGAATAAAAATATTAAAGAAGCCAGAGGAAGAAAACATCGTTTCTATAGGAGAGCAAAAATAAGAATTTTATCTCACTTTTCTTCAGAAATCATGCAAACAAGAAGAGAATAAGGTATTTAATGTGTTGAGAGAAAAAAACCCCACCAACTTAGCATTCTACCCTTAGTAGAATGTACTCTGTGATATTATCCTCAAAAAGCTAAAGAGAAGTACTTTCTCAAACAAACAAATAATGAGAGAATTTGTTGCCAGTAGACCTGCCTTGAAAAAATATGAAAAGAAGTTGTTTCAAAAGAAATAAAATGATATGTCACAAATTTATATATAAGGCTGGGCACAGTGGCTCATGCCTGCAATTACAGCATTTCAGGAGGCTGAGGTGAGAGAATGGCTTGAGCCCAGAAGTTCAAGACCAGCCTAGGCAACGTAGGGAGATCCTGTCTCTACAAAAACAAAATTATTGAAATTAGTGAGGCATGATGGCTTATGCCTGAGGCCCTAGCTACTCTGGAGACTGAGGTAGAAAGGATCACTTGGGTCTGAGAGGTTAAGGCTGCAATGAGCTGTGATGGCGAAACTGCACTCCAGCCTAGGCAACCATCTCAAAAAAAAAAAAAAAAAAAATCGGCTCTACATAAAGAAAGAAAAAGCATCAGAGAAAGAAATAATAAGTGAAGGTACAATAAAAACTTTTTCTTATTTTTAATTGATCTGAAACATAATAGGATATAATAGCAATGTATTCAATTGTGTATACTTATGTGCATACATGTATATAAATGCTGCATATATGATGTATGTATTACATTCATATATAATGTTCATGTATACTTATTTACAAGTGAAATGAATGACAGTAATGGTATGAGAGACAGGAGGGAGGAATTGGGGTTATTTTATTACTATAAGATACACTACCGGTGAAGTGGTAGAGTGATATTTGAAAGTTGACTTGGATTAATTGTAAATATATATTGCAAACTCTAAGGCAACCATGAAAGAAAGTAAAAACAAAAAACAAAAATAAATGACATTCTAAGAAAGAAGGAAAAATGAACTTATATTAAATGCTCAATTAAAACCACACAAGGCAGAAAAATTGTAGCCCAAAAATAGAATTGAAGAAAAGAACAAGAGCAATAAATAGAAAATGGTAACAAATTTGGTAGATACTAATCCAATATGTCAATAATCACTTTGATCATCAATGGTCTAAATGCACCAATTAAAAGATAGAGATTGTCAGAGTAGATGACAAAAAAGATGTAATTACATGTTGTCTACACGAAACCAACTTTAAATATAAAGACACATATAGATTAAAAATAGACGCACAAATATAGATGGACCATGCTAACACTAATCAGAAGAAAGCTGGAATAACTATATTAATTTCATATGGAGCAGAATTCTGAAACAGAACAGACTTTTCATTCAAAAGAAGGAAAATTATCAGGGATAAAGAGAGAAGTTACATAAAGATAAAGGGGTCAATTTTCCAAGAAGTCATAGCAATCTTTAACATGTGTATGCTAACAACAGTGTCAAAATACTGAGAGAACTGCAAAGAGAAATAGATGAATCCACTCTTATAGTTGGAGACTTCAGCACCTCTCTTGGCAGAAATGGGCAGATCCAGCAGGTAGAAAACAAATAAAATCAGAGTTGAACTCAATAATATAGTCAACCAACTGGATAAAATGAACATTTCTACACACTATTTCACCCAACAATAGCAGAAAATACATTCTTCTCATGCTTACATGGAATGTTCACCAATATAAACCAAATTTGGGCCATAAAACACACCTTAGAAAATTTAAAAGAATAGAAATCATACAATACATGCTCTCAGGCCATGGTAGAATTACACCAGAAAGCAGTAATAGAAAGATAGCTGGAAAATCCCGAAATACATGAAGGTTAAACAACACACTTCTAAATAACATAAAAGTCAAAGAAAAAAATCTAATGACAAATTAAAACTTATTTTGAACTAAATAACAATGAAAACGCTTATCAAAATTTGTGGCATACAGTGAAAGCTTTGTTTAGAGAGAAATTTACAGCATCCAATGCATACATTAGTAAAGAAAAAAGATCTAAAGAAAGCAAAATAAAAGAAATAGTAAAAATTATGATAGAAATCAATGAAATTGGAAACAGGAAATCAATAGAGAAAAATCAGTAAAACCAAATGCTGGTTCTCCGAGATCAATAAAATCAATAGGCCTCTACCAAGGCTAACTAGGAAAAAAGAGGGAGAGAACACAAGTTGCTAATATTAGAAATGAAAGAGGGGGCATCACTACAGATCTCATAGACATTAAGAGGACAATCAAGGAATATTATGAACAACCCTATGCTCATAAATTTGATAGCCTAGGTGAAACGAATCTGTTCCTTCAAAGAGACAATCTGTTGAAACTCACACAAGAATAAACAGACAATCTGAATTAGCCTATATCTGTAAAAGAAACTGATTTAATAATCAAAAATCTTCAAAACAGAAAGCATCACTGGTGGTTCCCCAGTGAATGGGTTCACTGGGAAATTCTATCAGACTGTTAAGGAAGAAATTGTATCAACACTCTACAATCTCTTTCAGATGCTAGAAGCAGAAAATGAAATAAAATTCTCAATCTTTGTTCTGTATCTTTTAACTCCTTGTTCTTCATCCCCTGGGATATTTACAAAGCCTACTTCATAAGGTGAAGCCTAATTAGATACGATATACTGTGTAAGAGATAATGAGCAGAAGGAACTAGAGTAGAGTGATGGTGGTAATAACTATTTTGGAATAGTTGAATATGTGGTGATGAAGAGGCACAGAAATAAAATCCAGACCTATGTCACTTTGTCAGTGGAGATTTTCCTATGAAACATTCCAAGAGGTAGGGAGACTTGGAACTCATAGTTTTAACTAGCGTTCAGTGGTGTGAAAATGCATTTTGGGGGGACAGTATGGGCATAAAAATGTAATTATTGTAGAAAGGACTGTTGAGTCAAGGAACAGGTTTCATGTTATTATAGACAAACTTTATTCTTTCAAAGCAGATAGCCCACTTTTACTGTTGGTAGAAAAGAGCACCCAAACTAATCTTCACATCTATGATGGCTATAACCTGCCTACACATATGTGGATAGGCGGGAGGTGGAGTGAGGGATAATGAATCAGCTGAATAGAGATAAACAAATCACATAAAATTGTCCTTGAAAGTACTTAAACAGATACCTCATTCTACTATTGTATTATTGAAATCAATATAGGGATAACTATTTGTAGGCACCAATGTTGCTCTGCTATTTTCAATGAGAGACAATCACCCATGCCTGTCTGCTTATGGGCTCAGCCTTGGCCTTGAGGGTAACCCACATAAGGGCCTAGGCTTACAAGAGAGAAAGAGAGAGAGAGAGTGACCTTCAGGCTTGCACACAGATCCACCAGTCAGCCAGATTTCTACTTTCTAAAACATGGGCCAAGGCTTTAGTAAGTCTTTATAGAACTGTTTGCAGAGAACAAACAAAGAATTCAGGACATGTCTGTCCAAAAGTCATTAACTGACCTACTACAACATCATGAAGGTAACTTATTTCAGATATGACAATTTCAGTCTGGTAGTGCGGGTATAATGTAATTATTTATACTCTTTCATGTTAGCACAGCTCAAAAACTATAGTCACTCATTTCTATTTGTGGGTTCTGCACTTGTGGATGCAACCAACTGCCGGTAGATAATGCTCAGAAAAAAGGATGGCTGGGTTTGTACTGAACATGTAGAAGCTTTTTTTTTCTTGTCATTATTTCTGAAACAATAAAGTATAACAATTATTTACATAGAATTTAGATTGTGTTAGGTATTGTAAGTAAGCTAGAGATTATTTAAAGTACACGGGACAATATACGTAGGTTAAATGCAAATATGACACCATTTTACATAATGGTGCCATATATTAGGCAGAATAACAAAAATGGTCTGAAAGTTGTAGAGCTTTAATGACCAAGATAACTGATAAAGAAAATGTAAGACCTAATCTTAGCTAACAAACCCAACATTCTAGGATGGGAAACTCACCCAGGAAATGATTCAAAGGTAGTAGTTCAAGCCTTGGTACAGTGGAGCACAAGGCCAGTTGACTGATAAGGCCTGTGTTTTCACGTCAATACCATTATGTTGCACATTCCTTTTATCCTCTTTTGGCGCCATATTGAACAGGAATGGCAATCATAAGATTGCATTGCCCGTTCAATGGTTTTACGGATGAGGGTGCTCCTGGATCCCAGGTTCATGGTTCATCCTGCCAAATTCATGGCAGGAGCAAAGCTGTGAATATGCTGACCCCTTCTGGTATTCAAGAGACAGGTCAAGTGGGAAGATGATTTATTCAAGTCAGCCTCAAGGAGGTAGTACCAGAGATGAAGCCTATCCATGGTCTATTGCAGGGAATATTGTGCTGCGATTGAAGTCTGAAGGGCAAGGTGTATTAGTCTGTTCTCACACTGCTAATAAAGACATACCTGAGGCCGGGCACGGTGGCTCATGCCTGTAATCCCAGTACTTTGGGAGGCTGAGGCAGGTGAATCACAAGGTCAGGAGTTTGAGACCAGCCTGGCCAACATGGTGAAACCCCATCTCTACTAAAGATACAAAAAATTAGCTGGGTGTGGTGGCAGGTGCCTGTAATCCCAGCTACTTGGGAGGCTGAGGCAGGAGAACCAGTTGAACCCAGAAGGCAGAGGTTGCAGTGAGCTGAGATAGCGCCACTGCACTCCAGCCTATGCAACAATGTGAGACTCTGTCTAAAAAAAAAAAGAAAAAAAAAGAAAAAGACATACCTGAGACTGGGTAATTCATAAAGGAAACAGGTTTAATTAACTCACAGTTCTACATGACTGGGGAGGCCACACAATCAGGGCTGCAGGCAAATAAGGAGCAAAGTCACGTCTTATATGGCACCAGGCAAGAGAGCTTGGGTAGGGGAACTCCCCTTTATAAAACCATCAGATCTTGTGAGACTTGAATACTATCATGAGAACAGCCTGGGAAAGACCTGCCCTCATGATTCAATTACCTCCCCCTGGGTCCCTCCCATGACAGATAGGGATTATGGGGGCTATAATTCAAGATGATATTGGAGTGAGGACAGAGCCAAACCATATCACAAGGCATAGTTGAAGAGGAATGTGATAGGCAGAATAATGGTTGCATTCTAATCCTGGAATTTGTGAATATGTTACAATATATGACAAAGGGGAATTAAGGCAGTAGATGGAATTAAGGTTGCAATCAGCTTACTTTGAAATAGGGAGATCATCCTGGATTATCTGGGCAGACCCAGTGTAATCACAAGGGTCCTAAAAAGTAAAACAGGAGGCACACGAGGAGATCAGAGTGAGGCAGTAGAAGAAGGGTTTGATATGCTATTACTGGCTTTGAAGATGGAGGAGGAAGACCATGGACCAAAGAATGCAAGAAACCTCTAAAAGTTACACAGGGTAAGAAAACAGATTCTCTCCTATAGCTTCCAGAAAGAGACACAGCCTGGCCAACCCCTTGATGTTAGCCCAGTGAGAGCCCCGCCTCACACTTCTAACCTCCAGAGCTGTAAGATGATAACTCTGTTTTGTTCTAAACCATTAAGGTTGTGGCCTTTTTTTTTTTTTTTTTTTTTTCACAGCAGCAATAGAAAGTTAATATGGGGGCAGGTTTGGGGAAAGGGGTCCGAGAGCCTGAGGCCTGAGAACAAGACGGGAAGACATTGTTGGACATTCCTTTTATGACGCACCTCATCAGCATAACAAAGGAGGGCATGGACTTATGGTTAAAAACTGTCCAAAAGTGACCAAAGAGATTCACCAGTGATGCAGATGAGTTCCTGATAATCATGCCATCAGAGCAGGCTGTGATAGCCTGGAAATCCTGACTGAAACCAAACTGCTACATTTCCAACTAAGAAATCAATGCTGTGAAAAACCTCAGTATCTGAAAGGGTTAAATATGGTGCCCACGTGACTACTCTTCTTTCTTTCTGTGAATTAATGTGTGTGCCAGAAAATATTTTCGAATAAAAAACAATTACATAATCCCATTGTCATGAATGTGGTTATTTGTCTCTGAGCGTTAAGACTGATTTTTTTCCACCACTGAACATCTTGGTGTAAATATCAGAGAAAAAATATACCACCTACCATAATAATATAAAACATCTAATTAGCTTAAATTGTTCTCAATAGGAAATTGTATAATTTGGAAATAATAAATTGGTTATAAAAAGCCAATCATTTCTCAGTCAGATAAAATTCCTGTTATTCACAGAACAAATTTTTCTAATTTGTTGCACTAGGCAACAAATTAGATCAAAATTTTTTTAAAGTATAATAAATAAGATCAGTGAAAATCTTTCTGTAAGTTTTCTTGATGAAAATATTCTCAAGCCATTTAAAAACAATTCAAAACTCAGAAAATTGTGCAACCTGCAATGCTTACAATTCCTCTGGCAGTAAAATTAAAAACAAAGAAGAGTAAGTAATTCAAATAACTTTGGAAATAGTTCATACTTATAAAGAAGCATCATAATGTTACATTTATTTTTATTTATTCAATAGCCTATTAGATAATGTCGCTGTTTGTCCAAACATGCTTTAGTTATGAGGTAAAAATACAAATTCTTAGTTCTTCAATTGGTTATTTAGTCATACAAAATAAAACAGATGATTTGAAAAGTCAAAATGACTCGTTAATAACTTACTACATTTAATGGTTTCTACGTAAATGTCTGGCATTCCTATTTATAGTCTTACGTTATATTTCTATATGCAAAATAACCACAATTTTAGAGGTTAACTTACTCTCAGGAAAGCTGGAGGAAAAATCTAGAAACACAGTTCATCCATGGGTCTCTGCATGTTCTGGAGAAGAATTCACATTCCTTTTGGGTCACTACTACATCATGCTTTTAATTTCACGTTCATTGTGAATAGTTTCTGTTTTATACTGATTTCCAAGGAGAATTTGGTCTCAGTTCAGCCAGGCTGCCAAAATATCTTCTGCTCACGTGGTGATTTCTTTGCTGTTTTCCATTTCTTTGTTTCCTGCTAGTTCCTCAGCAGGGAGTTTGTCGTTGCAGATGGTTGGCTGGACATATCAAAACATTAGGAACTATTAAACCAAGAAGAATCTAGCCTTTCTCAATCAGTCTTTTCATACAAGGCCCTAATGGGAGAATTGACCCCAACACAATGATTTAAGCAAAGATAAGTGAGAACCTAATCCAGAGAAGAGTAGAGCAGAGCAAAGTGGAAAATACACACACACACACATATATATATGTATAAAGCAATAAAGCAATGTCATTTTTTTCAGGGTAACAAAGGAAACTCTGAGTTTTCATCTGCACCTCAGTTTCATTGTGTGCATACTAATTATAGCATCTTTCATGGTGCTGAAGCGAGGAGAATCTTTAAAGAAATCTCACATAACAATTATCTGTGTTCCCAAAGCCTCCAGGTTTGTCACTTCTGCAACAGTTCCCATGAAACAAACTACTTTCTCCACCAGTAACTACTGAATTTTAGAATGTCCTGCTTTCCAGTATTGTTAGAGAAACATTTTTAACTGGTAATAGATGCCATTCTGTCTATTTTTGAGCATCTTGTGTAAGTAGAAGAAAAGACTGTTCCAAAATTCTTAAAATTCATGGAGTTTATCTTTGGCTGAAGAGGATGGGGTAAAGGACCACTATCTTTCTGCTTACAGCCAGTAAGTCTGTTAAATTCTTCTGTACTGTAATTTCTTCCTGAACACACAGCTGAAAGGGAAACAATAAATGCATGCAATTCTTAAATCAGCCTCTTATCTGTGTCCCATGGACCATGACAACCAAATGAACTCTTCCTCACCCATTTCCCATTCTCTCAATATTGATGCAATTATATTTATCCTTTTTCTAATTATATGGGATCCAGAATTTGCTCAGCAAGCAGTCTGTGGAAGTAGGCTGAACTCCTGAATCCATGAGACTGTCAAACTTTAAAAAAAAAAAAAAAAAAAAAAAAAAAAGACTTCTGATTGTTTCCGTATGTCTACAGAAAAGGTTGGAGGGTTGTATTTTCTGCAGAAAATACAAAATTATCACATTTAATAACATCACCAACATTTTGTGCACAGAGAATATACTTTAGGAATTTTTTTTTTCCAGTAACTTGTTTCCTAGAAGAACTTTGTACCTAGGTTAGAGCTTATGAGTTCTGGCCCTAGTGGACTTTGACTTTCGGTTCTAAATTCTGTTTTCAATATATTTCCTTAAATGTACCACACTGTAATCTCTGTGGCACTATAACAGAGCAAGCTCCCTCTCATTGATCTTCTTTTTAATATTTTCTAGATTAAATAATATTTATTTACTTTTTTTTTTTTTTTTTGGAAACGGAGTCTCCGTCTGTCGCCCAGGCTGGAGTGCAGTGGCGCTATCTCGGCTCAATGGAACCTCTGCTTCCCGGGTTCAAGCGATTCTCCTGCCTCAGCCTCCACAGTAGCTGGGACTACAGGTGCCCGTCACCACAGCCAGCTAATTTTTGTGTATTTTTAGTAGAGACGGGTTTTCACCATTTTGGTTAAGCTGGTCTGGAACTCCTGACCTCAAATGATCCGCCTGCTTTGGTTCCACATAGTGCTGGGATTACAGGCGTGAGCCACTGCGCCCAACCTATTTACTCTTCTAAAGAAGCTTTTGAATCAATTTACCAATTCAAAAATAATCCCATGGAAGTTCAAAAATGAAATGGCACTGATTTTATACCGTAATGTATACTTTTTTTAGCAAGTACATATAGCATTTATCGTGTCTAAGACATACTTAAATATTAAAACATTTAATCCACATAATAATCCCAAGACGTAGACATTATTCTAATCACCCCATTTTACGAACCAGAAGGGTGAGGCCCAGGGAGTTATGTAACTTGACCAAATTCACACAGATGGTGAGTAGCGGAAACTAAGTTAAAACTCAGACTATCTGTAGAGTCTATGAGCTCAAATTACAAATGCTATGCTGTCTCATTTGCATATGTCTCTGTTTATTCCATTATTCTTACTATGTGCACATATTTTACAATTTTCCTGGCCTTTTGTTTCATTTATTTTGCAGCAGTATTCTCCAGTGCCAGAAACCTTACAAATTTCATGTGATGTGTTTTGCACCACACTAAAACATTCTTCTTGGAATCCTTGCTGGCTATTTGTAAAGAGGACTTGTCACCCCATGACCTGTGTGCAGCCCTTCTCAACACTGTGCAAAAACAGAAAACTTGGTCAGTAAAGAAAGAAGGATGAAGGGGTCCAGCTGCCTGATAAAGAAAGACTGAGAATGTCTGCTTGTTTCCCAGGGGCTTTTATCTTCTTGCTTTCAATTCTTTCTCAGATCCGGCTGCACTGACTGCATGTGAGTTTTATCAGATATCCTCCAAACATTTCTCTTTGTTTTCGCTCGATCTCTCTGTCTCTCTCTTTCTCTCTCTTTCTTTTTTGGTGGCGTAATCTCCACTCACTGCAAGCTTCACCTCTCAGGTTCACGCCGTTCTCCTGCCTCAGCCTCCCAAGTAGCTGGGACTACAGGCGCCCGCCACCACGCCCTGCTAATTTTTTGTATTTTTAGTAGAGATGGGATTTCACCATGTTAGCTAGGATGGTCTGGATCTCCTGACCTTGTGATCCACCCGCCTTGGCCTCCAAAGTGCTGGGATTACAAGCCTGAGCCACCGCACCTGGCCCTCTTTGTTTCTTAAAAATGTAATAAATTCTACTTGGTCTTGTTTTGTGCTTTTATTTTTGCCTTGAAATATCCTTTGTGTGACATATTCCTGCCCTCCACTTTTATTTGCAATTTGCATTTCTCAGATATATTTTGACAGACTCTTATTACACGCCTGAAGGATGCCCGTTGAAATAGTAAAACTGCATTTCTCTTTTTACCTTATCTGCCAATCTTCTGCTTTCCATGGGCAAGACAGGGAAGGGGACGTAAGTCCTTACGTTACCCAATCCTTTTCTTCCAATCATCTTATTTTACGGTCTCTTTAAATTATGCTTTCCTGTTATTTCCCATGTATCCATTTCTATAGTGACTGTGTTTTCTCTGTTCCTTTTTTCAGGTTCCCCTTTTCCTTTTTCCCCACCTGTCATCTATAAAGTTCTGGATCAGTATTTTGTTCTACTAGTGATTGCCCTCAAATGTTAACAAACATATCAGAATCTACACTACTCTAGCAATATAAAAAATCAGCCTATGTCTCTATCCATCTTTCTCCCCTATCTTCCTGTTCCTTATAGGATACACCCGTTAGCATATTTGAACTTAAAACGTTAGTTCTACTCCTTGCTAACTGCAATGCAGGGCAAGTAACTTACCTTGGAGCCCCAATGATTTATGCAGGGAGCTTCAGTTTTCTCATCTGTGAGATCCAGAGGACACAATAATATTTAACAAGGGTTGTTTTAGAATTTAGAAATTTAGGATTGGGGTGGAGGGGAGATGGTAGGGATTAAAGAAAATAACATATGTAAAGTATTGAGTGCAGTACCTTGCAATGAGGGATGACTCACCAAATGTTAGAGACTATACTCTCCACGGCCGTGTCAAAACTGGACATTATAGGTGTTTGTAAATTTTACCAGTCTGATTAATAAAAATTAGTACCACTTTGATAACTTATATTTCCTAGTGTTGTCAAGAATATTTTAATATAATTTTTGGCCATTTGTAAATTTGTTTTACTATAACGAATCTGTTCATTTTCTCCATCTGTATTTTTGTTACTCTGTTATTCTATTATTGTTTTCTGTTTTTGTTTATGCTCTGACTGAAAATGTCTTATATTTCTCACTTTAAAAATAGCATGTTATTGCTTTCTCAGCCAGATATGATGATAAAGTACTTTTGGTACTCGTAAGTTTGAGGTTTTCTGTTTTTCTTGAGTAGACATCTTAGGGTTTTCTCTTTAACTACAAGTGTAGGGAATTTCACGACAGCGTGCTCAGGTATAGTTTTTTGGATTTTGTCCTACATGGCACTTTGTGTTCATTTGTACCAAAATACCACACAGTGGAATTTTGTAAGATAATAGCAAAATTTTTATTGCTATTTCTATTTCTATTGTTGAACTATGCTAATGTGAATGCTCCTTCAAAAAGGATATAAATAAAATGGTTAATAAGAAGTAACAAAAACAGAGATCACATCCAAAGAAAAATAAATATCCAGATGCCAGAAATGAAACAGGAAAACAAAGCTAAAAGGAGATTGCTATTTTAAGCCAGTAAGTTTTAGGGTGTTTTGGCAAAAGCTGATTGACAAACCAGCTAAAATATAACTCATGTGTAAGGATAAAATAGGTATATCTTTATCCCAAAAAACTGAGATTTCTATTTTATGGACGTATCTGAAAGAACTACTAATAAATATCCTCCAAGAAGGAAAAAAGACTGAATCCAGAAAGAAGTAGTTGAATGCTAACAACTAATAAATATAATAGTGAACTAAATAAATATTGATTGTGCAAACTAATGATGATAATGACTAATGTGTGCAGGGGGCAGTGTTAAACACAATGGACAACTCAAGTATCAAACAACAGTTATATGGGAGGAGAGAGCCATGATCAGAACTAAGTTCCCTAAAAATCTTATGGTTTAGGAAGAGGACAAAGATATGATTAACTTTAAAACTGCATTCTTCAATAAGGTAGCCCAGGTGAGTATTTAAATATAATTTTTAATTAATTAAAAATCAAAAAAATTTAAAATTCAATTTCTTCACCTCCAACATGTAAAGAGCTTGGAAGTCATTATTTCCTTTCTTGCCATAAGAAAAAAGCTAAGCAAACTGAAAATCAGTGATGTTTCTTGGACCCATCAGAGACTGAGGTTCCAGGGCAAGCTATAACCCTAAAATCCAGAGAAACAAGTGAATACAGAGAATCACAGCCAAGATCAGCTTACTTGGAGCAGAAGTCACTAGAGCCAGAAATTGGTAGGACAAAATGCATAAATGGTAATTTTGATGAACTGCTGGAGGTCGAGTGTGGCCTGCAGTGGGGGGAGCCATTCCTGGGGTCAGTACCCTTAATGGGCAGAAGCAGGTGGGTGTAACTGGAGGAGGGGAAAACCTGTGGGCGTCAAGGATCCATTCAGCACTAGATCTGGCACCAAAGCAGGGGAGGAGGGTCTGACCTCCCCATTCTTCTATCCTCAATCTGTTGCTGCCACTTTCTGTTGGATTAATCAAACCCAATCGGAATCCAGGCATCAAAGAAGAGAATTGGTGATGCAATACACAGTGGTCAGCTTCTTCTACAAGCGGTGTGTTAGGGAAATAGGGAGTAAAGCCAGCACTAAATCTCTCTACAACAGAGTTGAAATAGTTTAGTTCTTTTTCCATTTTTCTTTTGGTCCCTTCTTTTGTTTTATTCTGATCTTCCATTTTCATATTCATGAATCTGCTCCTAAATGTAATCCTAATAAAACCCAAGTTAATAGCTTCAAAAACAACAATATTATGATATTTTTGCAAACTATGTCCATTTTAATACTTTTAAAACATTTATACTATATCTGATATTGGTTATTCGGTATCTTGTAAACATTTCCATAACACTTAAGAAAACTCAGAGTTTATCAAAAATACAAGTGACTATTTCACCTATTGTTATCTAAAGTGGTTATATATATTGTCATGTTATTCATTTGAGCAAGACAGGAGAATGTATTGCTTGGGTTTTAGAAATAATTTAAATAAATTCAATTATCACTATAAAACAAATTTACATTTATAAAGCAATAATGGTTCCAGAATGAACAAATTATAGGTTATTTATCACAGGTTTGGAAATGTAACTTTTCAGATACAATTATATCTGTAAAATATACAGATAAAATATTTAATTACATAAAATGCTTATATAATTGATAAGAAAAAAATTAAAGCACAAATATAAATGAACAAAAAATACAAAAATTAAAAAATAAAAGGCAGCTCCTGGGCAAGATGGCCAAAAGGGAACAGCCCTGGTCTGCAGCTACTAGTGAGATCAGTGCAGAAGATGGGTGATTTCTGCATTTCCAACCGAGGTACCCGGTTCATCTCATTGGGACTAGTTAGACAGTGGGTGCAGGCCACGGAGGGGGAGCAGAAGCAGGGTGGGCCATCACCTCACCCAGGAAGAACAAGGGGTCAAGGAAGTCCCTCCCCTAGCCAAGGGAAGCTGTGAGGGACTATGCCTTGAGGGACGGTGCACTCCAGCCCAGATACTATGCTTTTCTTATGGTCTTCACAACCCACAGACCAGGAGATTCCCTTGGGTGCCTACACCACAAGGGCTCTGAGTTTCAAGCACAAAACTGGGTGGCCGTTTGGGAAGACACTGAGTTAGCTGCAGGAACTTTTTTTGTACCCCGGTGGCACCTGGAATGTCA